>NC_138504.1:10951801-11006350 GCF_964252035.2 Podarcis erhardii
GTTTTATTGTTGTTAGCTGCCCTGAGCCCGGCTTTGGCTGGGGAGGGCGGGATATAAATAAAATTTATTATTATTAGTGCTGTACTTTTGTACAGTGGTGCCCCGCAAGACGAATGCCTCGCAAGACGAAAAACCCGCTAGACGAAATTGTTTTCCGTTTTGGAGGTGCTTCGCAAGACAAATTTCCCTATGGGCTTGCTTCGCAAGACGAAAATGTCTTGCAAGTTTTTCCGACGTTTTCCCCCTTTCCCCCCCTTTTTCTAAGCCGCTAAGCCGCTTATCCACTTATCCGCTAAGCCGCTAAAAGCCACTAAAAGCCGCTAAGCCGCTAATAGCGCTAATAGCGCTAATGGGCTTGCTTCACAAGACGAAAAATCCGCTAGACGAAGAGACTCGCGGAACGGATTATTTTCGTCTTGCGAGGCACCACTGTACTGTTTTATTGTTGTTAGCCGCCCTTAGCCCGGCTTCGGCTGGGGAGGGCGGGATATAAATAAAAATTTTTATTATTATTATTATTGTTATTATTATTTGCTCCATTTGCTCCATTTTTCCCTGTGAACTGAGGAGATTTCACCCCTCCCATATCCAAGAATCTCCTGATGAGTCTGGTGATTTTCCAGAGAGGAGGGGGCTGTGTTCTGCTCTCTACTTATTCCACTCCAGCCTAACATCAAAGAGTCAGTCAGTTGCGGGGGGGGGGGGGGAGAGACTGAGTGTTAAAGATCGTTTGTATAGATAAGATTGCTGCTAAGAGCAGCTGCAGGCACTCAGTGCAGTTCAGCATTTTCAGTTTAGACCTCATTTAGCTCTGTATATAGTTGTGTATTATAGCTGTAGATAGAATAAAGAAGACATTCTACAGAGCTGCTCTCCGAGTCGTTTATGCTCTGCTATGCTCTGCTGTACTCTGCTGTGCGACGACTGTCTTCTTGTGGAAGTGAATCCGGTGCTTACAACTCTAAGCTGTGAGTCCACAGCACTTTGACCTGTTCCTGTCCAGAAGGTGGTCTCTGGAAGTGCTACCCAGCTCGCCTAGCCCAGTCGGGGCTGAAGTGGCTCAAGGGCAATGCTGACATGAACAGCCCTTCAGTTACAACAGAATGACAGAACCATTCACAGAGTTGGAAGGGACCATGAGGGTCATCTAGTCCAACCCCCTGCAATGCAGGAAACTTTTGCCCAACATGGGGCCTGAAACCACAATCCTGAGATTAAGAGTCTCGTGCTTTACTGACTGAGGTATATCTAAGTTCAGCATTTTTTCTCTCATTTTGGTGCCAGGTTAAGCTATGCCATTTTGCCTTGGACAATTTAAGACCAGGAGTGACTTGTCAGATTTTGGCTGGCCCACATGCATCTGAGACTATATAAGTGTGTATATAGGTGCATAGTTAATGAATGAACAACTAAAAAAAGGTTGTTTATGTTTCCTGTTTTCTTTTCCCAAGCAGAGATAATGTGTAAGCGTGGTGTCAGCTCCCTTAAAAAAGGTCAGCAACTTTGCCCCCCCCCCACAGGTTGACAACTCTGGGAAAGGGGGGGGGCGCAGGAGGGATCTTTGCACCACAGCGCCGGATATGCTTAAGACAGCCCTGGCGCTAGAACTAAACTCCCCGAGCCACGCGCGCTCCGGGCTCCTGGGCACGGACAATCGGGCATCAGTCACCTGCCTTGACCCCTCTCCAGCTTCAAAGGGTCAGCTCTCCCTCCCCTTCCCGTCTCCAGACCAAGTTGGCACCGCCCCGCGACGGCCTTGCGTAGCGCACACAGGGGCTGGACTGCCGGGTATGCGTCGCTATGCGTCCTCCTCGCTAGTTGCCCGGCCCGCAGCGGGCATGGTGCAGCCGCCGCCCGGGCGGCATGGCGACCTGGAAGCGGGACAGTCGGCTCACCGCTCTGCAGCGGCTCAGCTGCGCCGGGCTGGCCGGGGCGCTGAGCCACAGCCTGACGGCGCCTCTGGAAGTTTTCACCGTCCTGGCCCAAGTTGGCACTCACCACTCGCGGCGAGGGCTCTGGGAGACGGGGCGCAGCTTATGCAAGGCCGAAGGCATTGGGGCCCTCTGGAAGGGCAACCTCACCGCCTGTTTGCGCCTCTTTCCCTACAGTGCCCTACAACTGGCCTCTTACCGCAGGTAAACCAGGGCGAGAACACCCCTCGGCTTTCGGACCCAACCAGTTGATACCAAAGCAATGGCGTGGCGCGGGGACACGGCTCTCCAAGGGTTAATAATTCCTGCAGTTCGTTGTGGCTGCCCAGCATTTTTCCATTTCTACAGGCTCATGGGAGGGGACTCCAGTAAACTTCAGTCTTACTTTCACCTGACTACGACTAAGCTCTGTTGAACACAGTGAGACTTCCGCGTAAAGATGCACGGAGGTCCGAGTAAGAATGACTTCAAAAATAATAAAAAAATCTATATAGTATTAACCAATCAGAGGGGTGGACTGAAGAGACAAAGGAATACTGGTAGTTAAAGGGCGCTTTGAACGGTCCAGCTGATGTCGAATTTCCTCCCTGTCTCTAGGAAGGTGTGTGGAACAGTGTAGCTACACTTTCTGGAGGTGTTTGTTTTTTAACTGTCTCACTCTGAAACCTAAAAGATAAAATATGATTAACTGTCCACAAAATGTATTTTCCATGCAGAAAGTGGGTTCCAAAACTGGTTCTTGCGCTGTGCAACATACAGACTTTCATTATAAGCTGCATTCTGTGCCCAAAAACAGAACTTATATTTCCCCTTTGGTTTTGAATAAGATGAAGGTTTTCTATATTTCCCCCAGTGGTGGGAGCTAGATGTAGCTTCCGGGGGGGTGGGGGTGGTGCTGAAGCTGTAAATCAAGTCTGATTTCTTTTAAAAGAAAGACAGAAATAAATTAAACCTGTTTTAGATAATCTTAGGCAGCTGGAGGGGGGGGGTTGCCTTCTATAGCCAGACTTCACACATGTGTAGTAGGCCTGCCACTTTTGTGTTGGAAGAGAAGTTCTCCTTATTTCATACTTAAGCTAATCAGGAATTCATCAGAACTGAAACTTGCATTGAATGGAAAGTTCGCAGAAGGCCTTTTTGATTATTGTCTGGGGTGGGGTGGCCAAACTACAAAGGTACAAGGCAAGAGCCACTGAAAAAATGAAACAAAAGGGGGGGGGGAGTCATGGTTTCTTTGGTTAACTCATGGTTTGTTAAACAGTGGCTTAAACAAACCATGATTTAGTGTTACAAATGAATCACTGACTTTATCTATGTTGTGTATCTGACTTGTGATATCCTCACCCCCATATATCATACTAGGTTTGTCTTGCTGTTTGTGGATGATTTGGGCCACATCTCCCAGTGGGGTTCGATCATGGCTGGAAGTTTGGCTGGCATGGTGGCTGCTGTTGCAACATACCCAACCGAAGTCGTCAAAACCCGTCTCATTGTACAGAACCGGTTGGAACCCTCCTACAAAGGAATTCTGCATGCTTTGTACATGATTTATCATCAAGAAGGCGTCGCTGCACTTTATCGTGGTGTTTCACTGTCAGTATTAGGTATCGTGAGACTGCATTCTTTTTCCTATAACATTGGGGTTGGAATGGTGACTGAAAGTCAGTGCTTTTTAGTTATTTAACTTACAGTATTTTCTGTGCCACCTGTTTTCTGGGCAGCTTCTAACAAAAATACGTTAAAATACAGCTGTCAGTTCCAGCAATAAAACAATAAAACAATAAAAGGCAGCATTAAATTTTGAAATGCAATAAGACAAGCCCCCCCCCCTTTTTTTAATCGCTTGTGTCAGATTTCAGTCTATTGCCTGCAAAACTGGTGTATCGGCAATGTGCTGTTAACTGCGTTCTCAGTCATTCATCCTCCCCAAAGCGATGTGAGGAGATCCAATTCTTCTGATTTTGCAGATGGGGCATCATGATTGAGAGGCATAAATTTTCCCATGACCAAATATAGCAAGGAAAAAAGAGGCAATGCACACAATCTGCAATAAAGATTCTGATTGGACCCAACAGCAGATGCTATACAGTGGTACCTCTGGTTGCGGACGGGATCCGTTCCGGAAGTCCGGACGGATCCTGAGGTTTCCACAACCTGAGGACCGCTTCTGCACATGCGTGTGTGGCAAAACCCAATCACATACTTTTGGGTTTGCTGCTTTCGCATCTGGTTTATGTAACCAGAGGATTACATACCCGGAGGTACTACTGTATATGGTTTTTTAAAGACCCATTCAATTGCCAGTGATGACCTTGGCGCCTCACCTACTTCGGCTTTTATAGTCCAAATGTTTTAGAAAACCAAATATATCCCAAAAGAATATTTGCACCTTACATTGTGCCAAGTTTTGTAGTACAATGCTTTTCTGTTTTACCCTTAACAGAAATGCAATCAGACTTTGGAGTTAGTGACATTTCCAGGACAGTAAGCACATGTTAATCAGCAACTTCTGCTACAAAAGAGCATCAAAAGAATCCTGCTGGATCAAACCAAAGTCTTATGTAGTCTAGCATTCTGTTCTCACTGTGGCCAACCAAATGACTGTGGGAAGCCCCAAAAGCAGCCCCTGGGTGCAAACACACTTCTTCTGTTTCCATTTTCTGGAAGCAGAAATTATTGCAGGAGAAAGATATTCCCATCACACCCTGCGTTGCAAACTTCTCAGCGGCATCTGATTGGCCAGTGTTAGCAGATGGGATGTTGAGCTAGGTGGTTTCTTGATCTGAACCGGCATAGCAAGTTGTATCAGTAAGTACCTAACAACTTCCACAAGTCTCTCTTGCTTGCTTGCTTTTCATGACAGGTGCTATCCCGTTTTCCATCGGCTCTTTCCTCGTTTACACACATCTGGATAAAATCTGGGGTCAGCCCAGCATCCGCTTCACTCCTGTGCAGAACTTTGTGAATGGTTGCCTGGCTGCTGGTGTTGCACAGTCACTTTCTTTCCCTTTCGAAACAGTCAAGAGGAAAATGCAGGTATGGAATTTAGGGCTACCATATTCCTCTAGAACTGGGGTATGCAACACACCAGCCTCTTGCTCAGGGGTTGCCAACCTTTGGTGGGGGCCTGTAGGCACATTTGCAAAAGCTCTTGTGGGCACCACACCCCCACAACCAAGCACATGTTGCAACCTGTTCTGAGGACTACAGGAGAACACTTCTTTCACACCTAATTTCATTGGAGGGAGGGAGAGGATACTGTTGGCATCAATGAAGGTCAACGGGCACTACATTGGCAACCTCCGCTCTAGTGGCATAGGCGGCGGAAAGGTTGTGGCGTATTGGGAGCAAGAGGACCCATAGATGAAGCGATCACACTTCTTCTGGGCTGCAGTGTTGTCTGCTTAAAGGACAGGAGGGAATATCATACCTGGGACTTTGTGCATATGTTTAGCACTATGTGCTAGATTCTGGAACTAGAAGGTAGATGTATTGGTAGACCTTTGAGTTGTTTGCAGGGGATCATCCAGGTTTTCTGATTTGACTGATCCAACTGGCAGGTTTTATCTCGGAGTCTCAGTATTTCCTAGCTGTAAAATGGGGCTCTATTTATTTAACAATTTCTTTACCACTTGATTAGCACAAAAGCTCTGAGTGATTTACAAGAAAAAATATCAATAAAAGCAGTTAAAATCAAGTAGCTAAAATGCAATTAAAACCAGCTGTAAACTTTAAAAGAGTTTAAAGCACATCAACATGTATGTGTTTGGATAGGCTTGCCTTAAGAAAAATGTTTGAATCAGACCGTATAGTTCATAACTTGCTGTGCCTTAAATTTGCAAGTGCAAACACCCCTCACATGCCACTGTCGTGTCTGGCCTTGAGTCAATCACTTATCTCTCATCTTTAGTGTTCCTTGCCTATAAATAACATGAGTATTAACTGGCCAGCCCTTAGACTAATTTTAGAGCTTTGTGATAGAATCCCTAGTCTGTAATAAGTCAGAAGTAGTTTTGTATTTGTATATGCAGTTTATCCAAGTGTATGGCTCATGGAAGGGGATGTAGGTGGCGCTGTGGGTTAAACCACAGAGCCTACGACTTACCGATCAGAAGGTCAGCGGTTCGAATCCCCGTGACGGGGTGAGCTCCCGTTGCTCAGTCCCTGCTCCTGCCAACCTAGCAATTCAAAAGCACGTCAAAGTGCAAGTAGATAAATAGGTACCGCTCCGGCAGGAAGGTAAACGGCGTTTCCGTGCGCTGCTCTGGTTCGCCAGAAGCGGCTTAGTCATGCTGGCCACATGACCCAGAAGCTGTACGCCGGCTCCCTCGGCCAATAAAGCGAGATGAGCGCCGCAACCCCAGAGTCGGCCACAACTGGACCTAATGGTCAGGGGTCCCTTTACCTTTACGGCTCATGGACAACAGCAGAGAGTTGCACCACCATTTTGCATCTGTAGCCCAGCTGTTGAGCCTTGGGGTTCTAGTAATGAGCAAAGCAGACCACCACCATTGCACTAGAATGGTACCAGTCCTTAAATTTGCCATGTGGCATCCTTTGTCACAAAGGAATTGTTGCTTTAGAGCAAGGTTGGAGAACCTGTAGCCCACCGGGTGTTGTTGGACTGTGGTGCCTATCACCCCTACCATTGGCCATTCTGCGTGGGGCTGATGGGAGCTGGAGTCCAGCAACATCTGGAAGGCTGCAGTTTGCTTGCCCCTGAGTAATTGTACCTGTCTTGTTTCATGCATCCAATGAAAAAGAGCCTGGGAAGCAGGGCTTGTGGGAGACACTGCAATGAAGGGGAGGATCAAGCACACCCTGTTCCATCCACCAGTTTTCCCCTTCAGATGCTCTCTAAATGCACATTAATTTATAGATTTGGAAGCTTGTTATAGGAAAGCAAGGAGGTTCTTAATACTGCCATTGGTGCATCTAGCTCAGTATTGTCCTCACGGACTGGCAGTGCCTCTTGTGTCCCTACCTGGGGATGCCAGGTATTTAGTCTGAAACTTTCTGCATGCAAAGCAGATGCTCCACTCCCGAGTTATGGCCCTTCCTTGTCTACTACATTTGCCTTGTAACATGTAGCTCTGCCCTTAGCTATATAGCTGGCAGAGGAGAAATGTTAGGTCATTTTGAGCCACTAGATGGTGATGTTACTCCACAATACACTTCCCACTCAGGCTGATTCCTGCAGCCTCCAACATTTCCTCTCTGATGTTTCTGCCTGGATTTACCAGGCAGAAACCTTTTTTATTATTATTAAGTTAGGATATTGCACACACTTAACGTGGAGTAAGACCTGTTGAAGTAACTGGGAGTTAATTCTCACTAAATATGCATAGAACTGAGATATGTGTTAAGTTGCTTCTTTCTTCATTTTAAAAGCATCCTTACAGAAATGTAAATTTGCAGCATCTTTGTTGTTCACCCTAACTATATCCCTTTGTCTCCCTCTTTCCCTTTGCTCCTGGTTGACCTATTAGCAAACTAAAAGGTATAGTATGCATGTTTGGGCATGGGTCCTCGTGGCTTAGAGTAAAAAGTGCAGGTGCTGGGTAGGTTTGTTTTTGCTAACAGGCTACTGAATTTTAGAAAGAAAGGGGAGGGAAGCAAGAGAGTACTAAATCATAAGGCAACAATGACTTTTCATAACGCTTTCCAATTTTAGCAAATGTGAAAGGCTTAGAATTTTCTACATAAGAGCAACATTCGCAAGATCCTTTTACAGACCCTTAGATCCTTCTGTTGCACTGTGACCAAACAAACCAAGAAGCCTTCAATTAACCATAGTTGCCCAGTTTGTCCAGACTGGGAAACTGTGGTTTCCCAAGGCCATGGCTCAATGGTAAAGGATCTGCTTTCTATGCACAAGGTCCCAGTAGTTCCTGGGGGAGACTTCTGCCTGAAACCGTGGAGAGCTGCTGCCAGTAGTGTTGACAGTACTGAGCTAGGTGGACCAGTGCTGTGACTCGGTACAAGGCAGCTTCCCCTGTTCCATATAATTGCTGGCTTTGGATCAAGCCTAGATCTTAAATTGTGGCTTGAAGTTAGTTTCTTATGTACTGAAGCTGCTAACCATAGATTCTTGGTTTGGATAAAAGCTATGGTTAATTAAAGGTTTCATGTTTTAATTACATTTTGAGTGAAGGGAGATGCAGAGGGGCTTCAAGCATTGGGGAAAGACTTGCTTTATTAAGCAGATATACGATTGAAGCAAATGCACAATGGGTAAGTGCATCTTGCTGTTAACCAGAAGTTTGGTGGTTCAAGCCCATCCAGGGATAGCTGTGGGCAGGATTCCTGAATTGCAGGGGATTGGACTCGATGACCCTTGAGGTACCTTCCAACACAACAATTCTATGATTCTATAAAAAATATGATTGTCTGAAGCAGCTGGAGTACTCTTAAGCAAATATATGATTGACTGAAGCAGCTAATTACTATTCATTTATTTATTATTTACACCCCTCCATCCTTTCTCAAATGAGCGAAGGACAGCATGCAAGACTCCTCCCCATTCCTACCCCCCCCCCCATTTCATCAGCATAACAACCTTCTGAGGTAGGCTAGACTGAAAGAAAAATAGCAACTGGCCCAAGGTGAGCTTTACGGCCAGCAGATATTTGGACCCCGGTCTCCAAGATCTTACTCCGTCCCTCTACAATGCCACCTTGACCGTTTCTAATTGTCGCAATTTAAATAAAAAGAAAGGGTAATCTATTCATTTATTTAGAAGATTTATATGCTACCCTTCAATATATCTGTTCCAGAGTGGTTCGCAAAATAGATCAATAAAATAATAATAATAATAATAATAATAATAATAATAATAATAATAATTTTTTTTAAAAAATCTACAATAACGGAAGTAGGCAATTCCTGGCACCCAAACATGTGGAGGGAATCCTTTAAATCAGGGGTGCAGAATTTGTGCCCTTCAGATGTAGTTTTGGGATTACAACTACCCTAATCTTGAACTATTGATCATGCTTGGCTGTAGCTGAAGGGAACTGGAATCTGTGTGTGTGTAGAAAGTAGCCTAGTGTACAAAGTTAAAAGTCACACTTGTTGCTCCACCTACATTTGCCTATGGCCCCGCCCACTATTGGCATGTGGCCCTTGGGGGGTTATATAGAAGGGAATGTGGCCCTTAGCTGGAACAGGTTCCCACCTATGCCTTGTATCATCCATTTTTGATGCACCTAGAACCTGAGAGGATATATCAGAACACACACACACACACACACACACACACACGCACTTCTCTTTTACAGAAGCTTTCTGGACTGGTTGCCTCTAGACAGATCTTATCTACCCAGTGGGACTGGCTTGGCGTTAGATTAATGACAGACAAAAGAAACCTGTTCTTCGCACAATGCATACTGTACTTTTATGGAGTTGGCTGCAGTGAAAGCCACTTGCCTTAACAGAGATTTCAGAGGGTGCTCAACAGGTTCATGGAGACCAGCAACTGTTAGCTCTGACATGAGGGTCCTGTAACAAAATGCTGCAGTGTGGAGTGCTTTGCTTCACTATTGAAGTCAGCCAGCCATGTCTTCCTCCACAACACTTTATACCATTCTCCCTTCCACCCCAGTTTTCTCCTCCCTTGCAAATTCTACAACCACTGAGTTCATAGGCCTGGTTTATTTTAGGAACAGGGGTGTCGGCTCCTCAACAAGCTGTACACTCATACAGTTATTCACATGTAATATTCAGCGAGTGCTGTGCTCCCCCCCCCCAGAGGTACTCAAGGGTACGTAGTACCAGACCTCTTTTTCTAGAATAAAAGCACTAGCTAAAAGTGTTGCACTTACTGTAAGAACTTCATGGTGAGTACCTTTTTCCCTAGAAGGAAAGCACTGAACAAGTGTATAGTTTGTGTGCCTGGGTACCCAACATTCAAGCTGTACATGTGCACAGTTACTTAGCCACATTGAATTCAGTGGGCTCACTGCTAAGCAGATGCGTATAGCATTGCACTACATGTCATTTTCCTTTCTATTCCCTTATTTCTGTTTCTGTTTCCATAAAGCTCAAAGTCGGGATCCCAGAAAGGAACTGATTTCTGATAGGCTTAGGAGAGTCAGAAGGAATCTCAGGCTAGGCCAGAGAAAGTATAACTTGTGGAATTGTTTGGCAGAGCTCTTGCACCTTTAGAAGCTGAGTTGAAGAGGGAAGCAACACCTGCTGAAATCCCCTGTCATGCACAGCTGCTAATATGTTGATATTTCACAGCTGAAATTCGGGGTCAGACTAGATGACTGCCGGCTCCCTTTTTGCCCTGAATATGCTGAAATTTGGGGTCAGTCTAGATGACCGCTGGGTCCCTTTTTGCCCTGAATATGGAAATATGCCCACTTTGGCATCTGGTCCTCCTACAATGGAATTCGCCACCCCGAGATCTGGCACTGAGCATTAGCTCCAGTGACTTTCATAGCACAGTTCTGTAGATGTCTACTCAGAAGCAAGCCCCACTGTGTTCTCCCTGATAAGTGTTTATAGGAATGATTTCTTGGGAGGAGTACAAGTCTACCAGTTGGCTGCGCTAGCTAAAATCAGGTATCCTCAGAAGAAGGATTGGAACCTCAGAACAGAATCCTGAAACATTAGATCAGATTCTGATATCTGGCAACCCCAGACCTTGTTCTCACCTTGGGTAGCCTGGTGCAAAAGACGACAGGTGCTCTTACACCTTTATGTAGGAAGCATCATTTTACCAGGTGCACAAAATCCCCCTCCTATTAAAAGTCCCATTCTTTCTGGACACCCTATTATCAACCAGCAAAGGAAGTAGTATCAACTTTTAGTGTATGTATTGTAAGCAAACCCCCATTGGAAGCCTGAATTAATCCACCACCAGCAGAGAGTCCTATTATCCCAACCTAGTCCAATGCAGAAACTGTGCCTGATTCCAAAACTGTTTCCCTCTAGGGATATAACTGTGTCAGTTTCCCAGGCCCTTCCTTTGGGCAAAAGGAATAAGCACATCCCCAGACAAACAGAATCTCAAGTGCTTCATTGAAGCTTCGACTGAGGGCTGCAAGATTTGAGGTTGGGCTTCATTCAGCCTGGAAGTATTTAGATATCCCCAATCGTCCGTGTTAACCTAGCCCTTGAAAGGATTCTGTGTTCTTATTTTAGATTTCAGATTAAGTGAAATAAACGCCCCGAGTACTTCTGTGCCACTTCTTTTCCTAATCCCTTATTAGCAAGGCTGGCACATATTTGCACTCCTAGGCTTTCTCAATGAAAATATAATTTCAAAGGATTCTTGCAGGGCAACTTTTTTGTACCTTGGAAAGATCCATAAAAACCTGTGTCTTTATTTCTTAATTCATTTCTATATCTCTTGGGTTTGGGCCATATATATATATATATATATATATATATATTTGCTTTCGTATAGCATGTATTAGTTGCATTTTTGTTTTATTTACTTACAGGATATTAGTGGGGGGTATTTTAACCTTGCTTTGGAAGCAAGGGGACATGGTGAAGGGGATTAAAAAAAAAAAATTAATTGCAATCTGTTAATCAATTAAAAAGCAGATAGTAAATCCAATCAAAACTCTTCTGTCCAGTTGAAGAGTGCTTCTCTGTAGCGGAAACATGTCCTGGAGAGTTCATCTTTCAGTAAACAAAGTGAAGCAGCCAAGAACTTAAAATATGAGCGTGGAAGCATCTCATGTATCATCACAAGGCATCCCTCCGACAGAGAGGATCGCTTTAGGCTTATCACTGTTAAGAAGCTGTCTAAGGTCTGATTTAACACAGAACATGGGGCATAGAGAATGTTTTCCCCTTGTGAACCCTCCAGATATGTCTGGGTAATTGAATCTCTGGTGTGCTAGTGTTAACATGTGAATTTAAATGTAACCTAGGTAGGTTGCAAGCATTCCTGCACAGAAATCTGCAGGACTGAGGCTGGGTCTGCAGATGCAACAGAAGGAATTACTTAGTAATGAGGCAGGGGTTTGAATTGCTTGTACTACTTAGGTTGCAAGTTGAAGATACTACTTTTGAATGCTGTCATTTTGTTGTTTTAAGGCCCTGCAAGCAGAAATGTAACACATCTGTGAATTTCATCTGCAGTTCTGGTATTTTGTTTGCAAGAAGTTTTTATCCTGCAGTCCAAAGTGGTGTGATTTATCCTGTTGACTCATTCTTCTTGAGTTTAAACCAGTCCTAATTCATTGTAAGAAAACGAACTTGTTTCCTCTATGCGTGAAAAACAGTTTCCAAGCTGAACCTGTAGCACTAGTGTCTTTGTACTTTCAAAGTTTCTTGCAAATTCTCTCTAATGCTGAAGAATGAGAAAAGGAAATGAGTTCTGCCCTTATGGCTTAACTTGTAGGTCTTGGCGGATATCTCACACAGTGCCTTGCAGACATCGCTTAGCATAACATTTATCTGGGAACTAGGCCAGGGAGAGAGTGAGATTCAGAATTCCCTTGCTGGAAGCACAGAACTTGTTGTCGTTTCCCTTCACTGTGGCTGGAGCAGTGATTTCCAAACTGGAGCCAGGGCACAGACATATGTCCCAAGAGTATTGCCAGTGTGGTATAAGCAAGCAATTAATTAAATAACTAAAGCAGAAGTGGCTAACCTATGACCCTCCAAATGTTGCTGGACTACAACTCCCATCATCCCTTGCTCTTGGCCATGCTGGCTGGGGTTGATAGGAGTTGCAGTCCAATTCTACTTAAACACATATACACACAGAGAGAGAAAGACTCTTTGCTGTTAGGAAAGTTATGGGGAAATGCATTTAAGAGTGTGTGAAAGAACGGAAGACATGTAAAGACCCTCCAAACAAAACAGGACAAGTGCTTATTGCTGTAGAACCCATCCCATAAATAAATCAGAGCAAATGCTCAATGAAGACTGGACCTAGCCTGACCACTGGATAAACTTTGTGCAAGTTAAATAAATAGGTCATCTGGAGGATCCCTGAACAAACACATATTGGATTGCGCTGTAGACCTGGAATTCTAAACATGCTTCCTAAGGCGTTTTCCCCATTGAAATCAGTGAGACTTGAAAGCAAACATGTCTTGAATTACTCCATGATAATGTAGCTGTTCCACGTAGAATACTAGCAGGAATGAATGAATGAATGAATGAATGAATGAATGACAAAGTATGTTGTTGTTGTTGTTGTTGTTGTTTAGTCGTTTAGTCGTGTCCGACTCTTCGTGACCCCATGGACCAGAGCATGCCAGGCACTCCTGTCTTCCATTGCCTCCCGCAGTTTGGTCAAACTCATGCTGGTAGCTTCAAGAACACTGTCCAACCATCTCGTCCTCTGTCGTCCCCTTCTCCTTGTGCCCTCCATCTTTCCCAACATCAGGGTCTTTTCCAGGGAGTCTTCTCTTCTCATGAGGTAGCCAAAGTACTGGAGCCTCAGCTTCAGGATCTGTCTTTCCAGTGAGCACTCAGGGCTAATTTCCTTCAGAATGGAGAGGTTTGATCTTCTTGCAGTCCATGGGACTCCCAAGAGTCTCCTCCAGCACCATAATTCAAAAGCATCAATTCTTCAGCCATCAGCCTTCTTTACGGTCCAGCTCTCACTTCCATACATCACTAATGGGAAAACCATAGCTTTAACTATACGGACCTTTGTTGGCAAGGTGTATACAAAAAAGTATACTTTTGTGTGTGTACAAAAGGTGTGTACAAAAGTATACTTTAAGCACACTTAGCAGAAGAGTTTATAAGTGAATAGTATGGAATTGCTAGGCAGTGTATTTTTCGTGTGTCTGTGTAATTTAGACCAAGGGTGGGAACCTGTGGTCCTCCAAACATTGGACTCCAGCTCCCATCATCTGCAGCCAATACAGCCCATGAAGGGCTATATCTCAGTGACAGAGCATATGCTTTGCACATAAAGGGACCCATGTTAAATCTCTGGGTAGAGCTAGGAATGCCAGTAGGTGCAGAGACAGAGAACCAAAAGTCCCCCAGATGCTGATGGACTCAAGCTCCCATCAGCCCTAGCCAGCAGGTCTAATGGCCAGAGACACCGGGAGTTGTAGTCCAACAACATCTGGAGGACACCAGTTTCCCACCTCTGGTGTAGACAAGACTGAAATACTTGGACCAGTGGTTTGATACAGCAGCTTCCTATGATCTGTGATAATTGGAGTCCAGTAACATTTGGAGAAGGGACGCGGGTGGCACTGTGGTCTAAACCACAGAGCCTAGGGCTTGCCGATCGGAAAGTCGGCGGTTCGAATCCCCGCGATGGGGTGAGCTCCCGTTGCTCAGTCCCTGCTCCTGCCAACCTAGCAGTTCGAAAGCACCCCAAAAAGTGCAAGTAGATAAATAGGTATCACTGTGGTGGGAAGGTAAACGGTGTTTCCGTGCGCTGCTCTGGTTCGCCAGAAGCAGCTTAGTCATGCTGGCCACATGACCCGGAAGCTGTCTGCGGACAAACGCTGGCTCCCTCAGCCAGTAAAGCAAGATGAGCACTGCAACCCCAGAGTCGTCCGCAACTGGACTTAACGGTCAGGGGTCACTTTACCTTTTTAACATTTGGAGAGCTGCGGGTTTGCCACCCATGGTTTAGGCAAATAGGATCAGGTAGTACTGCAGTGCAGAATGGAGCATATCTCCTCTCCTTGTCTTTGTATTGGTGCAAGTCTGAAATTCAAAAGCCTGGATATTATGTTTATTACAATAAAGTAAGGCAGCAGCAATACTAAGACTGCAATCTCCTCTGTGCACTTAATGCGGAAGTGTAAGGCCCATTTAATTCAATGGGACTTCTGTGCAGATATTCTGTATATATATATTTGCTGCTAGGCTGCATTCTTAAGTGCACTTAAGTAAGAGTAAGCCCCATGGAAAACAGCACAACTTGCTTCTGAGTAGACATGCATCAGAGTGCAGACTTAAGGGCACTTGAAAACCATCGCTGTTTTGGGGTGGGATTCAGTCACATACCAGCAAATGCAGCTTGTGCAACTGCAGCCATACTGGTGCTCTTGCACAGCAAACCCACTTCCCTTTTTGCAACAAAGGAAGTGATGATAAAATGTGGGATAAGACTTGCTCTGCTCGGCTCAAACAAATCAGAACAAATGTTCAATGCATCGCATAACCTCCCTGCAAACTTTGTGCAATCAAATTCGGACGAATGCTCAAGAAGTAGGGCACCTGGAAGTGACCTTAGGCTGCAACCATAACCCCACTTCCCCACTAACCTTACTAGGACTTACTTCTAAGCAGACATGGCTAGGCTTCTGCTGAAAGGGTTTCAGAACAACAGGGACTTATTTTCCTCCTTTAAAATGGTGATGTGTTCTCTCCCGAGCAGGCTCAGAGTCCTTGCCTCCCACACCACGGAGGGGTTGATGTCCATTTTGCAGGCATGGTGGACTGTTTTAAGCAAACGGTGAAGACAAAAGGGGTTCTCGCCCTTTGGAATGGACTCACTGCTAACTTACTCAGGGTACGTACTAAAGCACCTGTTGTTCAATACCACTGGAGGTCTGATTTATTGTGCTCCTAATTAGAAATTTATTCTTTTTTCCTCCTTCCAGAATTTAACCATGAGGTGTTGATGGAAGTTGAGGATTGCATGCAGTTTTTTAAAGCTGCCATTCTTTGTAGATCCATCTTTATATAACCTCAGAGTGGTTTTCAGGGTTCTCTCCTTCCCTGTTTTATATTTCCAACAACCCCATGAGGTAGGTTAGGCTGATCTAAGATGACTGGCCTGCGGTCACCCAGTGAGTGGGGATTTGAACCCAGGTCTCTCAGTTCTAATGGTCCACCATTCTAACCACTGCACCACACTGCCTCTCAATTAATAAACATGCTCAGGCTTTCCCCCCCCCCCCCCAGTAGGCTTGAAGCCTGGATAATGAAAGTACATGACTATTTATGTGTTTTCGTTTGCTTGCTTTCTAAACAGATTGTTCCTTATTTTGGAGTCATGTTCAGCACTTTTGAATTCTGTCGTCGCGTCTGCCTGTATCGAAATGGTTACATTGATTCCCCTCTGACCTACAAGCTAACTCCAGGTGTGGACCAGAGTTTAAAGCCTAAAGAACTGCAAGAATTTAAACTACTTGGAAGAAGAAGCTTTTAAGCCTCAGGATGCATTTTCTGCAAAGCAATACTAGGTCAACGCTGCAAAATGAGACTTTGTGGTTTACTACCAGCTAACTAGCCCTCAGTTTAACAGCATGTGACTTTTTCCTTAAAATGCCTCTTATTGATAAAACTAGGCCCGAACTACTGAACGGGCCACTAAGCCAATGGAGCTCACCCGATACTGATTGTGATCTGCCATACAGTAGAGATCCTCCAGCCTGTGGCCACAAGTGGCATCAAGTGTGGAGCAGACTGCTGCCCACTTGTCAATCACAGGATGCCACAATGGCGTCAGGTGCAAGGTGCTTTGAAGTCCCAAAGTCAGGACTTCAAAGCACCTTGCAAGGCACTGCTAAAACAGAGGGCAAAGTCGTCTTTCGTGTTCTTGGGGTTTCCTTGCAGACCCCTCCTTGAATCAGGAAAGGGTTTGCATGGAATCCTGCCAAACTGAGCAGGATTTAACCATGTTCATCAACTGATGAGTGGGAGTTAAATCCTGCTCCATTTGGCTGTTCAGGATTTAACTCTGCCCTCCTGACTATCAGCTATCAGCTGACGTCTGCTGATGGACGGGTGGGCACAGTTTTGGGGGAAGTGGCCTTGCAGGTGGCTGTTCCCTACCCTTGCTCCAAACAGACTTCAAAGAGGCTCCCTGATCATTAGTTACAGCAAACTGCTATGGAGGCACATCTTCAAAGGAGGCTGCTGTTAATTACCAATCAGCTGTAACAACAGAGGGATGAGGAATTAGGGATCCAGCCTGCTGGTCTCCTTACCCTGGGCTGAGCAAGTCTGTTGTCTCAAACTATACGTGCAGCAGAATGAGATGACAGAATGGACTATAACACTCAAGACTGAAAGTGGGGGGTGTATGCTATTTTTTTATTTCTCTCCCATAGTTCACTCCACCGCAACAACACAGCAGGGAGAAAAGTTCTGTTCCAGACCCCTCCTTGCTGTGCTATTTTTTTCTGACTCCAAATAGCTTTTTGATGTAAGGGAGCACTGGCATTTGTGGTCCCACCACCCCCTTTGAAATGATAGCCCTTTCTGTTCCTTTGACTACCTTATTCTGCTATGTATGTAGACCTCAGAGGTCCCTGCTGTATGTAGAGGCCCCAGAGAGGCAGGAAAAACAAGTCTATTGAACCTTTGCAGGCCATCACATATGGAAGGTGGGCTGCATTCAGCACATTGAATCTCAGGTTGTACATGCATGGCCTATACTGATGATGTGACTGTAATAACAGCAAGGATGCAAAGTCTTATCGGCAGGGAGGAGAAAGAACCACTTCAACGTCTTTTGGGAGGGAGAATGCCAAAATGAGAAATCAGGTGGTTTTACTTGCATGCACCGAAAATAATGAACTGTTTTTGAAAAGTAAAAAAAAGCACATGCAAAGGATAATCAAAAATCATACAAAATTTACATTTGATGCTACGTGTCTTTGGGAAATACATTAGGTGGTTCACAGGTGGGGTTGCCCTGCCCACCTGTCAAAGCTGACCTATAGGGGGCCACCAGGCCAAAAAGATTCCCTGTTTATGATGTATGTGATAAGTATGTATGGCTAAGTTAAGTATGGAGGAGTTGATGAAGAGTAGTGAGATGACATGATGGAAGTGCTTCTCCACATCAGAGTTCCCTACTCATAAGAAACCAGCACAGGGAGATTAGATTGGGAGCCTGTCTGAAAAATGCAAGGTTTCCACAGGTACAAAGTTTATTTTGGGAAGGTGAATATTTACATAACACAATGCTGGGTGCCACTTGAGTTCTGAAGTGGCACTGTACAAAGCAAACTTTGCTACGTTATGCTTCTGGCTACGGGGACTGCAGAATTTTCTGGTGGACTGTAACCTCAATGCAATGCAGGGAAAACCCACTGCTGGGTCTCTTTGTGACTCCTAGAAAACCTCACAAAACCAGTGACTGTGCACTTTATAAACGGCAAACCAAAATGTATGACAAACTGTTCTGTCTCAGGCACATGGAATGCAGGTGTATTAACAAAAGTGAGTCTCCGGGGAGGGTGTGTGTGTGTGTGTGTGTGTGTGTGTGTGTGTGTGTGTAGAATTGTGGCTCTCTGTGTACCCTTGTTGTCATTTTAGTTGTGAGCACATGCACACTGCTGTCAACAATTGCTGTTGAAACCCTTGCAATAACAGTCCTTGTTTCACTTTGCCAAGGTGTATTTGATATTAAACTTACCTTTTTCCAGGAAAAAAAAGTGCAAAATGATGATGTGGTTAAAGAGTTGCAGTGCTGCTTTGTCCCAGTTCTCTCTCATATTCATATGTGCAAAGAAGAGGGAATTTTGTCATACAAGGATAGGAGAAGCCAGCTATGCCAAAATCCCCACTTCTACATATATACTAAAGAGGAACAGGAATGCTGTAAATGTCTTTTGCATCTGTGCAGAACAAAAGGATCAGTTTTATTGGAAGTCTCACTACTGTATTACTGAAATGGGTTCTTGTAGGCAGGCCAGACCCTAGCAACACCAAGGGTGCCCCAGTCCTTTCTGGGCAATATTCCTAGGGCCACATGCCATGTATGGGAAGGTCCATAGGCAAAGCAATGAATGTAAATGTTACCTAGTTTCTAGACACACAGACACACAAATGTCCTTCTATCAATCCAGGCAAGCAGAAGGCATCATCAGAGGGCATTGGTGACTGCCTGACATCCATTGGGGCTGGTAGGGCAGAAGACAGGGTACCCAACAGCAAATGGAGCTGGAGCAGATGACAGGCAGATCCAATTAATTCTACTTCTGTTTCTTCCCTCTCTGCTCAGTTCTACAAGCATGCCGGTCACACAAGCATGCTGGTCAAAGATGGAGTTAACTCTTTATTAGAAAAAAACCCACAATCTTCACTTACTTGATTTGAGTGTCAGGCCAACAAGCATAGCAGCTCATTCCCGGTACTCATACTCCATGAAACTCAGTTGCCAAGACTGAAAGTCCCTGCTCCCCACAGTCAGGGCTTTACCCGAGCAATCAGACTCTGCTTACATGTAGTGAACCTCTACTCCACCCGTGCCTCTTTTGGTTCTGGGAGACAAGGGGGGAAGGGAGCATGTTGCAGCAGGAAAGGAAGACACCCTTGATTTTTCACCAGCCCGACTCATGTCTGCTTCTTGGCGTCCCCACTTCCACCCTCCTGCTTCTGCATCTGCCACTGATTCTGGGCTTCTCTCTGCCACGGGCTCTCCCCGCTCACTAAGCCATGTTACACAGTCTTCTCCCTCTTCTCCCCCTGACCACTGATCATCGTCCCATCACCACTCACCAGGCTCTGAGCCTTCTTCCCTTGGGGGTTCCCCAGCTGGATCCTCCCACCAGTTTGTGACAGTAACACTGACACTATGGAGGAGGAAGCTGGCAAGCAATGCCATCCTCTGCTGGTTGTAAGGAATGAGGCAGGTGGGGGCTGGCTGAGGGTGGAATGTGTTTGGTGGGGACAGTGTGCCACATGCTCTAATTCAGTGTTTCCCAACCTTGGGTCTGCAACTGCTTTTGGACTACAATTCTCATCATCCCTGACCACTGGTCTTGCTAGCTAGGGATGATGGGAGTTGTAGTCCAAAAAGAGCTGAAGACCCAACGTTGGGAAACAGTGCTCTAATTCACCAGCCTCCACTGTCAGAGTACACACCTTGAGGCATCATGCCTCTACCTGTTGCTTGGAATTGCAGGTGGGGAGGTTGCTGTTGCACCTTCAGATCCTGCTTGTGGACGTCCCGTAGGCATCGGGCTGACCAGTGCAACAACAGGATGCTGAACTAAGTGGTCTATTGACCTGATCCAGTTGTTGGTATCTGTCTCGAGAGACAATGGAGCGCACACAATGGGGATGAAGTCAAACCCGCTGGAGAACCACAGCGCCTGCTGTGGCTGCAGAGACCGGTAACTCATAACCACTGTCTCCTGTGTTGTTTTTGCTGAGTTAGCAAGCCTGGGCAGCATAGGAGGCAACTTCTATGGGCTGAGGTCTCTTCTGCCCTCCCAGTAAAATATCCCTCCCTCCATGTTGATGGACATTGTCATTCAAGTGGTGTGTGTGCACCACATCATGTGATCAATTATGCAGGGTGGGGCTTGTCTGCTCCCCCCCCCCAATATTTTATTCAAGTTGGCACCCCTGCTGGACAGCATGTATGGAGGTCCTAGGCTGCCCAGATGACAAGACCCTCCTCTTGGCTTCCCTGATGTGGTCCAAGGGAAAGCAGAGCAATACGTTTGGTACCAGCTGGGCTGCAGGAGTTGCCTTCTCCTACTTTCCCAGGTCCACGAGCCCCATTTGCCCCTGTCCCAGTAGGGCTGTTCTTATTGAAGGACACCGATTCCACCTTGCTCCTGTCAGCCAGAAAATGCATTTAAGGACACACAGCCTGTTCCTTCCTGAGGTTGCCTGGGGAACACCCCGTCTGTGTCATCGCACGTCACCCAGGTGCAAACCCACCCCACATCATTCCGTAAGCGAAGCCCTGCCCCCACCTTCCAAGGTTATAGCCAATCTCCATCGCGCGCTTCTACCAAAGCGCCCCATCCGCTGCAAGCCTTGGCAACTTAGGATCGGGGCTTCCTTGTATTAAGGCATCATAGGCAGCCAAGGCCCACCCACTCCCTGGCTGTCAAGGGTCTCTCAAGAGGAAGGAGCACAGAACTCCCCCACCCTCACACATTGCCACCGCAGTTCTCTCTGCGGTTCCTCCCTCCAGCTCGGGTCCAATCAGGGCACTGGGAAGCGGCTGTACGTAGATGCCCGCGTTTCCCCTCCCTCCCTCTGTTCCCACGTTAAAGCCTGCGCGGTATAAAAACCGGCCATTTAATTTGCTCGGTCTCAGTGAGCCGGCAGCCTGCCTTCCATCTACGTTTGTGCAGCCATCTCCCCTCCCTACGTCTTCTCTTCCGATCGGATCTTAAAGCAGTTTTTGTTTCACTTTTTCCCCGAGCGCTCAACCTTCTTCCCACCGGCATCATGACTGACGCGGCTATTTCTTTCATGAAAGATTTCTTGGCGGGCGGCGTGGCAGCCGCGATCTCCAAGACAGCGGTAGCCCCCATCGAGAGAGTCAAGTTGCTTCTTCAGGTACCACGGGGTGGGTGGCTGGGTGGGTGGAACCGCGCGCCTTTCGATGGAGAACGGTGGAAACGATTTGGAGAGGGTGGGGGGAAGAAAGAAGGGGATCTTTTAAGTGGTGGCTCTCACTGGCTTTGAAGTCTGCTGGGGACGACGAGGGGGCCGGGCAGGGATTCCTCAAAAGAGGTCATAGGCGGGTCGACTGAGTTGAAAGGCCTCCTTTGTCCTGAGTGCGCTAGGACGTTCCGTGCGCTATGGCGCGACAGGCTGATCCTGCGCTCTGCCTTTGTCTGAAGCGCTGCGGCCTCGTGGCTTATCCCAGCTCCGAGGAGATGCGAGGGAGTTTTTTTAAAAAGCCGCGGTTCTCTTCCCTGCCTTCCCCACCAAGGTCGCGCCAAGGAGATGCAGGCCGGAGCATCCTTTGTTCCCTGCCTTTGAACCCAAGACAGCAACAAAATTAGATTTCCAGCCTCAGTTCTGCGCCTGCCCTTCCGCTTGCCCAGGAAAAAGGCTCTTGCTGACCCAGGTAGAGAGAGTGGGCCGCAGCTTTCTCTGGCATCTAAGATCAGCCCTAAAATTCTATGCTAGGCTTGTGATCGGGGTTTCCTATGGCCCAGGCCGTGGTGACGGTCCGAGGCAAGCGGTCGACCTCTGCCCGCCCCCGTACCAAAAGGAACACGCAGTTCTTTTTCCCCCCTTTAAACGTGCCGGTCGAAGGGGAGGAAACCCCACGCTCGTTGGCAGTTTGCGTCGGAGCTGCTGCTGGCGAAAACTAGTTCCGCTTATGCAAATCCCCGCCTGGCGTTGGATTAGTTGCGGGGGAAGGAGAGGCTGGCAAGGAAGGGCAACGCGAGTAAATCGCGGCCTGTCCCCGCAGAGAGCCTGGCTTCCCTTTCTCTCTGCTACCGTTGCGGGCAACCTGCCACTTGGCAACGTGGCTGCATCCAAGCCTCGGGATTCGAGGAGGCACGAAGGTGGCACTTCATCCCCTCCAACGTGCCATTGCTTTTGGGCAAAGCCCAAGGTCTTTGAAGTGGAGCCTCTTTGGAGCTTACCTGGCTGTGTAAATGAGAAGGAAGCATATAGCACATGGTGCTAAAACCTGTGATAAAAACTCAAAACTCCATAAAAATCTTACTGAAGGTTTTATTTCAAAGAATCAAACCCAAAAGTTTGGGCAGGTGACCTTGAAGGCAAATCTCTAATGGACACCAAGTTGAAACTGTCTTGCTACATAAATGGGCCACCTGACAGGTCTTTGTATTCTTGTTGCTTCATCAACAGATTGGCTCCCTGCATACGCGAGAGTAAAATGTCAAAATTTAATTAAACTTGCCTTCCCAAAACTAGGGTGTTGCAGCAAGAGAAGGCCTGTCAAGGTCATGTGGATGGATTGAAAGTACTGATCATAACCTATGGTAGGGGTCTGCAACTAGAGACAGGAGGGCCAGATCAGGCTCCTTAAGGAGAACTCGCAAGAGCTGCCAGTTGCCAGAGATGGTAGATGGGAAGTTGAGATGTGTTGGCCATTTTATTTGGGACACGGGTTTGTCGTGTCACCTTCCAGTCCCTCCTGTGGCACCTTGGGGCCTTTATGAGATCTGGAACACCTTGATGATCTGGGCACAACCCCTTGTAAAAGAGGTCACCTTGCAATGAAGTTATCATTGGCTGGATTACAGGCATTGTCTGGCTATCTTGCCAGAGGCTAAATAGAATGGAGCCTGAATACAGATTTGAGAGATGACCTATCAGGTAGCCATTAGGTTCAGCAAGGATACAGGATTCTCTTATCGGACTGAGATTCTATTCTATTCTTCTTTTTTTAAGCCTACCTCTCTCTTGTCTTGTTAAGCTAAAGTTTAATCTCTGCCTGAAGGCCTGGTGTTTTCCTGAAGCTTACTTCGAGTCCATGGTGATCACTTTTGCTTTCATGCCTCAGAGGCAAAAAAATTGCACCTAAACTTTATGTTAACATAGGTCTGAAAATGATGGTTTGTGATTAGGCCTGGGTCAAGTGTGCCTAGAAAGGACAAAAGGGGCATTCAAGGTCTTTCTCCTATTGCAATAGGCCGGAAAGAAGAAACTGAAACTTAATTCTTAGTCATCAGTGTGTACAGTGGTACCTTGGTTGTTGAACAGCTTGGCTCCCGAACACCGCAACCCTGGAAGTAAGTGTTCCAGTTTGCAAACATTTTTTGGAAGCCGAACGTCCGACGTGGCTTCCAATTAAGTGCAGGAAGCTCCTGCAGCCAATCAGAAACCACACCTTGGTTTTCGAATGGTTCCGGGAGTTGAATGGACTCCCGGAATGGATTAAATTTGACAATCAAGGTACCACTGTAGTTCTAAATGGTGGAAGAAAAATGCACAGGCCCTGCTTGCTGTACTTGTGAGTCAGAAAGAATGATTTAGGCCCTGTAACATGATACTTCTAACTTGAGCCTTGCTGTGTGCTACTTGGTTTCCCCAATAACCTCCCTTTATTCGGTTACAGCAGGCATCGGGAACTTATGGCCCTCCAGCCTCCCCCAGCCCAACAGTTGGGAATGAGGGGAGTTGGAGTTCAAGTGGCAGCCAGTAGTCTTCTTCTGGAAATAAATATCGCCACAACATCTGTTATATTAATCTTCATTATCACATGGGTGACGTGCCTGTATTTGAGTATTTAAACTGTAACTTCCAGTGTCTCTGGACAGTTCAGTTGGTTAGAGCATGGTGCTGATAATGCTAAGGTTGCAGGTTTGATTCCTGTATGGGACACCTGCATATTTTTGTATTGCAGGGGGTTCAACTAGATTATTGTCAGGGTCCCTTCCAACTCTGATTCTGTGTGTAAAGAATGATGTACTATGTTTTCTCACATATCTTGATACTGATTGTTCTATTGTTTAAAATATATGTTTAAGTATATATCTAGAGAAAGGGACGCGGGTGGCGCTGTGGGTTAAACCACAGAGCCTAGGACTTGCCGATCAGGAGGTCGGCGGTTCGAATCCCCGCAACAGGGTGAGCTCCCATTGCTCGGTCCCTGCTCCTGCCAACCTAGCAGTTTGAAAGCACGTCAAAGTGCAAGTAGATAAATAGGTACCGCTCCGGCGGGAAGGTAAACGGCGTTTCCATGCGCTGCTCTGGTTCACCAGAAGCAGCTTAGTCATGCTGGCCACATGCCTTGGAAGCTGTACGCCGGCTCCCTCTTCCACTAAAGCAAGATGAGCACCGCAACCCCACAGTCAGTCACAACTGGACCTAATGGTCAGGGGTCCATTTACCTGTATATATCTAGAAGGGCCACAGGACCTCCCCCCCCCCGGCTAAGTTAGAGCTTTGGTCCATATTCTGGAGAAAAATGAGCAACTATGCTAGATTTCTTAAGCTCAGGAAGAGCCACATTGCCAGTGAACATTGAGGCATTGGCAGTGAAAGGGTTTTTGGGATAGTATTTAGGAGCCTAAGGAGAAGACTACAGAGAGATATATCCAGTTGTGGCATAGCATGTCATGGTTAAAATGATAGTCTGCAAGACACCTCTGTTTTAACCATGGTTTATGAACCATGGTATGGGACACGGGTGGTGCTGTGGTCTAAACCAGAGCCTAGGGCTTGCCAATTGGAAGGTCAGCAGTTCAAATCCCCTCGACGGGGTGAGCTCCCGTTGTTTGGTCCCAGCTCCTGGCCACCTAGCAGTTCGAATGCATATCAAGTGCAAGTAGATAAATAGGTACCGTATCAGCGGGAAGGTAAATGGTGTTTCTGTGCTCTGCTCTGGTTCGCCAGAAGCAGGTTAGTCTTGCGGACAAACGCCGGCTCCCCTGGCCTATAGAGCGAGATGAGCATGCAACCCCAGAGTCGTCTGCGACTGGACGTAATGGTCAGGGGTACCTTTACCTTTTATGAACCATGGTTAACATCAGCTATGGTTTGCTATGGATTATGTCACTAACTATGCAGCCAGACTTAACGTCCACTTTCCATTTTGGCAGGTGCAACATGCGAGTATGCAGATCACAGCAGACAAGCAATACAAGGGCATCATTGACTGTGTGGTCCGGATCCCTCGAGAGCAAGGTTTCCTGTCCTTCTGGCGTGGTAACTTGGCCAACGTTATCAGATACTTCCCCACACAGGCCCTCAACTTTGCTTTCAAAGACAAATACAAGCAGATCTTCCTGGGTGGCGTTGACAAAAGAACCCAGTTCTGGCGTTACTTTGCTGGAAACTTGGCATCTGGTGGTGCTGCTGGTGCTACCTCTCTGTGCTTTGTCTACCCTCTCGACTTCGCCCGAACCCGTCTAGCAGCTGATGTGGGGAAAGCTGGGGCTGAGCGTGAATTCAAGGGGCTTGGAGACTGCCTGGTCAAAATCTTCAAGTCGGACGGCCTTCGGGGACTGTACCAAGGCTTCAACGTCTCTGTCCAAGGCATCATTATCTACAGAGCTGCTTATTTTGGTATCTACGATACTGCAAAAGGTAATTTTCTTGGGGTTTTGCTGGGGCCTTTTGGTAGTTTTATTGGCTTCCCATTCAAAGTTTGGAAGTATGGATGCTCAAGAACAGCATTCCCCTTATTTCTGATTTCTTCACTTCACAGGGATGCTTCCTGATCCAAAGAACACACACATCTTGATTAGCTGGATGATTGCTCAGTCAGTTACTGCTGTTGCTGGCCTGACCTCTTATCCCTTTGATACAGTTCGGCGGCGTATGATGATGCAATCTGGTCGCAAAGGTGGTAAGTATCAAAGCTTCTGCAGGGAGCACAGAAAGCACAGCTGGTGGTTTTGCTAGATCTTTTTGCCACCTCTGTGATGTCTGCACAGTCCCACATATGTGGGACCTGTGGCTGTATACCTAGCAGGGACATGGGTGGTGCTAAGGTCTAAACTACTGAGCCTCTCGGCCTTGCTGATCAGAAGGTTGGCAGTTCGAATCCCCACGTCTGAGTGAGCTCCTGTTGCTCTGTCCCAGCTCCTGCCAACCTAGTTCAAAAGCACACCAGTGCAAGTAGATAAATAAGTACCACTGTGGTGTTTCTGTGCACTTTGGCTTCCATCACGATGTTCTGTTGCACCATAAACGGTTTAGTCATGCTGGCCACATGACCTGGAAATCTGTCTTTGCACAAATGCCAGCTCCCTCAGCCTGAAAGTGAGATGAGCATCGCAACCCCATAGTCTCCTTTGACTGGACTTAACTGTCCAGGGGTCCTTTCCCTTTACCTAGCAGACATGTTTTGGGGGCACAATGCATTGTCTACTTTACCAGACTGAAAGTGTGTCCCTTCTAGCTATGTATTGTTGGTTCTTGCTGATGATAATATCTTAAGTTCAAGCTTGGCTCTACTACCTGGTTTTCCTTGGTGGAAATCATAGCTAGAGCTTGTTTCAGATAAAAGCATGCAATTCTTGTAGATGACCAACTTTGTTCTGAAACTTCACGCAGGTAAATGGAGTGTTGTGGAAGGGATGTTTCTTGCTAAAGGACAGAGGGACTGGTTTATAAAAGAAAAAGAGCCACACTGCCTTCTGGAGTCTCTCTAAATTTTATTAGAATAGATTGAACATAGGCATATGTTGGCTGATGGGTCTGTCATGTTAGCTGCAAGTTCTACTTCAGAATAAGAAATCCTATAGGAGAAATGCAAGACCTAGAAATTTGAGGAAGATGCTAGACTTCTGGAAGCCAGGGTAAAGCTGACTCTTTGGCCTGTCTTTTGCTCCTTTAGTGATCTCTTCAGCAATAGAGAGCCAGGGGGTTTCTATCATGTGAGAGCAGATGGGCTAAATGTCCTTTAGATACATTCTGTCATCCAGTTCACCTGCTGTATGACCAAGTCAAGTAAACTCATGCACCTCAGTTTCACCATTTAATACAAGCTCCTAGCATCTGTCCATTTCTCCCTTCAAAAGCTTCCAGAATAATTAGAGGGTTGGATAGTTTAAGAGGGAAAGCATTCTTTACCACTACAGGGTACTTTTGATAAGTACTTCCAATTTGTACAGACCACAAGCACTGCAATCTATACAAATTCCAAACATGCGGCCATTAACTAAAGGAAAACACATTTTATCATGCTTTGCAAGATGAGTGGCTCGAAAGGCTGTAGCTCTGCAGAAGAATGCCTACTTTGCATGCATTTGATCCCTGGGATCGCCAGGTAGTGCTGGAAAAGATTCCTGACTGAAACCCTAGAGAACTGAGGACAGCCAGTGTGGACAGCACTGAGCTAGGTGAACCAGTGATCTGATTTGGTACAAGGCAACTTCCTATGTAAGGGATGTGGGTGGCGCTGTGGGTTAAACCACAGAGACTAGGACTTGCCAATCAGAAGGTCAGCGGTTTGAATCACCTGCTCCTGCCAACCTCGCAGTTCGAAAGCACGTCAAAGTGCAAGTAGATAAATAGGTACCGCTCCGGCAGGAAGGTAAACGACGTTTCCGTGTGCTGCTCTGATTCACCAGAAGCGGCTTAGTCCTGCTGGCCACATGACCCGGAAGCTGTATGCCGGCTCCCTCGGCCAATAAAGCAAGATGAGCACTGCAACCCCAGAGTCAGCCACGACTGGACCTAATGGTCAGGGGTCCCTTTACCTTTACTAACTTCCTATGTTCCTAGGCACTCTTTTCCCTTTAAATATGTGCTACAGTATTAGATCCTTATTTCTGTTTGGCTACATGTGGTAATAAGTGGCCTTGAATGGCTAGCACACTCAGCCAATGGGAGAATTTTGTTCCACTTCCTACCCCTCTGGTGAACTGCTGCAGATTATCCCAGAAGTAGGTTTGTTGAACAGGGACAGATCTACCATAAAACTAATGAAGCTTAAATTTTGGGGCCCCTAAATCCAGAAGTGTCCCAGAAGTTACTTTAGTCCACGTTGCTTAAAATTTTTGGGTCTAGTAGACCTATTTTGAGTTCCACAACTGGAAAACTATAAGGCATAGGAAAAAAATTGTTCACACCAGTGACTTTGATACGTGAGATAATCCAGTACAGTGGTACCTCAGGTTACAGATGCTTCAGGTTACAGACGCATCAGGTTACAGATGCTTCAGGTTACAGACTCCGCTAACCCAGAAATAGTACCTCGGGTTAAGAAGTTTGCTTCAGGATGAGAACAGAAATCATGCTCTGGTGGCAGCGGGAGGGAGGCCCCATTAGCTAAAGTGGTACCTCAGGTTAAGAGCAGTTTCAGTTTAAGAATGGACCTCCAGAACGAATTACATTTTTAACCTGAGGTACCACAGTACAGAAATTTTAACCAAAATCTGAGATGCAGTAGTTAATAAAATAAAAATAAAAATTGTGATCTGTTGTGGAACAACCCCATTGAAGAAGGTAACAGTAGTTACCCAGACCTCGTTGCTGTTTGCGATGGGGCCCCCATAACAGTTCCAGCTTCATGGACCCCCTAATGTAGACCTGCCACTGGTGTTAGGTATTTTTACCCTGAACGCAAAGTAAACATGGTAGATAGTGGGATGTAAGAGTACTATGTCTTCACCGCTCTTGCCTTTGGCTCAGCCCTCTAGTTTCCTTGCCCTGCTAATGACTTAGTCCATAACTAAGCCTATTCCTTCCTTATCTCAGCCCTGATTCCACTTTACTCCATTCCTGTCCCCCCCCCCCATGTTGCATGGTAGACTTCCTGGGGCTTTGTCCTAAATTCATGTTTTGCATGCATTCATGCTGCACAAATCAATATGTGTGTGGAAGCCAAACAGAACAGCAGGATTGCAATATGCATCAAAAGAATCACTTGCTCTCCCATGCCAAGTTTTCTTTCTCTTTTCTTCTTTAGCTGACATCATGTACTCTGGTACAATTGATTGCTGGAAGAAGATTGCCCGTGACGAAGGAGGCAAGGCTTTCTTCAAGGGTGCTTGGTCCAACGTCCTCAGAGGAATGGGTGGTGCTTTTGTCCTAGTCTTGTATGACGAAATCAAGAAATACACATAAGCTGCTCCCCTCCCGGATGGCACTTACTATGTTATGTTCATGGACTGCGTCAAAACTATTTATCAGTTCCTACTGAGGTTTCTACTGGTTGGCAGAGGGCCACAGTTCTACTTGCCTGATCCATTTATCAAGTTGTTCCCCTGACAATGGGACTCAAACTTTATTTTTGTTCAGTCACTTCTGTTAAAATAAGTTTGAGATAAATAAAATTTAAATTTAAAAACAGAAACAAAAGTGCTTTGATTCTGTCATTAATAACTTGAATTATCCACCGCTTTGAGTCGTACCGTTAAATCGATGAGCATTTTGCCAATGGTGCCAGTATTATGTGGATTGCATCTGTCTGGGAAGACTTAATAACGGTGGTGGTTTTATTTTTGCAGTATATTTTGAAGCATGGAGCTTTAGTGCTTGCTATGGGGCTTTCTGGGGGGGCGGGGCTTGAGTAAAATGACCTTGATTGGTCCTTCTCCTAGTGAACCTGCCTCCTTGCCCTGGCCACCTCTACCAATTTACATAGCTTTGTCTTCTGAGCCCCACTGGCATAATCACCCAGAGGGAGAGTGTGAGCCAAATCTGCTCTCCAAGCACACAAGCAGTGACAGGAGCAAGCAGGAGGAGGCACTGATTGGCCACTTGGAAGCAGGTGGGCCTTAGCAAGGTATCCAACAATACTGATGCTGGCTTCAGGAAGAAGGATAATGAGTGGTATTTTATGAACGGCTAATTGTCCAGGAATTGATAATTTTACTTCTTAGTTCTGCAAAAACTAATATAAAACAATAGCCCAAGCAACTGTTTAGAATTACTCACGTACTGTATTGGGAAGTTAAGGTTACAAGATCCAGGAGAAAATATAAAAGCCATCTTCATTCATCCCAAATCACCTTTCTGTTAATACCTGCAAGTCACAGGTTAGTTACAATTATGTTCACGTCTAGCAGCAATAGATGATGGAGCTACTCCAGGTGGCATGAAAATCATTCATAGTTTTCTCCCCATGCCCATTGAACAGACCTTTTTGTTTAAACTTCTCCAGAAGTTATATTCTGCATCCCTCTTGATACCATGATTCCAGCGTTTGGGGGACATAATTCTTTCCAGGCTAGCAGCAGTCAATAAGAATGCTACCTTTTCCCTTTTTTATTGTATGACTGATTTTAAATTAGGGGGTTACTTAACATTGTATAGGCTTGGCCCAAGTGCTACCCTTCCCTTTCCCATCTTTTATGGCTCAATATAATATACAGCATCTCAGATTTGGGGTAGTCTTGGGCCCTGTTGGACAAAATGTGCAATGGCAACATTGCACTGACTTCTATACCAGATTATAGTGTCTACTCTGTTAAGAGCCCAGTTTATAAGCAAAGCTAATCCATTGACCTGTTAGAGTTTTTTTTAAAAAAAAATAAAGCTTTAAGATGTAAACAGAAGAAAATAAACATGGGGCTTTTATCTTTAAATTTCACAGGTAAGATTTAACTTTATGCCTAGTATGCAAACATGAAGCATACTGGCAGGACTTCATTTCACTTATAGATTCTATTCTATACCAATAGAGTAAATGCAGGTGCTGGGAGGATTATATTATAGCTAAAACAGGGCCACAGGAGAAACAACAAGGAAGAATTGGCAAGTTAGGGAAAACCCAAGGTTTGTAGAAGAATGAGTTGTTTTAATTCCCCATTAGGGGGGAAAAGATTGCAAATGTTCCATTGAGGACTGATCATACTGAGTGGTTACAGCATGCTAAATCTCGGTTGTGGTGGCAGTGAGAAATCTGCTTGAGAGTCCTGGAAGAAGATGTGGCTATTTTACTGCTGAGCCCCATAAGTCTACCAAGAAACACACATGAATGCACTCAGCATACACTTTCCCAAAGTAACTGCTAGAACCAATACTTGCAAATACATAATTGCAGCAAAACACATTTGATGTCTAAGGCTACCCCAAACTTCGCAGCTTGGGGGAATGGGAATGAAATACTTCTACCATGCTCTAGGGAAACCGCTTCCCATTTTCTTTCCTGCTTCACCAGTCTGAGTGACGGAAAGTTTCATTGTGTAGTACTTGGCTACACATGGAGACCATAATTGTTAAAAAGCATTAACACAGAGTTCAGTTCCAAGGACCGGCTTGGCAAGTGTGCTGACCTGGAATCAACACCATAGCTATGGCTCCCTCACTGTACAGCCACCACCTCCTCTTCTCTGCAACTGTGATATGAGTGATATGCAGCAGTTTCCTCACGCTTACATGGCTGGCTGAAGTCCCCTGGTTGCCCGTTCCAAAAAGGCCCAGATTCCTTTGCCATGTGTTGCAGCTTGGATTGGAAAGAAGCCATTGGGATTGGGATTTCCAGTTTGGCAAGTTCCTTCCTACTGGAGGTTGAAATTAATCCTTCATGTTAAATGTACAACAGGAAGTGCCTTTCTTTTTTAAAAATAAAGTGAAGAAAGAAAAAGTGCATGAAAAAAAATAAAGAGGGCAATAAAGAGGGTATAATTATAGCACACTAAATGTAATCAATTTCACTTCCACACATTATTATATATATGCTAATGCATATAGAACTATTACTAACATAATTATATTCCTTATTTTTTTCTTTCAAGGGGAAAACCCAGTAAGGTCCCTTGCAATGCTATTTTGGGATGCACTCCAGGTAACATTAAGCATCCAGCTGATGGGGACTTAAAGGTGTGGTTGTACATACTTTTGTGCAAGCAGGACTTGCAACAAACCTTGGAGGTGTGGAGCGTGTCTGTTCCAGTCAGTCAGCCATGATCTCTTCAGTACTTCATTCTGTTCCACACCTGGTTTTCTTGTCTCTTCTTTTCTTCCCCTGATCAACCAGCCAGCAGTGAACACATTCAGTCCTCAACAGATTGTTGCTGAGTTTTCCCCTCCTTAGGGTTTCTCCCCGTAAATATATTTTGTACTTCTGCAAACTTCAGGTTTCCTATTAGCTGGCGCCCCCCTTGGTGGTGCTACTTGGGCTTACAGCAACAGCAACACTAATGCTCCAACATCAGAAGCAGAAACAATAGTAGTGTCTTCTTGTTGCTCAAATGCTTGGCTGAGCATGTGTTGTCTAGTAATTCTTACAACAGTCTGTATAACAGGCCACTTTTAGCTCTATATGGCTGATGTGGGAGGCTGGCAGAGAGTGGGCAGCCCAAGGGTATTTAGTGCTATCACAGCAGAGGTGAAATTTTAACGAGGGATCTCATTGCGTCTGCTCTCAGCAGCTATGCCACGTCACTTGATTGCAATATCGTGGAGAGCTGGGCCATGTGTTGGTTAGTCATCAATAGAACTGCAAGATTTCATCAATAAACCAGTTAGATTATTTTTGAAAAACCCACAATGGCTAAGAAGGTACATTGGTTAATCTAGCAGCATGTTTGTTTATATGTAATATTTTTCTTATAAATACTTAACAAAAGCTGCAGATGGGAAGAACCATTTTAAGAGAGGTATCCCCTATTCCCTCACACTTGGTAAACAGTGCCTCTTCTAAGATTGCCTGCTGTGGCCCAGCAGTTAGAATATAAGAAGTGGCTGGATCAGACCAAATACCCAGCTTGCTATTCTCACACTGGCACACAAGATACCACAATGGGAAACCCAATGGCAGGACCTGAATCCTATAGCACTACCGCAGTTGGTGATTCCCAGCAATTGACATTCCTAAGGATATTGCCTCCCAACAGCGTAGGTAGAGAAAAGCCATTGTGGCTAGTAACAGTTAATAGCATCATCCTCTGTGAAATATAAATTGGGTAGCAACATTGGACTGCAAGAAGATCAAACCCCTCCATTCTTAAGGAAATCAGCCCTGAGTGCTCACTGGAAGGGCAGATCCTGAAGCTGAGGCTCCAATACATTGGCCACCTCATGAGAAGAGAAGACTCCCTGGAAAAGACCCTGATGTTGGGAAAGATGGAGGGCACAAGGAGAAGGGGACGACAGAGGACGAGATGGTGGGACAGTGTTCTCAAAGCTACAAACATGAGTCTGACCAAACTGCGGGAGACAGTGGAAGACAGGAGTGCCTGGCGTGCTCTGGTCCATGGGGTCACGAAGAGTTGGACACGACTAAACAACTAAACAACAACAACAACAAACAACAACATTTTTCAGCCCAAGGGCTGCATTTTCTTCTAGGCAACCTGCCAGGAATGGATATGCCCAGGAGCAAAAGTGAGTGGGTCAGCTAATTTTATCTTTGAACGGTAGGACAGGTGCATTCACAGACTCAAGTCTCTCTCCCAGGCAAGTAAGGAGAGTGATCATAATTCAAAAACACATGCCAGTCAGGCTAAAACACTCAAGAAAGCTGCAAAGGAAGAGATGGAGCAAAAATCTGATTCAGTTTGCATTTAAATGTGAACTTCTGGCCAAGATAGCATCGAGAAAGGTTGTTATTGGCAGAGCTCTGCATTTAAAAGTGAACCTGCCCAATTTGCCGTTTCAGAAATAATATGCAGACTGCAGAAATCTACGGAAATCCAGTTCTCCAGCCGATTAATGTGTACAAAAATGCAAAAATGCATATGCTTGGCTAAAATGCATATAACAAAACAAAACAAAACAAAAAGAATTACATTAGAGAGAATTGCTTCAGAAAAATATGTATACTAGGAAAAATATATAAATGTGTATATTGGGATAAATTTGCATTAAAATGCTTAATAATTTTCATGAGGACTTAAAAAATAATAATCTCAAACTGATGTGGAAATGTGGAGCACTGAACTGAAGGTGGAAACAAATGAGATGCTGTGGGAAACCAAAATTGGTAAATTCACTCATCCCTCTTAGCAATCAAGGTGTGTCCACTTAGGCTATGAATTGCTTAATAAATAGCACTAACATATCCCATTATGAGTCAGATATGTTGAAATCAAATGAGCAACACAGCAGCTTTCCCCTCTAGACATCTGCTGCTGCTTCCCTTTCCCCCGGCCCAATTTATCTCTTGCCAAATTGGGTTATATAACAGTTTCTTTTCCTGGAGAAACAGTGGTGTTGGGAAAATAGTGTGCTATTTTACACCTAACTTACTACCCCTAACAATTGAGGGAAATCAAACTAGTGAAAGTCATTTTGGTTTGCCCTCTTCTCGAAACCCATTGCAGAGATTTCCTAGGGACTCCCTTACCGCTCAAAATTATTGATTTACAAAGAGCCTGTAAGCCAGTATTTGTTGAGGGATGATACCCCCGAAACTACCAAGACTGTTTCAGGGGTACTTAGCCGAGATTTTTAAAGCTAAATCTAAAGTTGCCTGATTTATTCAATGGTGGCTATCTAGTCTTTTATATATTGTATGTGTTTGGATTTTCAATGTATATGGATGACTTTGTAAAAAGATAGTAGTAGTAGTAGTAGTAGTAGTAGTAGTAGTAGTAGTAGGTCCCTGTGTGCATCAGTAGTAGTAGTGTGCTCACTTGCTCACTCTACTACCTCTGGTAGTGAAAACGTTCAAGTGAGTAATCTTTGACTTCCCCAGGATTACCTGGTGAGTAAGAACCCTCCAGCAGAAGTACAGGGGCAACTCCCTCCCTGCCCCAATTCTCCCTGCCCACTTTCCTCAGATGCTAACTAACTATTGTGCAATTATAGTTGGCAGTGGAAGTCCCCAAAGTGGGACAGTATGCTTGATCAGGCAACAGGAGCCTCCAGCCGTTCAGGCTGCCTCCTCTTATCAGGGCCTCATGACTCTTCCCAAACATGCCCCTCTGCAAGACCACACCTCCTCACCAGCCCTGATCCTTGTACTCTCCAGGTGCTTTTGTCTGCCTGCAATGTGTCCATGTGTCCTTGAGCTGTGGCAAGGTTTCTTGGTTGTCAGGAAAGAGGTATGTATGGGGTGTGTGTATGTGTGTGTGTGTTGTAGAAACCTTTGACTTCTGCATGGCTGGAGTGTAATAAATGGTGGTGCAAAGGTAAGAGCCACATCCATGCTCTTTCCTCACTTTTGATGCTGGCACCAACCGCCCCTAGTATGAGGTCACCAGAAGGTTGTCCAGGAAGGGATAGTACGTCATAGGAGCTTGGAAAGTTGTAGATAGTCGATTTATGACCTAAAAGGGAGCTTCTTTCACATTCATTACTTGTTATTTACAGAGTGCTTTAATTGAGATAGTTACTTACAATCTTTCATTGACAAGAAGTTGTGTTAGATACTAGGTCATTTGTTGAGAAAGTCATCTGCACAAGCTCTGAAGGGAATGGAAACTGTGCTAGAGGCCTGCCATTCATTTCGGCTGGGCTTGTACAGGAGGAGAAGGGATAGTTCAGCTGGTCAGAGCAGAAGACATTTAATCTCAGGGTTGTGGGTTTGAGCCCCACACTGGGTGAAAGATTCCTGTGTTTTACTAGGTGATCCTAGTGGTCCATTCCAACTCTTCAATTCTGTGATAAGACATTCATCTTGGAGCCCAAAAGCATTCACACAACAATGTATTGCACAGTTTCACACAACAATGTATTGCAAGTTAATTACCTGGCTTCCAGCTCTCATGTTAGCAGTTTTAATAAGGAAAATAGTTTGTGGCTAAAGTTTGACCATTGCACTGCCACCAACAAGAGTCAACCATTGTATACTGTGTGGGAGTTTAAGCTGGCACAAACCTCATTGACAAATCAGCAGGCCCCATGATACCAGCATTCCAGTGTTGGCACTGCCTTCCTATAGATTTATGGGTGCAAAGGGACCCATTGGGGGAATTTTCCCCAAAACAAACTCTAGGGTCAAAGGAGGGGTTTTCCTTGGGACTGCAGTGGGAGAGGACAATATTAACCCCCCTCCCCTCCATGCCAGTTCTGATCCCTTAATTAGCAGTGATTTGTGTGTTAAATCGTCACAGTAATTTGGTCCTAATAGGATCTGAAGAATGTCCAACATGCTGGTTTCTCTTGCTGCTTCGTGCTTGAGGCCTCTTGCTGACTGCTTTAGTGACCGTGTGTTTGTGCTGAGCAGGAATTTTACACAATGTGAAGAATGAATCTCTATGCTCTGTAGGGGAGGGCAAGCAGCCGGCTGAAAAGTTATTGCCAGAGAAGTACTTTGACCTTAAGAGCATGGCCCGGTAAAAAGACAGAGGGAGGGAGGAGCACATGGATAAATAATTGCCAGTTCATGGCAAAAGCCGGCACTACTAGGAACTATATGTTGATCAAACAGATGTCACCATGTCCTATCACAGATAGGTCTAGGGAGCTTTTAAGCTGGTCCAGGGAGCTAGTCCAGGGAGCTTTTAAGCTGGATACATGTAAAAAAATCAGTAAACAATACCAGCAGGTACTGTGCACAAGATCCAGAAGACTAATGGTACAATCCTGTACTTGGATTTCACTGTAAGAGTGAAAAAAGAAAAGTATGTTCAGAAATAGCATGTGGTACAGCTTTCTGGACTGTACCACCTCAGGCTTTAGGCTGAGATATTTGTTTGTTTAATATGTCTTTTCACTTCAAATGAAGCATCCAAGGCAGCAAACATATTTTTTTAAAGACCCTGAAAACAATTTAAAATACAGAATGGATGAAAGCCAACAATCTAGGAAATGCCTGGCAGAGTACATTTTTAGAATATGGTTAGGTCAAAATACCGCTGCAGCAAGAAGCTTTACACCTGCACTGGAACATAAAGAAGCAAAAGGTGACATTTTGCTAGATCATAAATAATTGTCCACCACTGAATTAGATTTGATTTTGACGATAAGTGAGATTAAGGAAAATATAAATTTTTTGGAGAACTGCTAGATTTTATTTAAATGAGCGGATATAAGGTTTTAAACAAGATGATAATTTGCTTGAAAAAATTTTATAACGATGTAAGTGGGAGCGGGAGACGTGAGGGAGTCCAAAGAAGTGATGAAACTATGTCATGATATAAGTAATGTTGTTTATTATTTATGTATTGTATTCAAAAACTTTAATAAATATTTATAAAAATAAAAAAAAGAAGCAAAAGGTGACATGAACCAGGGAGTTCCACTGCTTGGGCAACAGAGAACAGATGTTGTCCCACAGAATAAGAAGAAAACACACCTTCCCATAGAGGTATATGAGAAAAATCTCCCTGACATAATAGCTTTCCGAAAATCCCACGTCAACGTGTGCAAAAGCAAACAAACGCTAAAGACAATCTGTTCCAATCTATGCTACAAAAAAATAAAATCTTGTTAAAACATGTGTTCATGTCAGCTGTGCAGTTTGGTTTAGGCCAAACCAAACCAGATGTAGAAACTTTCCTCTATCTCCAAAGCTGCTTACCTGTCAAACAAGTTGCTCAGCAGGTTCAGGCCAACCGTCAGGTATGCTGTTTCCTTCAGAAAGTGTGAGTCCTACCTACATTTTCTTCATCCTCCTGCCTGCAAGCTTTTGTATACAATATGATTTTCAGATATCTGGCAGTGCACAGAACCTTTCCTTATTTGAGAACAGTAAAGCGCTGCAGGTAACTTTTAGTTTAGAATCTAAAACTTTGATAAATAAACCACAAAAATCATTTTAAAAAATAAAATGAAATAAATGTTCAGAATTTCAGCTTCCTCCAGCATTAGAAATCATTTCTGGTAGGGAAGGACCTGTGATTTTTTTAAAAACCACACACACACAAAAGAACACATGGAATTATTAAAGTGTCACTGCTTTATTAATGTTCTTCCTTTCTTCCACAATTCCAAAGACAAAAGAAGTTGCCTTTTGCTGAGGAGGACCACTGGTCCATCAAGCTCAGTCTTTGCTAACCTGGAACATTCCAGAAGTTTTGGACTATGAGCTGCAGTTCAAAACATCTGGAAGGAATCAGAGTAGAAAAGGTGGACTCACTCACTGGATCATTACCTTGTCGTGGTGCGTGGACTTGCACGTTCCTATGACCCTTGTGAGCGAAGCCATTGGGAGTCTCATACTCCCAGCTGGGTCACCCAAGGCGGTAAGGTGAAAGGGGAGGAGCTAAACCAAGAATGATCCAAGAAGTCCTGAACGGCAGAACAGGCAGAAGATAACAAGCGGTATGTTACAACGGCTGTGAAGGCGGATGAAGGCTGCAGCAGATAATAATCTACTGGTCGTCGTGATATTCATGCCATCGGAATAGAGCCTTGCTGCTGAGCACTGCAGCATGCACAGATCTACACACATAAAACAAATTCACGCACAATGTCCCCTAACCCCCACCAATTGTAAAGAATTCAGCCCACACTTGATCAAAAGCCACCTCAACTCATTTGAGCAAATAAAAGGCAATTCTAGAGGGAATTTCCCAGGGAGGACAGCAAAACCTTCGTATGTCGGATTGGAGCTACACCCGGCCATGAGTGGTGTAAAAATCAACATCAATCAATTGTCTGTTTGTGTTCTACCACTGAACTACTGCCCTCAGTACATGACAGTTCTATATTAAAAACTGAGTGTAGTAATACTGAATAACCGTTATTTCAAATAAAACTATTCCTGGAGTGCCCCTTGCCTTGTTTTTATTTTCTACCTCGCCTATGTTTTTAGGCTACAGGATTGGCAGCAAATGAATGTACAGTATGTCTGTAAAAATTAAAAAAGGCTGTTTTCTTTTTTGATTGCCCCTTGGCTTGGTCTCACGAGAGTTATATTCCAAATCATCTGGAAGGCACCAGGTTGGCAAAGGCTGCCCTCATGTATGGTTTTTGTTCATGCATGGAGCTGGGTTGTTGTTGTTTGGATGAGGGGAGTATTATAATATGTAGCCCACCTCATCCCTACACTCCCAAAGTGGTACAAATTTTGCTGAGCATACCTGAGTCTCTGAGTGCTAAGAGATCTCAGGAGTCCCAGCAAATATATTGGGTTTCGTATCCTTGGAGTGAAGGTCACTGGAAGCCTGCCAGTATTGTTTTTTCTGTGATGTAAGGCTTAATTAATCATATATATGGGTTGAGTGCAGCATGGGAGGCTCATAATAGTAACACTGCTGTATTTGACTAACTTCGGCTTAGACTAGATCCTTTGAAGTTAATGGACCTTAGTTGGTCGTGGCCATTGACTTCAATTTACCGTACTACTCTGAGCAAAAGTGAGTTGAATGCAACCCCAGGTTTCTAGGAGCACCTGGACCAGACTTAAGGGGGCTTTCAGCATGGTGCCTCTGTGTGTGTGTGTGTGTGTGTGTGTGTGTGTGTAAGAAAGAGAGCGCTTATATTCCTTACTGAAAAATAAAAAAGTACAAAATTACAAGTGTGCAGAGTAAGATAAGACACAAAAAAGAAGCAACAACAAGAAATAGTACCCATGTAGAAAACAAAGCAGAACAACAACAACAAAAAGATATTGCTTACATTACCCCCCCCCAAAAGGGTGGGACTTGTTATTGTAGCCAACCAGATCTTAATCTAGTATGGTATTTATAAAAATGAATTCCAAATATCATTAAATTTGTCCATGGCAAGTCTACATTTGTACACAACTTGTTCATGTGTAGCGAGTCTGGTGCCTGTGATGAAATCTGACACACTGAACATCTTGCCACTCACCATGCAGCCACTTAGCCTTGGGCAGCAACCATACCAACGTGGCTCCTGAGTGTGGGGGCTGGTGGCCATCTTAATTCCTCCAAAATGTAATGTCTTCGTCTATTCAAGGTTGGGCTCCCATTCCAAAGTAGTACTACTGTCCATCCAGTTCACCACTACAACAACCATCTGGGAACCTGGCAGGGAGGGCAGAGAGCAGTGACACAGCCAGGTTGGACCAGTGAGGGACCTTTCTGAGCCCCAAAGAGACACTTGGCCAATGCCCAGGCTGACTGGCTGCTACGTCACCTGGCCTTTGTAAGGACATAGCACTCAATCTAGTAGACAGTGAGTTGGGCCTCTGTGTCTCTTTTCAGCTCCAGTCCCAAGCCTGACTGCCCTTTTTCAGGCGGACACACCTTTCTGGCATTTCATCCAGCCAGATGTGGCAGAGGGGCGAGGGGAGGTCTTTCCCCTTCTGCTCATCTTCCATTAGAGTCTCCAGCTATTTCTTCACATGACCACTCACTGTCTAGAGCTTACATTACAAAGCATATACTTAATAGACAAGGAACTGTCCCCACTCCTTCCTGCACAGAAACCAATCCTGCAGGTATAAAACACAGGACTAGAGAGGACTCAGAAAAACACCACAAATTCATTGCAGCGTAATTGGCCAGAGATTAAGGCAAAGAGTGACACCTCCCTGCTACCAGTGTGTATGTGGAAAAAATAGCTGAGCCTGTCAGAGACTGCAGATCAAGCATTCTGCAGCAACTGAATGAAGACTTTTGACTTCCACGGTTGTGAAAATGACCTTCAGCAGCAGAAAAGTGCTTACTTCCCCCTCCCCTTTCTCTTTTGCCCTTTAATTGTCACCTGACTGAAGGTCACCCATGGGCCATGACAGTGTCCCCTCCCTCCCTGCTGCATTTCCTTTTAAGGATATTCAAGATGCCAGGAAGTGTTTTTTACTTGATTAAGTAAAGCTCCACCTTTGTTTATGTCATCATCAGAACGCCTGTCTGGGAAACTCTCTGAGTAGGTCTGCTGAGGCTTTTGCCAAGCGAAGGAGCTGGGAACCGCTCAGTGGCCACACTCTTAAGATTAACATCCAAACCATTTTCAAAAGCAGAGTTGCCTTGCCTTGCATCCTAAACTTGCTAACAATTTCTAAAGCAGGCAACACAGTGCTGCATCAGTTTGCATACAAGCTAGCCACATGTTGCTGGACTAGTTTCCATAATCTCTGACCACTGGGTACGGGGGAAGGGGCTGATGGGAGCTGAAGTCCAGCAATCTCTGAATGATCGCAATTGGCCCAGCCTGATATAAACATTCAACCCAGTCCTTTGTTAAATGCCTGCAGTGACCTGGTTCCCTGGATTCAAGGCTGTTTCTTTTCGCCCAGAAGGCAGAGACCTGTTCTGATTCTAAACTACTGCCATTTGTTATGAATCCTCTGTAGCCTGCTAAAAGATAACCTATCTGCCAAAGCGTGTGTTAGAGAAGCTACTACAAATATTTTGCATTTAATTTCCTCTGCTGCGGTCTAATTTTCTTTGGTGTTTTGCTAGCAAGCCTTCTGTTTTGGTTAAACAAGGTGATATGTTCTAATTCGGAAGGCTCCTGCCTGCTAGTATCTCCACACTGTTTTAACAACTCCCTTCGGCTTTGCTGCCGCAACAGCATAACAGCAGCGGAGCTGGATAGTTAAAGGATGGAAGGAGGCAGAATTGTAACAGGAGACCTGTTGGATCACTTCCCACTTCATAAGTGGGAGTCCTGCCCTTTTATCTCAGTAGGTGCGAGGCAGCAATGGATTATTTAGATATAATTAGGTTGAATCGTGTTCCAGCGATAAAGCTGGAGCAATTAGATGACCACTAAGTTTGTCTTATCAGGAGGGGGAGTAAGAATTTTACAAGAGTTTGGAACTAGAGGCTGGTCCACTAGAATAAATGGAGCACTACCCCAACAGAAGTCCCTACCTGCCTATTCTCTTAGAATCATAGAGTTGGAAAGGGCATGAGGGTCATCTAGTCCAACCCCCTGCAATGCAGGAGTCTTTTGCCCAATGTGAGGCTCGAACCCATGACCCTAAGATGAAGAGTCTCATGCTCTACCAACTGAGCCATCCCAGCTGGGAATTTATATCCAGTCCAGTCTAGCAAGGGCTATTTTTCCTCTCTTCCTTAGTCTCAGTGTTGTCCCTTGCAGAACTCTGCACAGAAGTAGTTGGAGACAAAACCATTGGCTCTGGTTTCACCTTCTGTAGGGCTCTCAGCCCCATCAGTCGCATTTGGGTACCTGCCACCACTGCAGCTCAGAGACATCGGCCCAGTCTGCTTCTCATCCTAAGCTTCCTTACAGGTCATTGCGAAGATAAAGGGGTAGAGGAGAACAACACACATCAACACCACGAACCCCCTGGAGGAACAGGTAGGTAGCCGTGTTGGTCTGCCATAGTCAAAACAATATTAAAAAATTCCTTCCAGTAGCACCTTAGAGACCAACTAAGTTTGTTATTTGTATGAGCTTTTGTGTGCTGAAAAAGTGTGCATGCACACAAAAGCTGATACCAATAACCTAACTTAGTTGGTCTCTAAGGTGCTACTGGAAGGAATTTTTTTATTTTGTTTCCCCTGGAGGAAGGGTGGGATAAGACCACATTAGCCCTATTCTGGCATTGGCGTATATGGGATGTTAGGGGAGGGATAGTACCTCCAGCAAATGTCACATCATGCAACTTATTGGGGAGTTTGTCCACCTTTGATCCCCACCCTGCACTCAGCTCTCACCTGTGGCTATCAGCATGCAACAGCAGCCACCACTCAGAAAACTGCTTCAATGGGTCTCAAACCTTCAATGAGTTAGGTGAGTTCCCCTGCATACGAAGATGGGCTCCAACGGATTGAGCGGATGAGACCAGTAGTGGGTCCAACAGTCAAGAGGGAAGCTTCTGCATGTGCTGTGGAGGGAGGTGAGGGGCAGGTGGGGCTTGTCAACCTAGGAAGGTAGCCCATCTAGAAGGAAAACTCTGATCCTAAACCTCTGCTGACTTGCAGCCATGCAGTGGTACCTCTGGTTGCGAACGGGATCCGTTCCGGAGCCCTGTTCGCAATATGAGCAGAATGCAACCCGCGTCTGCGGGTCACAATTCGCCGCCTCTGGGCATGCGCGTGATGTCATTTTGAGCATCTGCGCATGCACGGTACTTCCGGGTCGCCGCAGGACACAACCTGAAAAGATGTAACCTGAACCGAACATAACAAGATGTATGACTCTACTCATTTGTGAGAAAGGCTTTGGGAGTAAACCTTGAGGCAAAATCTGTACCCACTGCATTGCAAGACATCTTTAGGGAAAGAAAAAGTCTAAGGAGTAAACCCTACACAAATCCAGAGTGGAGTCCCTAAACCAGTTAGGTGGCGCCTTGTACTCATCCTTCCGGCAACTTCTGCAGCCAAACTGGTGCCAAATGTATTGATCTGCTTTCCTTTGTATAACAACAGCGATGCGAAAGGGGGAGTCTTTGTAATCTAAGCAGCCCAGGACCTCTATACACACTGCCCATGCTTGTGCCTTAGAGAGGCAGACAGATGCCAACAACAATTCTGGCACTGTATTCATAAATAACACACAAGTGGGGACAAGAACACTTGTCCCATCAGCAGCCCAATGCCCTCCCTGAGTTGCGATGTCCTCACGCTTCCCACACCATGTAGAACCAGTGTAAAAACTGAGGCCCAGACTCACCCAGCCCTACTGAAGAGGCTCCTCATGAAGCCCGGCTGCGAGGCGTGAAGGCCGCTCCCTGTAAGGCCCTTTCCATCTGGGGCCCAGATTCACCCAGCCCTACTAAAGAGGCTCCTTATGAGGCTGGAGGAACATCACAAGGCTATTGTTTTATTGATGATTTAATATGCTGTAAACTACTATGATATTTTTATTAAAAATATAAAGCAGTAAATAAATGAATAAATAAAGGCACCTTAAACCTAGGTTATGGGCGCTGCAATGGCATGTCTAGGCACACTTTTTAAATAACAAAATACAAAGCTGAAAACAAACTGCAGCTGAAATATTATGTTCATTTTTCACATGGTCTAGTCCTTCCCCTGCCCACCACCCTAATATACTTAAGAGGGTCTCTTCTCTAGTCTTCAGAGAGCAGCTGGAGGTGGGGAGGCAGAAAAAGCTCCTCCTTTCCTTCCACACTGCAGTTTTAATCTGAAATCTGAGGCACAGTACTGCCCAGAGCTCAGAAACTGCTTGCGCTAACGAAATTCCCTGTCGCAAAATGCGCCTAGAACAATGGAGTTTCAAACACATTGTAGAACCCCAATTTCTAATCACCTTGGAATCCTAACAGGAACAGAGCAGGCTCCCCGCCACAGATGGTCACTTTCCCGGAGTCCTGGAGGGGGCAAAGCTTTCATGTTTGTTCCCACTCTCCCTGATCATATGATGGTCTCATGATAATAAAATTATTACTATTAATAACAATAAGAAAGGTAAAGGACCCCTGACAGTTAAGTCCAGTCGCGGATGACTCTGGGGTTGCGGTGCTCATCTCGCTTTACTGGCCAAGGGAGCCGGCGTTTGTCCACAGACAGCATGACTAAGCCGATTCTGGCGAAACCAGAGCAGCTCATGGAAACGCCGTTTACCTTCCCGCCAGAGCGGTACCTATTTATCTACTTGCACTTTTTGGGGTGCTTTCAAACTGCTAGGATGGCAGGAGCTGGGACTGAGCAACGGGCGGGGATTCAAACCAACCTTCCGATCAGCAAGCCGAAGAGGCTCAGCGGTTTAGACCACAGCGCCACCTGCGTCCCTTTTATTAATAACAATACTTCCTTTAAATACAACCCGCCCTCCTAAAGGAACTCAGGGTGATGTACAACATAATGTTAGTATGGCTGATAAGAACTGGGGGCCTCTCTGGACAACTTTTTCATTGAGCATGCAGCACTATTTGCTTGCAAGAAACTTAAAAAAGGTAAAGGACCCCTGACAGTTAAGTCCAGTCGCGGACGACTCTGGGATTGCAGCGCTCATCTCGCTTTACTGGCCGAGGGAGCTGACGTTTGTCCGCAGACAGTTCTTCTGTGTCATGTGGCCAGCATGACTAAGCCGCTTATGGCAAAACCAGAGCAGCACATGGAAACGCCGTTTACCTTCCCGCCGGAGCGGTACCTGTTTATCTACTTGCACTTTTTGGGGTGCTTTCGAACTGCTAGGTGGGCAGGAGCTGGGACTGAGCAACATGGGGATTTGAACTGCCGACATTCCAATCAGCAAGCTCTAGGCTCAGTCGTTTAGACCACAGCGCCACCCGTGTCCTTTGCAAGAAACTTACGCAGGGCTTTAAAAAAAACAACCCTCCAGTCTATTGAGCAACCATTCTGATTTGTTTGCCCATTCACAGCAGCCCTCCCATGAGTGAGACTCTCCTTCCATTCATGGAACACAAACTTTTGATTGGTCCCTAGTTAACAACCTAGGTGAACCCAATCACTTCCTGCTTGGCTTGGCTATTTGGTTTGGATTTTGCCAGCACTGTGCTGTAGTTTGAGGCCCCCAGCAGGCCAAACATCGTTACTACTACAACAAAATCACTCTCTCTTGCTTAATGAAAACTTGGATTTTATACAAAAGCTCCTGAGAAACACTGCATCTCCACCTCTATTACACCAGGGTGCCGTTCCTAGACTACAACTCCCATCTTCCTTGACCACTAGCCATGCTGGTTGGGGCTGATGGAAATTGAGCTCCCAAAATCCGGAGGACATCTGACCTGCACGGTTTCTCTTTTTCCCTCCCCTAAAAAAGTAGATTGAAGCACCTATAGAGGGGAGGATCAAAGCAGGTACAGAGAAGGGCTTTTACCCTTTTCTTCCACTGTTGCAGCATTGCACTGTTATTTGCTTTGGGGTGAAAGGGGAATTCCCCATTTGCATGACAGGGAGATTTCCCCCAAAGCAAATATTGTGGTAACGGAGGGGAAATGGTTAAATTCCCTCCCCATGCATTTTTAAAACATGCACGATAAATGTCGAGTCACATTTGATGCCACCTATAGTATGGCTTTTAGTGTGATCAATATCTGGGTGGAAAACTACACGAGAGCTCCAGATTATCCCCTCTGATCTCTCCAAGGAAGGGTGGAATACACGTGTAATAAAGAAATTTAACTTTATGTCAAGAGACATGGGTGGGTGGGAAATGATAAGCCACATAAAAACAACTTGTTAGGGGTTTATTTCTCTGTACACATTGTTTCCGCCTCGGCAACACAATGCTTACAATATGTAAAATTTCTACATACATATGAAAATTATAAAAATTTAAAAACACTGCATAACAGAGGCAAACTAATACCTCTCAGCTCTGCAGTGGAAGAAGTATAATTCAATGGAAGTAAAATTCAATGGAAGTAAAATTCAATGGAAGTATAACTCAAAAAGTTTCCGAATACATTAAAAACATGGTGTGCAGAATAAAATGCAAAATCCATAAAAACAATGGAGCAGTTCCATCTTCCATGGTAGAATCAACAAAGCAAATTAGTGATTTCATAGGGCAGATTAAAAAAGGACGAAGGGGTATTGTGTTTTCCCCTGTCCCTGCTTCCTAAATGACATGTCTTGGCTAGTCCTCTATATCGACGCTCCTTATTTGAACTGGTTATCAATAAGAGTTCCTTTCATTTTGGCCTTCTTCGCTTCCAGCTCAGCCTGATTAAAACAAAATTTTAAAAAAATTAAAGGGTAAAATTTTATTAAATATTCTTGGAATATCCCTAAATCCTGTGTTAATTACTATGTTGGTGCTTCAGAAACACAGACAAAAGACTAGAGGAATGATACCTCCTGCTTTGCTAGTTTTCAAATTGTATTCCAGGGAATAGCAAGTTCCTCAGCAGCTTAACCAAGTATCCTTAGATCAATAATATATTGAGTTCCTGAATATGCACTTCACTGGCCACTAATCACATTTCTTCACGATCTGACATACCGCCATGCCTGGATATACCACAAGCAATTCCAGATATTTCACGCCTCTCTATCTAGGTCTCAGAACTCCCTCCAGACATGCCCATGCCCCCACTCACTGGCCCTTGAGATGAAACAGGTTTCCCTAAACCTGCTGTAATGGTCTGAATATTACCCAGCCCAGACAGCTGGCTGCAGGATGGCATTATTCCAGACCTTTCTTGATAAAACAGTTCAGTGCCTTTCTAGAACAAATGCTTCGCAACATACCGGTGGCACAAAAATATCTGTAGAGTTCATCGTGCCTGTCTGCACTTGTAAGATGTGATGTTAAAAGAGGCGAAATGTGCTTATTTGGATGACTATATCTCAGCTTAATAAGCTTTGTGGGAGCACACACAGCCCCATGACTCGTCCCTGTGCAGAAGGAGAGAATATATCAGGAAATATTCAATTAACTGTAGTTTCCTTTTTTCTGCCTAGACTAGGACAATGTCTTTAACAGCACTGGAACAGGACAACTTGCTAATGCAGAATTCTGTGCTGCAGCTGACCCCTGCTGGAAGCCAGTACCTATTAGCTGATTAGTGATGATTTCAAGCCCTGCTTAAATCAACAGGGAACTTCCTTTGTAGGAAATGACTTCAACTCAAGCCACACTACAAAAGAACGCTGGGTCACCTGATGCCATTGTGACATGGCAGTGGTTACCCCAGGATCCAGTCTGCTGGTTGGAAATGTTTCCCCACCCCTGAGTCTGGACTGGGAGGGATTCTAACAGTTTTCTCACTTGTGCAGTCAGAAGGCTTGTTCCTGTCTTAGCTAACTAAGGGATTATCCCCTCTTACCTTTTGCCCTGCACTTTCCAGGCACATGTCCACGCTTTAACGCTCCGTGTCTGAGCATCTTATTTTTCCTTTTGCCCAATGTTTCCCCCAGAAAAAACTGCTCTTTAAAGCTGAATCGGAGCAAACGTCAATTTGGGTTTTCCATGGATTAACGTTTGCTCCAATTGAGCTTTAAAGAGCAGTTTTTCACATGGAAAGTTCTGGAGCCAGAAAACCCCCCAAAGCAGGGTGTGTGTTTGCTTGCATGTGGAGCTTTAAATTGTGGGTCGTTACTGAGAAAAGCAGAGAAAGGTAAGTGTGGATAAGCCCTAAGCTAAAATGTGATTGTCTGAAAGTAGCCAGTGAGCTGAATCTTACCAGCATATAAAGAAAATGATTGCATCTAGCCCATCCATGAAATGGGAAGGAAGGAAGGAGAGAGAGAGAGAGAGAGAGAGAGAGAGAGAGGACAACGCACCAGCTCCTGCAGCCTTCTCTTGCTCATGCCCTTCCGTTCCAGCTGCTTCTCAATCACCTTGGCGTTCTGTGCATACGAATCAGCAATTTCTCGCTGGAAAAACACACGAGAGTTAGGGAAGTTAACACAAAGTCCAACACTTAGTAGTACTCTGCACCAGAAAAAAATCATTAAAAAGACATTGCAGGTTAAGGAAGTGGCATTACACTTTTTTTCCCTACCCCACCATCTATTTTGGGAAGGTATTTAAACTCCTCAACTGCTAACTTCACAATCCCTTTCTGGTACCTTGATTTCCCTTGGATGCCGATACATATACCCTCAGGGTCCTTTCCAACTCCCTCCCTAATCCATACTAAAGAATGTTTACTCAGCAGCATAAGGTGGTACAGCTTTTGTTTGGCTGTACCATTTGAGGCTACAGAGGATGAGACTTGAATGCTCAGCCTATGAGAAACCACCCTCTGCAGAGAGCAGCCTAAGATAGTGGAACAGTCTCCCTTGGGAGGTTGTGGACTCTCCTTCCTTGGAGGTTTTTAAGCAGAGGTTGGATGACCATCTGTTGTGGATGCTTTACCTGAGATTCCTGCACTGCAGGGGGTTGGACTGGATGACCCCTGGGTCCCTTCCAACTCTATGATTCAGTGATACCTATTTCTATTTTTTGCTCACTGATCTATGTTAAGAATAGTTCCATGGGCTTGTGGCTCTTCAAGAGATGCTTCCTTACCCTTCCTCACCAGCTGCAAAGTGGCTTTCATGTGTATATAGTATGACACCAGCCTTATATTAAACAGCTCGCCTCCTTGCCATAGGCAACCAAGAATTCTGTGCATGAGAATAAGTGGGCTTCATGGTGGAGGGATTGTTCACCTTGTTACTCTTCTGGCAGCCCACTCAGTAGAAGGCAGTTTCTTTCGTAAGAGATTAGCATTAATTTATAGTGCTTATGTCACTCTTTCTATCCAAGAGGCTCTTGGAGCAGCTTGCATAAAGCTATCACAGTGAAAAGCTCAGTGGCATCAGGAAGAGAAATATCATGATGCACTTGGTATTTCCAGACCTCATCCTTGGCCTTCCCCTGCTGTTTCCTTTTGGTCTCCGCCTACTAGGTGTTGGGAGCGCAAAGCAGGGTTCATTCAGTTTGCAACAAGGGTTAATTCTGTTATTGTTAAAGCAACCAGCCAAGAGGAGGACAGGTAAAGCTACTGCTTAGCAACCAGACAGAGTGGCATGATCTTCACAGAGGTAGAAAGGGGCCTGATTGGCTGTGTAGTTCTGAGGGAGCTTTTCCTCTGCATGTTTAGTTGAATGTCTCCCAGCTATGTACAAGGCATCAGTGAAGGAAAGACAAAACCTCCCTATTCCTTTCTCCTTGGAGTATGCACTGTTTTTGCTCAGTTTCCTCAGTAACGTGTTTATCAAGACTTTTTTCTCTGGAGGCCATCTGGGTTATTTAAGTCACTTTGCTAATGCCAGGCAACAGCTCCCACTGCTGTCCTCTGAGGCAAAGGAGTGGGGCTAGTACCTGGAATTCAGCCCACTTTGCTGGCAGTTGCACCTGCAACAGCTTCCCTTTCTCTGCAGCCAGCATGGAAACATAGGCTAGTAGTCTTTCAGGACACCAGTTACTGTTGCAGGCTTATGTGCAAGGATGTATGACATGCACAGTATGTATTCATGGTGCCTCTTTTCTCTACCCCTCAGAGGCAGCTGAGACTAAGAGGCAGCAGCACATCCATGCCGACATGTTAAGCTTTGTGGCAGAGTGGGAGGTTTCAAATGCAGTCCTCCCTGGCCAAAATCTTTGCAGAGGCACTCCCTGTTGCTAGCTGCCAGTGCTGGTGGGTGTACCAGAGACAGAAACGGCCAGTAAGAGGAGGCCAGCCTTGAATAAAGCCATCACCATGTGTGCAGATGCAGCAACCAATTGGCGTGAACTTCTGGGAGGTAGTCAGCAACAAGCACGGCATTGGCCCCACAGACAGCTACCACAGAGAAAGAAACCTGCAGCTAGAGAGGACCAGTGAATACTACAATGGGGGGCGCTGTGGTCTAAACCACTTGGGCTTGCCGATCAGAAGGTTGGTGGTTCGGTTCCCTGCAACGGGATGAGCTCCTGTTGCTCTGCCCCAGCTCCTGCCAACCTAGGACTACAAAAGCACGTTAGTGCAAGTAGATAAATAGGTACTGCTGCGGCAGGAAGGTAAACGGTGTTTCCATGCGCTCTGGTTTCCGTCATGGTGTACCATTACACCAGAAGCGGTTTAGTCCTGCAGGCCACACGACCTGGAAAGCTGTCTGTGGACAAACGCCGGCTCCCTTGGCCTGAAAGCGATATGAGCGCCACAACTCCATAGTCACCTTTGACTGGACTAAACTGTCCAGGGTCCTTTACCTTTTACCTTTACTACAATGAAGCATCTGGTAACAAGTACGTATCCCATGCAATCCTTGTTGACTTGGAACCTGGCACAATGGACTCAAGTCAGGTCTGGACTTTTTGACCTGACAGCTTTGTCTTTGGCCACAGTGGTGCTCTAAACAACTATACCGAGGGCCACTGAACAGAGGGAGCCAAGCTAGTGGACTCTGTGTTTGATATAGTAAGGAAGGAGTCCAAAAGCTGTGACGGTCTGGGCGGTGGCACTGACTCTGGGATGGGGATGAGCAACATCAGCAATATCAGTGTAGCGCAAGTGTAGTGCGAGTGTTTTGGGGGACAGTCTGTTCCGCTCTAGTGATGCATGCATTTTCTGTTCTCCTTGGCTCTTTCCCTGTTGACTTTGCAACCAGATTTTCTCATTGTGTCCTTGTAGTTGCAAATGACATATGAAGAAGTCCCTGTCTAAACATCTGATTCAAACATAAAACACATTTTTGTCTTTCACAAATAATAATAATCCTACATTCTAACCAGTTAACCATACTGGGGCTCTTCCCGAAAGGGAAATTTACAGGGCCAGCAACTGCAGAGGCCAGCTCACACACTGATCTGAACTAGCTGGCCAAATAAGATGGCTACGGAAAGGCAGCCTAGATTTCGCCTACTACTACAGGGAAGGAGAGAGAAAACTCACCGCTTCAATCTCCTCCTCCTCTTCATCAATGGTGGAGACTGTGACCGAACTGAATTTGCCCATGTCTTTCGTCCGTTTGGTCATCATCACCTTGAAAACAAAGGCATGTATATTTTTAATTAAGTGTGCATCAGCTTGGGGCTTAGAACAGTAGCAAGGAACCTGGAGCCTTCCCTATATTGCTGGACTCCAAGCTCCTATCTGCCCTAGCCAGCATGACTAGCACTCAGGGATTATGGTATTTGTAGTCCAGCAGCATTTGAAGAGCCACATATTCCTCATCCTCATCCATTGCTTAGAATATGTAGAAGCAACTATCCTCTAATTAGAAGAGGCTGTTCTGGTGCTGTGAATTAGAGGCAGTAGCAGTAACAGGAAGAGAAATTAATTCCCTTCCTTTTGGTGGAACTAGAGAAGAACAAAGGGCCGCCTAGCCCAGGCACGGGTCATCTCTGTGTTGGGATTTCAGCCCCCACCAGTTGCCACACTGGCAGGAAACAGCAGGTGCTGTTTACATCATGTGAAGTCTCACAGCGTGAGAACAGAAGCTGACTGTCCTCCAGGTGCTTCTGTCTGGACCTTGGAATTCTCCCCAGATTACACAGCCCTCACCAGCCCTCCTTGAGCATTTTTGCTTCACTAGAAAGTATATTTGAACTCTGATCATACTTCTTGATTGCCTGGATAGAGAAAAGAGGGGGATTTGCAAGTGTGCATAGAAATGAGCCTACTGTTCACATTTGTTGCCTCTGGTCCTGCCCACCACTAGTATGCTGTCCCCAGAAGGTTGCCAACCCTAAGCTTGAAGGCCACAGCCATCTCCTACTGTTCAAGCTGAGCAACAGCCAGGCACTCAGAGCCACAGCATGGAAGCAGCCATGATTCTACAAAATCCACGTCCCTACCTTCTTGGGTGGCTCTTGCTTCTGGGTGTATATGTTCGTTTTTCCAAAGCCCTGTCCAAATTTGACCACAGCACCATCAACAATGAATGTTACTGGGGCGTTCTTCTGCTGGTGCTGGTAGAAGAGAAGAAGTCCACACCTAACAAGTAGGAGGATGGGGGAAAAAAGAAAATAAAAAGAATGAATGATCTGCTAATCCATTGGACATTAAATAGAATTACATTGGCTGGTCAGGTATTGCTCCAGTTGTGACAAAGTTATAAAAGCTTGAATCTCTCTCTCCCTTTGTGTGTGTGAGAGCGTGAGAGTGTGTGAGAGTGTACCTGTATGTATGTGTGTACAAATAATATTTTAATTAATTATTTAGGAGTTTCATATAATGCTTGATCGAAGAACTTTCCAAGCAGTTTACAAATAAAATAGTAAATAAGACACTGCTAAAATTCCCAAAATACCTATAACGGTATACTCACTTTCCACACTTTTTTCTGTACTGCCGTTCAATGCCTTCCGGCCTGGGGGAGGAAGAGAGATAGTGTTGACTGTATGAACAGAAGACCCTAACCACACATACTCTGCGCTGAAGAACTGAACACAAAACCCTAACAATAGCAAGAAAGAAGATCACTGGCTTGGGATGAAAAACATTCCTCTGTATTCTTCTTCTGTAATTATAATGGCCCCATCTACACAAAGTAAGGAGGTATCAGCAGCCAAGGGAGAACCCCAAGGTTTGTACAAGTAAGAAAACAAACCTTTAGCAAGGACACCCAACTTCTGAGTAAACCATTTTCAGTTCTGTTCTGTCCATATGCAGGCTAGTAGAATAAAAAATGGCAGCCCAGGAACCACAAGGGTGATTAAGCATTATGCTTGCACAGCGACTTTGTGGAAGAGGCTGGATTTTCCTACCTGCGGAGATAAACGTTTTCCTCCTCTTCGGTGTTGCAGAATTTGTGGGCGTGTTTGGCTGCATCAATCACCCGGGCCCTGTCTCGAGGTCTCATGGGCAGCTTCTCCAGCTGACAATCTGCAGAAACACAGAGACTAGGGGTAGTTTTTCACCACATAAGGACAAAATTCTGTCCTGTTAAAGGCCCCTGGGGTCATCTGTTTTTAGTAAACTGGGAAGAAAATACAAATTTCCATATATTTAAAAAGTACTTTCACCCTCACAGCATGTTATAAAGCAGGTCTTTATTATTCCTTTCCCCACAATTTTTTTATTATTATTTTTAAAAACACGCAAATGTTTACCCAACAGTGAAGGCAGAACATTGTTGCAGATGCTGTGGGCTGTTAGGAGGCACTCCCAGAGCTACAATTCCCAATTCCCTGGGAAGAGGGATTCATTATTAAACCATTATGGGAACTGTAGTACTGTGAGGGGAATAGGTGTCTCCTAACAACTCAGTACCTTTGGGAAACTACAGCTTCCAGGATTCCTTGGGGAAATACGACTGTTTAAAATGGCATGATACTGCTTTAAATATATAGCTCCTAGGCGACCTAAGTCCCACTGAACTCAATGAACAATAAAAGAGAAGTGTATAAAATTGCTCGTGGTGTAGAAAATACAGATAGAAAGGTCCCACCCCCATAGAACAAATAGGCCTGTTCACACCGAATGTGTGCAATGTATCTCTGCAAATGTACAAGTGTTTGTATGAAAGAGTACATGTTTTTATTAGTTACAGATAGGTAGCCGTGTTGGTCTGCCATAGTCAAAACAAAATAAAAAAATTCCTTCCAGTAGCACCTTAAAGACCAACTAAGTTAGTTCTTGGTATGAGCTTTCGTGTGCATGCACACTTCTTCAGATACGTTTTTATTAGTTCAGCTCCTGAACTTTACATGTGAATAACTATAAATAAACAGACTGACTATTTGTATACACAGGGACAGAGATTGAACACGCAGAACCGCTGAGTTGGAAGGGAGCCCGAGGGTCATCTATTCCAACCCTCTGCAATTAGGAAATCTCAACTAAAGCATCCATGACAGACGACCACCCAGCCCCTGGGACAGCTCAGTTGGTGGAGCATGAGACTCTTAACATCAGGGTTGTGGGTTCAAGCCCCATGTTGGGCGAAAGATTCCTGCATTGCAGGGGATTAGATTACCCTCAAGGGTCCAAGACTCTATGATTTATTGGGGCACGAAAGCAGAAAACGGTCTGCCTCCTGGTGGGGGGGGGGTATATTTACCAAACCATTCCTGGGTCCATATTTTGCTTTTTTTATGTCGTGAACCGCCCTGTGATCTCTGGATGAAGGGCGGTGTGTGCGAGCGAAATAAATATATGATTATAGCACTAAGAGGGGAACAGGCCTCGCGAGATGTCTCAGCGGCGCCCAAATCAATCCGATTATTGAGGTTTTGCTCCCCGCACCCCCACCCGATGGCAGCGCCTTGAACAAACTGTAGATCCCGGAACCCCTTGGTGGGGGTGGAGAAGAAGGAAGTCCGCGGCCGTTGACACAGCAGCATCGCTGAAATTTAAGCCTTGCCTGCCTTTGCCTAGCCTACCTCGCAGGGTCGTCGCGGGAAAGAACCGCGCCGGCTAAACCCAGAGCCCCGGGTAGGTGGAAGGCGTGGGATTGAAATGGAGGAAGAGAAGAAGGGAAGCGCTGCCTGCGGGATCGGGGCCGCCCCTGCCCTGGTT
>NC_138504.1:11006550-11424050 GCF_964252035.2 Podarcis erhardii
GATGTTCCCACGACTTCGTTGCCAGCCATGGTTGAGGCAGCATCCGCAAAGTTGTGAGTAGTCGGTATCTGTTTGGGAAACAGTCTTCTGAGCATTTTCTTAAGTTGGTTATACACCAGCTCCCATAATTCTTTTATTGTTCTACAAGACCACCATGAATGATAAAATGTGCCTGTTTTTTCTTTGCACTTCCAGCATCTTTAGACTGGTCCTGGGTGATATATTGATATATTGCCCAGGCACAGTTCTCTTTTAGCGCACAACCAGCAGTGAATTTTAAGTTTATTTTCCACGGTTGTTCCCACAGGTTCAAATCAACTTTATGACCCACATCTTGTGCCCATTTAATCATAGAAGACTTCACAAATTCTTCTTTCGTTTCCCAATTGAGTAATCTTCTGTAAATTTTAGATTAATTTTTAACTCTAGATCTTAATATTTCTTCTTCTTTGAATTGTGATGGTTTTTATGCAAATCCCAATTTCTTGTCTACTTTAATTTTGAATTGATTTGGTTATAATATAGCCAGTCGAACACATATTCTTTAATCCCTTCAATTTATTTCATTTTTTTTTTTTTTGTTCTTTTGAAAAGTCTAACAATTCATTATAGGCACCCAAATTATACCTCATATTATTTTTTTTCCCTTGTGTCAGCTTCTGTTGGGGATAACCATGTCGGTGTTTTGTTTTCTAATAATTTTTTGTATTTTCCCCATAGCCCTAATAAAGTTTTTTATAATAATATGGTTTCAAAAGCTTTTATGTATTCCAGCTTTGCCATACCAAATACAAGTGTGCAGTATTTGACAACATGCCCCTCCAAGTCTAGCAACTGTGTATTTTCTAGCAGCAGTACCCAATATTGTATCCAGCACAGGCAAGCAGTTTCAAAAGACAATTCTAAGTCTGGGAGTATGAAACCTCCTCTATCTTTTATGTCAGTAAGAATCCTAGGCTTTATCCTAGGCTTCTTCACCGCCAAATAAACTTAGACAGATCTTTTCGCCACTCTTTCAGACATTGTTTGGAAAAGAAATAGCATTTTTGGGAGAGTATTCGTTTTTATTGCCAAGATTCTCCCCAATAATGATAATTGCATTCTGCCCAATATATCTCAATCTTTTTAAACTTCTTTCCACGTCCTTGCATAGTATTTTTGTAGATGTTATTTTTATTTACCAATAGCCACACTCCTAAGTACTTAACTTTTTCTCTATCTTACATCTGGTAATTTCCCCTGATTTGTTTTTGGGTTGATTATCCATGTTCTTAACTAACATTTTGGTTTTATCTTTATTTATTTTGAAGCCCACCAATTTTCCAAATTCGATTATCTCCTTTAACAGCTATAGTACACTTTCTAAGGGTTGTTCCAGAGTTAAGACAATATCATCCATGAAAGCTTTTATTTTGTAGTTTTGTTTGCCCACTCTTATTCCTCTAATTTTATCATTATTCCTTATATTTTGCAATAAAGCTTCTAGGGTGAGAATAATAGTGGAGAGAGTGGGCACCTTTGTCTTGTTCCTTTCATGATACTGCTGAGATTATGTTGTTTACTATAATATTTGCCCATTGTTCCTTATGTAAAGCGTTGATACCTCTTAAGAAGGCATCACCTGGTTCCATTTTTTCAAACACTTCTTTCATAAATAACCAGGAGATGATGTCATGCTTTTTCTGCACTGAGAAAAATCAGGGCAGCCGGTTTTTCACTGTGTACCTTCAGATATTCTATTATGTTGTTAACCTTCCTTACGTTATTTTTCAGTTGCCTATTGGGGAGAAATAGCACTTGATCCATATGGATCAACTCATTCAACACTTTTTAAAGCAATCCCACCCCGCAAATAGCTTTGGAGCCTTCTTGCCTCTAGCCTAGCCCTCACCCCTTTTCCTGTTCTCGCTGGAGTCTTCTTTTGCTCGCCACGCCTGCGGGCTCTCTTCCGGCCAACACTGCCAATGACAGATCTTAAAAACTTGGGGTCGGTGAGATTCGGCAATCGCAGCTCCTTGCGCCTGCTGGACCTCCTGAGCGGAGCGGGTTGTGTCTTGCTCCTCGTGAAGTAGGGTGAAATGTGAGGAGTGTTGCAAGCTGGTGCAGAGGCAGAAGGTCTGGCCAAGATGGTAGAGCACGGCTTCTCTGTCAGGGCTTCTTCCTAACCCAGTGGAACACCAGTATCATACGCCTCTTAGATGGGTTGGACATGCTGAAGAAGGTGCTGGAGGCCCAAAGACCAGGGTGACTTCAAAGCGGAGGACACAGCAGGCAGTTCCCTATCAATGGTGCCAAATCCAAGCAAATGTTAGCTCCAGTCCTGTTAAATCGATCCAGCAATTATGAACGTTAAATAAGGGATTAATTCCTCAGGCAGTATGAAAAGACTTTCTGTGGCTTTTGAATAGATGGGAGCCCCCAACTACTGCCACTGTTGACAGCTTGTTGCCCCTTCACTTTGCTTGAATGGGTTATGTCACAATGGTTCCTTCATCAGGTGTTTGTGAGCATGAAAATGCTGTTGGGAGTTTAAGCAGTGAAGGCTCAGGCATGACAAACTGTTTGAAAGTCTGAACATTTCCTCTTTTTTTATTTAACAAAATTTATATACCACTTTTATAATTTATATACAAATTATTAGGAGAGTAAGTTAAAAATATACTGTAGTTTATTCACTTATAGGCTAGTTTACATACTTTATTCCTTCTTATACTTCTATCCCACCTTTCCTCCACAGAGCATACACACTTCAGCCTCCACCTTCTCCATTTTATCCTGACAGCAATATTGTGAGCTAGGGCCATAGCTCAGTGGCAGAACAACGGCTTAGCATGCAGAAGGCATCAGGCTCAGTCCCCAGCATCTCCTGGTGGGCCTGGGAGTGCTCCCTCTGTGCTTCGGAGGCTTCGCGTTGCTATCGCTGAAGCCAAGGAGCCTGCATTCGCTCCATAGGACGCACACACATTTCCCCTTAATTTTTGGAGGGGAAAAAGTGTGTTCTATAGAGCAAATAATACGGTAACTGTACAGAATAGGCGCCTGAATGTAGAAGCAAATCCAAAGGGGTGGGTGTGTGGAAATAGTAACTGGGATCTGTAAGTCCATGGCGAGACCTTGAAGTGCTTGCCAGTCAACTAATAAAAGAGTTCACTGCTTCCAGGCCCTTCTTCCCAGGGCTCGCCTGGCATTGTCCAAACAATAAAGTCTCTACCCAGAACTTCAGTCCTGCACCAGGAATCCTTGAAGTTCTCTGCTCCAGTCCCTGGTTGCCCTTTTCCAGCTTTCCACCAGCCTGTTTCTCCTCCACCTGTTCTTCCTGCAAACCACATCAGTTAACAAACATGGCTACATATGCTATAATGTTATTGTACTAGTTAAATACATTGTTTAAATTGTTATTAAGGAAGTGATTATTTTTCTCCTTCCAATAAAGTACAGGAGAAAAGTTGTCCAAATATAAACAGTTAACTTATTAAACCTCACAATAATTTCATAATTATCTGTCTATGTATGTGCTTTGGTTTTATTTAGTTTATGGGAAATGTTACTGAATATTGCTGTTGCATTTTTATTGTGCATTGTTCCATTATTGTTTTTTATTGTTTATATTGTTAGACAGTGGGTTTTATTTCAGTTGGGCGGGTGGGGCAGCCAACATGATACCCTGCAGATGATTGTTGGAATAAAGCTCCCATTAGCCCCAGCAGCATGACCAGTGGGCATGCATGATGGGAGTTATAGTGGAACATCATCCAAATGGGCATGAGTGAGAACACAGAGTGAGTTGAACCATTGCAACACCTGTGTGTAGGAACCAGTGGCACGATGTTATCTCAGATAGCCTCTTGCCATTGTTATAGCTTCTCTCAATTCCGGAAGGAATATTGGAAGTCAGCCCATATAAACTGGGCAGAAAGCCTTACCACTGTTTCTTTCAGTGTTACGTACACCAGCATTCATTTCAGAGTGGTCTAAAGGCATGTAATGCTGCCATGTTGTTGTTGTTTTAATTGGGTTTTATTTATTTTTTTATGCTGCAACATTGTTAAAGCTACGTAAGGGTCAGACTCATCATCACTTCAATAGTAGATTGCCTGGGAATTCTCTATAAATGGTTGAGCTTCCTGAAGGAAGAGCGCAGAACACAGCATGTTAAATAAAAGAAGTCACAAGCAACAAACTCTTCTCCCCCCCCCCCGTGTTGTTGATCCCCCCCCCCCGAGTAAATCCCTTCTGGTTGGCATGACTGAATGCAGCTGAATGGGAGCCTATGCAAGGGATAGAGTAGGCGGCCAAATGACTAGTTAAACTGTTAATATTAGCCTTACTCTGTCATTTCAGCTGGGGCTTAAATGCACATGCAAGGAAGTGAGAGGATGCAAAGGTGTGCCAGGTCTGAGTCATACACACATATATCCCTGTCACCCTTAGTGTGTTCATCACCTGCAGTGGGGATGTCAAATTCAGATTCATTAATAAGGCAACAAAATACAGGTTGCAGTCAAACATATAAACAAAGATTATACATAAGAATGATACAAAATAATAAAAATGAAATCTATGCAATAATAAAAAGTACCTAAAAACCAGAACTGACCTCCTTTGAGGTACATGCCAAAGTTTCTCTCTGTCCCCACTGCTATTTGCAGTGTTTATAGAGGCACTTTTCTTAAAACTTTGTGGGAACACTTCAGTAAAAGAGATTAGGGTGAGAAGCGTAGAACACATGAAAATGTTTGTGAATGACACTCTCTTGATGCTCCAGAACCCGCAGGTGGCCTTCCCCTATATATTAGAGCAACTCAATAAATTCCACAAAGTGACATGCTTGCAAAGTAATTCCAGTATTCAGAATCCACCATCCTTTTAGTCAGCCTGAACACAGAGGATCACAATTGGGTTTTCTCTAACTCAGGGTTTCCCTAACTTGAATCTTCAGCTGTTTTTCTTGGACTACAACTCCCATCATCCCTGACTTCTAGTCCGGCCACCCAGAGATGATGGGAGTTATAGTCCAAAAACAGCCAAGGCCCAAGTTAGGGAAACCTTGCTCTAAACCTCCTGCCATAGCCCTAAGAATAGCTCTCACACCTGATATTAAACAGTTCCCTGAAGGAACTACAGAGAACTACCATTTTGCAAGCGGCCAAGGCATGATAATGTTGGTACTAAGCAAGTGAGAGCCCAGGTGACAAATGGCAGCACTAAAGCTCCATTCTTTATTACGCACACCTGTTTTACAGCGCGCGCCCCTGGATCACTTGTGCGGCTTACTTCCTAGTAGCGCTGCATAGGATCAGGCCCTTAATGCTGTAATCTTAAACAAGGGCTCTGCCCAGAGGAGAAACTCCCAGTGCCCTGGACACCAATGAGAGGAAGCAAAGGTAAAGGTAAAGGGGACCCCTGACCATTAGGTCCAGTCGTGACCAACTCTGGGGTTGCGGCGCCCATCTCGCTTTATTGGCCGAGGGAGCTAGGGTACAGCTTCTGGGTCATGTGGCCAGCATGACTAAGCCGCTTCTGGCGAACCAGAGCAATGCACGGAAACGCCGTTTACTTTCCTGCCAGAGCGGTACCTATTTATCTACTTGCACTTTGACGTGCTTTCGAACTGCTAGGTTGGCAGGAGCAGGGACCGAGCAATGAGAGCTCACCCCATCGCGGGGATTCAAACCGCTGACCTTCTGATTGGCAAGTCCTAGGCTCTGTGGTTTAACCCACAGCACCACCCACATCCCTAATGAGAGGAAGCAAAGCATAGCATTAAAGCATAGCATAGCATTCAATCATATATCATTCTCTCATAGCATTCAGTGAGCCCACTAGGTGAAAGGATTCCCTGCGGTTGGAGGATTTCAAGAAAACAGGCAAGACCCAGGCAAAACTTAAAGCAAAGTGGCTAAGAAGCCTGACCTTTATTTGTAAGCAAAACTGCTATAGCAGGGTCCGCACTCCCCTTGCAAAGAGAAGAGTCAAACCCCTCCCAGAAGGTGCTCCTAACTTTTATTAGTTTCCCCATTTCCAGTTCCCCCTCCCACCTTTCATCATCACTACATCATTTCTACATCATCAGAAGAGGAGGTACATGGGCAGAGCCTGGGTGTCAGGTAGCTATCCTTTGCGCCTTTTACCCATCACCTGACACCCGAGAAAAACAAGATAATAAAACTACACTTCCTGACCCAACTGGTCAAGTTGCTCGCTATCTCCGGAGTCAGAATCCATTCCTGGGCTGCAGCTCTTTGTGATCCTGATGGCTACCTGTCTGGCACTTGGGTTAGGTAAATGGCCGTCTAGAGTCTATTTTTCCTTATGCCAAACAGGACTTATGGAGATGGAAAGAACAGATGTTTTTAATGGATTCCTGAGGTTCTGCACAGTGAAAGCTGTCAATGAGAAGGATGCATTCCATTTGGCTGCAGTAACAGAGTTACATACTCTAGGTGGCACTGTTTGATAACATTCATTTGCTGGAGCTCCACAAGTCATTAAATACAGACAATTCTAAACACTCAGTTCTTTCATTGGCTATACTGTATGTAATAGTGCCGTTCTCTAGGTTGTTTTTTGTTTTTTTTTAGCTGTCTTTATGTACAGGGACTGTCCACTTTATTTGGAGGCTTTAGGTAAGTACACACAATATAATCAAGAACAGAAAACTGTACTCCTTGTTTTTTCTGTTGTTCAGATCTGCCCCCAGCCATGGGGGTCTTCTGGAGTTTGGGCATATGCATAATTGCTGGCTAATCTGTCTGCTCTTTCCCCCCAACAGGAATAGCTTTGCAAAAAGAATGTAACAGCTACTTGACTCAAGACATATATGGATTTCCGCTGGAATGTTTGTGGGCCCTTGCAGTCTCATCTCCTGATGCACATTTCCTAGTAGTCTCAATGTCTGCATCTAATGAATAAACTGTGAATCTATTGTCAGTTGCCCTGCCTGGTGTCATTTCTTTCACTGAAAGTGTGAAGTATGTCAGTGTAGTGTATCAGAAGGCTTGTGGAGTCGCCTTTCTGCAATTGTGGTGGTTTTTTCCTCAGGAAAATGTACAGTTTATGATGCACAGGATTCCTTTATAGTAACATTTCATATAAACATACAAGGTCCCCCCCCCCTTCACTGCATTTAGCGCAATGTGAAGCCAGGCTCCAGTAGATTGAAAGGACAAGACCAACAGTGTGGGTCCAGTGGTCAAGAAGGTGGTTTCTGCACATGCTGTAGAGGGAAGTGAGGGGCAGATGGGGCTCATCAGCCTGGGAAGGGAGCCCATCTAGGAGAAGGAAACTCTGATCCTAACCCTCCATTGCAGGAGATCTTCGGGAGATGAAAAGGCTCAGGAGTAAACCCTACACAAATCCAGAGTGGAGCTCCTAAGACGGTTCGATGGTGTCTTGTATGCCGCCGTTTGGCAAGCTGGTGCCAAAGGTATTGCCTGGATTTCTTTTGGACCACATCAGCAAGGCCAGGGGGGGCGGTCTTTGTGCCTGGGCAACTGAGGACCACCATACACACTGCCCAGTATTGCACCCCTTTGGTGCTGCTAACACAGCGGTTTGACTTCATCCCAGTAAGGACACTCCGTTGTCTCTGGAGACAGACAGATGCCAACAACAACTGTTCCTGCACTGCAAGGGATTGGAATAGCCTTTGGGGATCCCTTCCAACTCCACAAATCTGTCCTGAACCTTCCAATATTCAGCTTCATTGGATGTCTACAAGTTCTAGTTGGTGTGGGGAGAAGCGGGTGGCGTTTTTCTATCCACTTTCCCCATGGCAATGCATCATTTTATCAACTTCTATCATGTCCCCTCTTTTTAGTGCAGAGAAAAGGTGAGCAGAAGGTGTCATGACCGAAGCACCTTCTTCATAAGGGAGTTGCTCCATCCCCTTGATCATTTTGATTGCCCTTTTCTGGACATTTTCCCCAGCTTTTGTTGTTTATTAAATAGGCTGTGTTATTTCTTTGGAAGGCCCGCTGCAGGGAAACTGCATACACACCCTAAGAAATTTAAAGCACATGACTTCCACTCCCGAGTGAATCTTTGAAAGGCGTCTATAAAGGGTGCCGTGAACAGTTCCCCATCGTTTGGTCGAGATATCCAACTCTCTATTCCATTCCTCCTTTAATAACTGTGCATCAAACTGATTTGCTACTAATAAACATTTATATAAGGTTATAGTGGGTTGTTTGTTGTAGTTACATAAGAGTTAATCAGCTGTTTTAATATCTCTGAGGTCTCTTGAACCTGTAAGAGCTGCTGGAGGAGTAGAGGGCTCTTGTGCCCAGAGCCTGTCTGAAGGTTTCCCCACGTTGTCACCCCTGAGAACGAGAAACTGGACTAGAAAGGTTCCTTTTCACCTGATCCAGCAGGCTCTTCTTAATGCTTCTCATGACCATAGTGACAGTGGTGACAATCAGCTAGTGAGAACGGGCAGCACAAATGCTCCATTCCTTAGTCACCTTTCCTTATTTGAGAACATGTTCCCTCGAACAATTGTGGCGCTTACATCCCAGCGGCCGTGTGCAGGATCAAACCCCTAATGCTGTAATCCTAAACAACTGCCCCGCCCAGAGGCGCGGCTCCCAGTCCCTTGCGCACCAATGAGGAGGAGAGGGAGCCTACACAGGTACCTAATAGTTGGTTTATGCTGCACACCGGGGGTGGCTTCCACCCCCGCCTGCCTCTTCCATTTGGTATCGCCCAGAATCCTTCGCTTTACGTCACCGCCCACTCTTTCTTTCATCCTCCCTCTGGTGGTATCGCCCCCGCGAGACAAGCCGCAGCATCCCAGCTCACCCCTCGCTCCCCCTGTTGCCTGCGCAGTGGTACAGCCCGAGCTGACTCGGCCCCGCGGAGCGCCGCCCCTCGCAACGGCAGTGGTGCTGCCCGGTATTGCCCGGCAGCCTCCGCCGCCGTAGTTAGGGCAGCGTTGTTTGTGTGTCTCTCTCTCCTCCCCCCCGCGCTTTGTTGAAGTGGTAGAGGCGGCTATCGCTCGGAGTCTCGCCAGCCGCCGCCCTCGCCCCGCTCTCTCGCCTCCGCTGTCCCGCCTTCCCTGGGGGGCCGGTGGGGCTGGTGTGTATGAGTGATTTATAACCGCGACCCCGCGATGTCCACGCCCGCCCGGAGGCGCCTCATGCGGGACTTCAAGAGGTAAGCGCGGCGGAGGGACGGTTTCCCGAAGTGGGGGAGCGGGCAGGAGAGCGAGGAAGGTGGTGAGGTGATCAAACATGGCGGCGGCGGAGGGAGCGCTGCGCCGCTAGCGTAGTGGGCAGTGTTGCGCTACTTGCGCAAGGCGGGCAGGCGAGCGAAGGGCGCCCGTAGAACGGGGGGGGGGGGGAGCGCTACGCAGTTTGCGCAGGCTGGGTGGGAAGGCGGCGCTGTCACTCCTGCCACTGAGCTGCTGGTGTCCCTTGTCCCTTTCCCAGGCTTCAGGAGGACCCCCCGGCGGGAGTCAGCGGGGCTCCCTCGGAGAACAACATCATGGTGTGGAACGCGGTTATTTTCGGGTGAGTAGGCAGACCCTCTCCTCCCGCCTGCAAGTGCCCCCATCTTCAGGGTAAACATTGGGGAGAGGGACCGGGACGGGCAGAAGAAGAAGAAATAGAGCTAGAAATTTAACCTGTCCTCCCTTTCTCTGAAGATGGTTTCTGAAGACAGCTGGTGCAGAATTCAAGGGCCAGGTTGCAAGAGGGTTTGAGCCTATGACACTGATCCTGGTCTGACTATTCGCTGCCAGTTAGTTTCATTCAAATTTCTGGTTTTGACCTATAGAACCTTAAAATGGTTCAGGACCACAATATGCCTGTAAGGGGCAGGTGCATATTCGTATATTGCATAGGGTTGGACTACATGGTCCTCAAGGTTTCTTCCAACTCTTATTATTCTGTGAGATAACTGAGATACTTCCAGTTCTGCCTCTCCCCATGTGAACTGATCTGGACCCTGCAGTCATCCATCACCTGAGGCCCTTCTTCATGTGTCCACCTCTGGGAGAGGTCCAGAGGGTGGAAACATGTGAACGAGCCTTTTCTGTGGTGGCCCCACTTTTGTGGATTGCGCTCCCTGGGGAGGCTTGCCTGACGCTTTTGTTCCACATCTTTAGGTGCCAGGCAAAAATATTCCTCTTTTCCCAGCCCTTTGGATAATTAAGCAGTCCGTGGCCTTTTAAATTGCTTATGTGAGTGGTTTTTTGGGGGGGCGGGTATTGTTCTTGTTTGTCGCTATGTTATTATGTTTGTATTTTATATTGTAAACAGCTCTGTGTGCCACAGATGATGGATGGTATAGAAATTGAATAAATTAATAATTATTATTATTAATTAATAATACAGTTTACTACTAGTAGTACAGTGGTGCCCCGCAAGACGAATGCCTCGCAAGACGGAAAACTCGCTAGACAAAAGGGTTTTCCGTTTTGGAGGTGCTTCGCAAAACGAATTTCCTATGGGCTTGCTTCGCAAGACGAAAATGTCTTGCGAGTTTTTCTGACTTTTTTCCCCTTTCCCCCCCTTTTTCTAAGCCGCTAAGCCGCTTATCTGCTTATCCGCTATAGCGCTAATCCGCTAAGCCGTCAATGGGCTTGCTTCGCAAGACGAAAAAACCGCTAGGCGAAGAGACTTGCGGAACGGATTAATTTCGTCTTGCGAGGCACCGCTGTACTTATTTGTGTTAACTCCTGAGCCTTGCTGCACCTTCAAGTGATCAAGATGTCACTGATCTGTTTTTCACAAACATAGGTATATGCATACATTATTCCCAAACATAGGAATAATAGCTGTAATTATTATTATATTAGAACACAACAGCTTGTATCCCATGAAGAAGAGAAAGATGATGATGATGATGATGATGATGATGATGATGATGATAGTATCATCATCATCATTATACCCCACCCATCTGGCTGGATTTCCACAGCCACTCTGGGCGGCATACAGCATACTGTATATCAAAATGCAAGTGTAGGAATTGTAATTGCTATTATTGTGCTGGTAGTTGCATCTTGCTCCTCCTTCCAATATGCTCAGGGTGGGGTGTTTGTGTTGCTATAATTATTGCTTTAATGATTATCATTGTCATATCTTGCCTTGCTCTTTGTCCAAGGAGGTTAGGGCTGTGGTTCTGCAGGGATGACAGTATAGCAGCTATTTTTCTTAATCGTATTTTGCTCTTTGTCCAAGGAGGGCAGGTGGTGTTGGTTTTTAATCTGCACAACAGTGCTAAAAGGCTGTATATCCAGGCTGAGAGGTATGTGAGAGAGTTTCCAAATACTAGATCTGGCATTAGCCATATTTTTTTTAAAAAAAATCTCTTCTTGTAAGGCAGTGATCACCAACCTTTTTGGGCCTGTGGTCAAATAGACTTTAAAAAAGCATTCCGTTCTACCCAATAGAATAGGCTGTGATGTGTGTGGTGCTTACAACCATTTCATCCATTTGCACAATTTCTGCTGGGGGCAGAAGAGGACCTTGTGGGCTCCAGCGGAGGCCTCTGCAGGCACATGTGTGCTCATGAGCACCATGTTGGCACCCCCTGCTCTAAGGAGCTTTAGAATGTGCACATGGTTGTCATTCCATCGCTCTCCCTATTATCCTTGTGACAGACCTGTAAGTAGATTACTTGGGGTTGGTGTGAAAATATTGTTGCCAGTGGTGACCAGGAATCTTAATTTTGTTGACAAGCAAAGCAAAACTCCCTATATACCCCACCAGGCGCAATGTTTTTATTTTTAAAAAGCTGCTGGCAGTGCAGGGTCACAAGACTGCAGGTTTCATGTTTATATTGGAGCACTTTCAGTGCCTTGGTCTTGGAAAGGAATGGGAAACCTGTGCTCCTCTAGCCAGTGTTAGAAACGAAATATGAAAGCTAGGAGCTAAATGGCACCTTAAACCTAGGTTATAGGAGCTACAATAGAACGTCTAGGTGTGCATTTTTATAACAAAAATACAAAGCTGAAAATGAATGAACTGCAACTAAAATAATAATAATAATAATAATAATAATAATAATAATTTATTATTTATACCCCGCCCATCTGGCTGAGTTTCCCCAGCCACTCTGGGCGGCTCCCAATCAGTATTAAAAACAATACAGCATTACATATTAAAAACATCCCTGAACAGGGCTGCCTTAAGATGTCTTCTGAACGTCAGGTAATTCTTTATCTCTTTGACATCTGATGGGAGGGCGTTCCACAGGGCGGGCGCCACTACCGAGAAGGCCCTCTGTCTGGTTCCCTGTAGCCTCACTTCTCGCAATGAGGGAACCGCCAGAAGGCCCTCGGCGCTGGATCTCAGTGTCCGGGCTGAACGATGGGGGTGGAGACGCTCCTTCAGGTATACAGGACCGAGGCCGTTTAGGGCTTTAAAGGTCAGCACCAACACTTTGAATTGTGCTCGGAAACGTACTGGGAGCCAATGCAGATCTCTCAGAACCGGTGTTATGTGGTCCCGGCGGCCACTCCCAGTCACCAGTCTAGCTGCCGCATTCTGGATTAATTGCAGTTTCCGGGTCACCTTCAAAGGTAGCCCCACGTAGAGCGCATTGCAGTAGTCCAAGCGTGAGATAACTAGAGCATGCACCACTCTGGCGAGACAGTCCGCGGGGAGGTAGGGTCTTAGCCTGCGTACCAGGTGGAGCTGGTAGACAGCTGCCCTGGACACAGAGTTAATCTGCGCCTCCATGGACAGCTGTGAGTCCAAAATGACTCCCAGGCTGCGCACCTGGTCCTTCAGGGGCACAGTTACCCCATTCAGGACCAGGGAATCCTCCACACCTGCCCGCCTCCTGTCCCCCAAAAACAGTACTTCTGTCTTGTCAGGATTCAACCTCAATCTGTTAGCCGCCATCCAACCTCCAACCGCCTCCAGGCACTCACACAGGACCTTCACCGCCTTCACTGGTTCTGATTTAAAGGAGAGGTAGAGCTGGGTGTCATCTGCATACTGATGAACACCCAGTCCAAACCCCCTGATGATCTCTCCCAGCGGCTTTATATAGATATTAAAAAGCATGGGGGAGAGGACAGAACCCTGAGGCACCCCACAAGTGAGAGCCCAGGGGTCTGAACACTCACCCCCCACCACCACCTTCTGGACACGGCCCAGGAGGAAGGAGCGGAACCACTGTATAACAGTGCCCCCAGCTCCCAGCCCCTCTAGACGGTCCAGAAGGATGTTATGGTCGATGGTGTCAAAGGCCGCTGAGAGATCCAGCAGAACTAGGAAACAGCTCTCACCTTTGTCCCTAGCCCGCCGGAGATCATCAACCAGCGCGACCAAGGCAGTTTCAGTCCCATGGTGAGGCCTGAATCCCGATTGGAAGGGATCCAAATGGTTCCCTTCCAATACGTTCATTTCCCTGTGGTCTAATACGTTCATTTCCCTGTGGTCTAGGGTAATACGTTCATTTCCCTGTGGTCTAGTCCTTCCTCTGCCCACCCCCTTAATATTCTTAAGAGGGTCTTTTCTCCAGTCTTCGGAGAGTAGCTGGAAGTGGGAAGGCAGTTTTAATCTGCAGTTTTAATCTGAAATCTTAGGCGCAGTTCTGCTCCCAGAGCTCAGAAACTGCTTGCGCTAATGAAGTTCCCTGTTGCAAAATGTGCCTAGAATAATGGGAGTTTCGAACACTGCCTCTAGATGTTGCTGGACTACAACTCCCATCATACCTGAATATGGGCCACGTTGGCTGGGGCTAATGGAGTCTCGCAACATCTGGAGGGATGTTCCCACCTTGGTATAGAAATAAAGGGTTGTTAAAAGCATGCAGTAGAAACATTGCTCCTCCCTATAGCCCTATTTTCTGCTATACAAGGGATATACATTAATTTTTGTGGTCTAGAAAGCAAGCAAGCCAGGCTACTAGAAACAACTGTTGGCTATCATGTCTTGCTAGCTTTGTAGTGAACTTTTGAAATTTAGGGTGAGAGAGTAGCTGTAACTGGCCTAAGAAATATGGGGTGGTGGTTGTTATTTTTGTTTGTTTCTGTGTAGGTATTTTATATTGTAAACCACCCAATGATCCTCAGATGAAGGGTGGTATAGAAATTTAATAAATTAAATTAGTGAACATCCTCTGTGAGTTTTGTGGCTGAGGAACAATTTGACCATCTAGTTCAGGCCCTTGCCCCAGCAGCATTCAGAGGGATACTTTTCTGCTAAGGATCTGCTGTTCACTGTAGGGGATTCTAGAGTTTGCTTTAGGTTGGAGACTCAAATCAATAAAGCACTGACTGAACTTTACTGTTCCCATATACTGAAAGTAAACTGAGGAGTGTAATGAATGTGCTTCCTTGGCTGCACTTTGCAGGGAAAAGTCAGTAGTGCTGGGCAAACCTTCCGAGTGCAGTTTCTATGTCATTACTGATCTTTTAATTGAGAAACTCCACAACAAGCTTCTGAAGAATTGTTCCCTCTGCTAGATAGAAAAGCACTGCCACCTCTGTATCCAACCGTATTATGCAAGTTTGCAAAGCTGCAGTGATACTCTCCCCCTTCAGCCTGTTTTTGTGGTGGTGGAGCTGATTCCTGCCCCAAATTTTCAGCAAGTATTCTTTTCTTCTCATATCCAGGGAACTTCCTTGCTCACTCACTCCTATTTAGCAACCACCACATGCTGTAAGATTGTCCAAGGAGTAGGTGCTGTTTATGCCTTCTGAAGTAACAAAGCCACTTAGGTAGAGCCTGTGCCAAAGCTCCTCGAGTGACCTCCATCGAGGGTAGTCAAGAGCTGGCTGAATGATTTCCTCCCCCACCTCCAATACACATCCTTATTTTCTGCATGGGATACTAAGCTTTCCTTGCCTTAAAGGCTAGGGAAACACTATATTGGGGTAGGAAGTATCTTTCATGCCTTTGGAAGTATTGTTCTTTCATTTTATTCCCTGCAGAAACTGTGCTTCAGTAGTGCATAGCTCAGTTGGTTAGAGCATGGTGCTGATAATGTGAGGGTTACAGGTTCAATCCCCGCAAGGGACAGCTGCAGATTCCTGCATTGCAGGGGGTAGGACTAGATGATACTCAGGGTCCCTTCCAGCTCTACAATTCTGTGATTCTATGTGGGACTGTTTTGTTCATATTCTTCCCGTTTCATTTGTCTCTGCCTTCCCAAACAGAATTTAGGCTGCATTCCTCAGGGCAGGGATCTTTCTCTTTTATGTTGCTCTGTAATGTGTTGTACGTATTAACATTAGCTAGAAATCTTCAGGTTGGTTAGCAAATTGAGCAAAAACCCAAAATCCACTGAGCATTGTGTTCTTTTATTCAGGGGAGGAAATATTTTCTGAGTATATGTCCAGTTACTTGTGGCAAATTGGTTGCCATCAGCTCGGAGCCATGCACAACCCTTGCGCTGCTGCTATATTGAATTTAAAAATACCAGCAAAACTGGAGTTGGGGACAGTGAGCAGCGGCAAGTGTGCAGCATCCTGAGCTCTGCCATTTTAAAATGAAACAGTGCTATGGAGACTTTGGGGATGGCACCCCCACAATTTGTCCTGGATAGTTTCTAGGTTGAGAATAGAATTAGAGGTGGCAGCAGCATGGGAATGGGTGTCAGTTTTACTTTAGACAAGTAAAACTACCCAGGTGTAGAACTTGTGAAACTGCTAAAACTTTGTTTCTTTTTTCTGAAGCCCTTAAGCCTTGCTCATTCTGACCCCTGTTTCTGTGCTGGGCATGGATTAAGCTACATGTCATTCTGTAAAGGCTGAGTGCCAGTTTAATAATGAACTAACTTCACTAAGCCAAATGTAAGATGCTGACATGCTCTCTCTTCTTTCAGGCCTGAGGGAACCCCATTTGAAGATGGTAAGTATTAAAACAAAACAAAACATTTTCAGTGGGCAGAAGGGTGATGTGATCAAATTGTTAATCAGTCTTAGGATTCCACATCAGAATTTCATGGATCAGTGTAGCTCAGAAGCAGAGATTCAACTGTTTGCAATCTCTCCCTGGCCTCTCAGTATAATTTAAATGTTTCAGAGAGAGGATGATGCCAAGTCCTCCTCCTCCCCCCCATCAGCCACCCTTTCTAGAAAGGGGATAGGTGTGTGGGAGAAGAAAAACTTTGGATGGAAGATAAGACAGCTGCAGTTAAGCACTTTGCTTTGAAGTGGTGACTAGGCTTACTGTGTAAATAGTACCCTTTACTTAAGAACTTTCTTGAAGCTACTCCTGTAAACAAAGTCTGTTTAGGGTACATGTTCAGAAGCATCATATCTTTCATAACCTGTGTATTGGGGTACATGAAGGATGGCTGTCTCCATAAATAGGGAATGTTACAAATATATCCCTTGGATGAAAACTGTATCATGCCCTCTCACCTTGACTATTGTGGCCTTCTCCTCAGTCCTCTTTCTAGCACTTTTCTACCAGCAGCATTCACATCCCTAGTTATTCTGATCACATAGTGGTCTTTCTTAAATTTGCACATTGTTTTCTTGCCCTTCCCTTGATCCAACATACTTTCCACATCAGAACCCTTCATGGCCTTGCCTTCTCTTAACACCCCAACATATTCCTGCTCTTTTCTACGCCACCTCCCTGCTCTCAGCCATCTCAATATCTGTAGCTTCCCTTGACCCACTCTATCCTTGGTGCCGCTTAAGCTTAGAACTGCCATCTAGAACTCCTGTCTTCCTTCAAATCCCTCAGAACCCACCTTTTCCTTGATGGCTTTGGCACAACTCCTTAGGTCCCATGTCTTACTGTAACTAGGCCTGTGTACACGTAACTGAAATAAACAAAATCTTCCTCTTTTTAGCGCTGCTGCTTTCTCCGTGTCAGATCATATAAGCCGTGGGGCAGGAGCCTTTCTAATTGTACTCTGTAATGTGCTGTTCACATTTGCGGTGCTACATAAACAGTAACGCTTTGGCTGTGAGCTTCCTAAAGCCATTTGGCTGAGGAAAGGTGGACTAATCTTTGAATCTCATGTACCAAGAGAATTTTGTGAAATGGTTGGTGCTTCTGCACTTGAGACCAATGGGAACAGGGAGTTTCCATTTGTAAACAAGATACTTATAACTTGCCTCTCCCCATTGCAGGAACTTTCAAGCTTACCATAGAATTCACAGAAGAATATCCAAACAAGCCACCTACTGTTAGATTTGTGTCTAAAATGTTTCATCCAAATGGTATGTACCACCTAAAATGAAGCGATTTGTTTCTTAACTGCAGTAGTGGTCACAGAGGTGGACCTGATACTGATAGTTGCAGGGAATTTTGGACTCTCTCTCTCTCTCTCTCTCTCTCTCTCTCTCTCTCTGTGTGTGTGTGTGTGTGTGTGTGTCCATATGCTAATTGTTGCTGAGTTCAATCCTACCTGGCCTCTCAAGTTTCTAGTGCAATCAGATTATTTCTCTCAGTGACTTCCTTGATCACAAAGGTGTAGGGTTATTTAATTTTTAAAGGCAAGGGGGAACATATTTAAATAAAACCATATCTACTTCATAGCAATACCTGCTCAGTTTTAGGATTTCTTATAATCCTAGTTCTTGTCTGCTGATTCTGTTTTGGTTATATGACTTCTGATGGAAGCATGAAGAAACTTTTCTTGTGGTCACTAACCAAGTGCACCCAATTTAAATTTGTAGCACTCCTACAGCTGCTGATGCTTTTGTAAATGAGTTTTTAATGGCTTTTTTTAAACATGATTTTGTCATCTTGCATTTATATCTTCCCCACTTTATGAAGAATTTTAAATCCTACGTTGGAAAGTTCACATTAGGCAATGGGGTACATGCTGTCACTAGGGTGACTGGCATAGATCTTTGAAAGGAGACACATTACTGCTCTTTAAATCTTTTCTTGAAATGCCATGCTGTGAACTTTTTAATAATCAGAGTTGTGAGGTTATAAAGGAGGAAGTGTTGGTGGAAACAAGGTGAACTTTAAAAATTCATTTCACCAGGGGCCTGTTCCATAACTTGTTGAAATCAGGTATTTGAGGCACAAGCTGCCAGATGCTTGTTCTATGGGCAGCTTAAGATAGTTATGCAGGAAATGTTGATAATTAGCTGGGAGTGACAACATAGCAAGAGAAACTTGAAGGCACTGATTCTGGTTATGAAACTCATTAATTTCCTTTTGCAGTCTATGCAGATGGTAGTATATGTCTGGATATTCTTCAGAACCGTTGGAGTCCTACCTATGATGTGTCATCCATCTTAACATCCATACAGGTAACATCAGGGCTACTGATGACCTTGCTAATACAGTTTGAAGCAGTGTAATAACTAAGGTGGAAACCTCTATCTGCCATGGGATTCCATCATCATTATTTATGACCCATCTTTTTATTTCTGTAAATGGGTTTGTGAAAGTATGGAAATGCGTATTTATTTCTCAGTGATTATTATCCACTGTATTCACAAGTGTACTTAAAAAGATCAATAAAATGGTTTCACAAACTGAAACAGCTATACATTTAAAAAGCATTGCATCTTTTTCTAGTGGTGGTAATTATATTTAGTCTATTTTTATACCATTGTGTTTTTAGGTGTATTTGGTGTAGCAGAGCTGTATTCTTACAGTTCAGAGTGTACTTTCTTCTCCCCTTGCTTTTTACACTTCTGTCATTCACCATCAAAGTCTTGCCTGAAGCCAATGCAAGATGACTGCTGGCAGACCAAAAGCCCTGTCCCCCCATTCTCCATTAGAACGATGGAAGAGCAGTCCATCGGAGTTGATTCTGAGTCTAGTCCTGTAGGCTTAAAGAAGTGGCTCGCTGCGCACATTAAGCTTTGCTGTTGAAACAAAGATAATTGTTAATTGTGTAACTAGTACCTGTGCAGAGTCCATGTCATTTTGTTAAAAGCAATGTGATAGGTGCAAGCTAAGCAGCAGGCTTGAAATAGTCAAGAGATCTTCCTAATATACATGGCATCTTTTGCTACATTGAATTAATCACTTTGCTTGCATTGTGTGAAACCTCATTATGAAGCTGATTCATCTTTTCTTTTCTCTCTCCCCCCCCCCAACAGTCTTTACTGGATGAGCCTAATCCAAACAGTCCAGCAAACAGCCAGGCAGCTCAACTATACCAAGAGAATAAGCGGGAATATGAAAAACGGGTTTCTGCAATAGTAGAACAAAGTTGGCGTGACTGTTGACCCTGGATGATGCAAATGAACACTCTGATGAGGAAAATATATGTATGAAGTGTCTGAGTCATCCTCCTCTTCCTCCTCCTCCTAGCATCACTGCATTTACTTTGAAAAGCAAAATAGCTGTTGTGCTGTTGCCACCCACCCTTGCTGAAGCTTCTTTCTCCTTGGACATCAGAAAGCACCCCCTCCCCTCCCTCCTGAGGTCAAATGTACTGTACTTGGGTTACTTGTGAAAGAATTACTTAAGGCTGAATTCCACTGTCTGTGATCTTACCATCTCCAGTCTTAGGGCAGCATTGTGCATTTCTGTAGTGGACACTAAGCTTTTAAGTGTAATTGTGTTATACACAGTGATGCTTACTGTAGCTTGATTTTTAAAAAGGGGATATTTATATACAGTATACATTTTAAAGTATGATTCAAGTGCTAGCATTTTAACTGCTGCTATCAGCTTCAGTGCATCTGTAAGTACTGTGTGAAGAACTAGATTTCCCTGCTGCTTTATCTCCGCCTGGTGTTTTTTTTTTTTTTTCCATTTAACAATGTGATGAAAGTATTTGGAATTGAGATGAAATTGAGAAATGGACTATTATGTCAAGCTCGGGGGCGGGAGGAGAGAAGAGGGTTGCAGTCTGCTCTATGGGTCATGTGCAAAGTGATCTATCATTGTGTGTGGTAACATATTCAAGGTTAAGTGCTAGGTATCCTTTCTGTAGGGCTCTGCTTAGTTGTTTTTCGAAGCTTTTGAACATGGTTATGGGACAGGGGCGGACAATAACTTTACTAATGGTAAAAGAGGACAGAGAATGAGGAAAAACCAAAGTGCTTCAAAAAAACTTTTATTTCCCTTAAATAATTTTCATCCAAACTGCTCTTGAGAAGATATCAAGAAGCTACTGTTATGTTGTTGAAAAAAGTAGCAAGATCAAAAGTGCTACTACTGTATGCTTCGCTTTTTCTTTCCCCACCCCTGTGCAGTTTTACAAGTTCTGCCTTTGCAAAAGCATTTTTGTAAAGCAAAGCTCAAATCAAACATTTTGGATACCTTAAGCAGCAGTGTGGGAGGAGACTGTCAGTGTGCTTGTCTGTTCTACCAGTGTCTTCTGTGTACATTGATCTGTTCAACTTTGCACAAGTAACCCATGTAAGAAACTGTACATTTTTCAATTACTTGTAAATAAATTCTTGAAGGGAAGATACCTATCACTATTTTTATTATGACAAATTCTTCTGGTGGTAGTTGATCCTCAATCAAGCTGTCTTAATCCACTGTGGATGGTTACATCTTGTAGAAACAAGTCTTGGAACACTGACCTCATCTTCCTATCAGCAGTGGGGAGCCTATATTCCTGGGTGTTGAGATACGACAGCTCCCATTTTCTCTGACCTTGCTGGCTGGGGTGGAAGGAATAGTTCAGCGGGATTTTTGCCTTACATGGTATCTTGATGGTAAATTAGTATTATATATAGTTGTCGTAAGGCATCCCTCTTTGTTAATGTCTACATGAAGGGAGAGCTCATAGCACTTCTCCCACAAGTGGTACCCCACATGCTATTTTATAAAGTAAAGCAGTTTAAAACCCAATGGACTGTATAAGGTTTCTGGCAAAGGGTTTCTCACTACTTAACTTGCTACCCTTCCCTGAAACTTGCAGGGGCCAGTTGTCAGCTGTCACATTCCATTTACACTCACACTGGTTTCTGAGAGCATTCTGTGCCATTTTCAGCAGCTGCTTGGGGGCCGTGCATTTCCCAGCAACCTTTTTGTAAACACCAGTTACTTTTTGTATTGGCAACTGATAAGCATAACAGAAAACCAAGAGCAGGTATGTTTGCATGCTAGGGAACAGCTTGCAGCATAGGAATAAGCTACTCTTAAATGGAGGCTGGTAAGCTAGCACACCAAACCAACTCTATAGAGCCCCCCTTTGTTTTCAATTAGCTTTGCTATCACTGCTTTAATTTGGTTTCCTCACTTAGGTCATGGGTACATTCTTTTCATATAAGCTAGCCTTGTCTGGAGGGGTTTATCCCCACTAAGTAAATCTTATGTTTTCTTTCTTGGATGCTCATGCTGTTTCAGGAGTGGTTACCATTTTCGGTCAAAGGGGTGCATTTACCCTTGGAGACGGGGGTGGAGCATTGCCAGTGGTGGGTGTATCACCTTATACATATAGGCACTGAGCTTCCCCTCTCAGCTGATCTGTGCACTTAATGGTCCCTCTGTGCTTATCAAACCAACCATCAGTATGGGGAAGCTGGTAATTTGTACAGCCATCCAGTTGCCGGGCTGGACAGTGACATTTTAACTTTTCTGCCTCCCTTATTGCTGCCTACTTCCTTTTTGCCACTACTACCAAAATTACTGGGAGGCTTGGAACAGCCTGAAAAATATGGGGGTTTGGATCAGGTCTCTGGGTTGGGGGCTGCCCACTCACCCCTACTCTATGATTGATTGATTGATTGATTGATTGATTGATTGTATATACCGCCCTATACCCAGAGGTCTCAGGGCAGTTAACAGAATAAAATCAAAACAAGCCAATAGCCACCCCCCAAATTTTAAAAGGACATGGGATGTCAATCAAATCAACTACCATTTGTAGTATTAGCAGTACTATTTCTGTTCCCTTCTGAGTTAGGAAAGATTTTGCTGTCACACAGTAGCTAGCTATCACCAGTATTACCTCTCTTTTTTTAGTTCTCATGATTGGCAAGAGAAGCTATGGGTTGTTACATGTTTCAGTACCTTTTCTAGGTGGCAAAGGTCCAAGAGAGTAACCATTAAATAATTAGTTAATTCTTCAAGGTGGTCCCAGGTAGCCCAGTAATATCTAATTTGTTAATTTTGAAAGCCTTCCTGTTGATGGAAATGGTGCTTCTGATTAAATTGAGCAATGGGTTAAAACTCTCAGTATAAGTCTCAGAAGAGGTATTCCACCTTCCCTCATCCATAAAGAGGAGTGGGTGCCTCTTCTTGGATGGCACCTGCAATGATCTGTGTGCATAAGCTAAACTTGTTTTTATGCATAAAGCAAAGTTACACAGGCTTAGTAAATCAACCAGATTTACTCATGACATCCTCTACTTATTGTTTCTAGCTATGGATGACGGTTCCCAGAAAGACAAGTAGATTGAAAAGGTAGTTGATTTTTGCATCCTTAACAAGGCTGCATTTTATTTAAAAGCTCCTGGAACTGGGAGGGAGGTATGCCTTCAAAAAAGCTTAGTTTTTGCATAGGAAATAAGGGGAAGTAAGAGAATTACGCACACACTAATCAAACGCCCTACAGAGAGAACCTTTTACTTGTTTCTCTCCATATTTTATACGAGCACATGTACACAAAAAATGCAGTGGAAGGAAATGAAAAGTGGAAGCAGCACACATAGAAACAAATGGACCTGACCCAAGAGTGTTTATTTTTTTTAAAATACTTCACTGAACAATAATTGTAGGAGAAATCCACTCCAGCAGAGTTCATCTTTCTGTTAAGGTGATAGAAAACGCTTTAATTCATTCACCAACATCATCAGATTTGGAAAGCAAAAGCATGGCCACTTGAGGCAAAACCCAGAGCCTTGTATGTTCTGCAGCATCCACAATAAATCAATTTTATGTCAAAGAATTACAGATTCTGGCTCTTATGACGGAGGTGGGGAACCTGTGGCCTTGAACCAGATTTTGCACGGCAACAATTCTCTTCGCCCAAGGACTCTTGGGAATTGAAGTCTAACAACATCTGGGTTCCCTATCCCCTGCTCTATGAAATAACAAAAATTAGAACTAGCTTGCGTGTGTTTACATAATCTCACACATACAGAGCTGTGACATGCTCCTCAGGCGTCTTCCCCAAGAGGAAGCAGAAGGCATTGCCTCAAACTCTGAAAGCTATCTTAGAAACCGTATGCAACTTGCCACAGTTGAACACACTTAAGGCCCACTGATTTCAGTGGGAGTTTTATGCCATTGTGCTCCTACTAAAATTAAAACAACTCAAAATTAAAACAACTCCCAGCCACTTATGAACTTTGGCTTATAAATATAGATTTTAAATAAAAATCTGAGACTCGGGCTTTTCTGACTATCTCCCATTCTGGGTTTATATCAGGGATGGAGAACCTGTGGACCAGATGGTGACCGGCTCCTAATTCCCCTCTGCCCCAGCCAGCATGAACCAATGGCCAGAGATTGTGGTAGTTGTAATTCTGCAGCATCTGGAGAGCCACAGCTTCCTCATCCTTGGCTTTTAGGGTACAAATGAAGAAGGCAGTCTTGGGTAAACCAAATCACTAATTACTGTAATGATGCTGCATTTTGAATAAACTGAAAAGCAAGTTCCCCATCCTTCCCATAATAAAATCCAACATTTTAAATACAAAACATGCAATTCTTTGCATGTCCAGAAATAAAAATCCATTTATTATTAATACCAACTTTACATAGTTTTCTACATATTGCCACCTTCTTTATTTTTTATTTTTTTTAAGTCAAAAAATAGAGAAGGAAATCATCCTACCCTTTTGCTTTAAAGTGGTGTGCAAACTTTCCCTGTCACACCAAGTGTTCCTGCTATTACAAAACTAGGAAAATGTGGAGGAAACAAGCCTTTTCCAAGAGATTTCATAAAACAGTTAAACTGCTTATATAAAGCTCTTATTTTTTTCCCTAAGAAAGTTTTATAAAATTAATGAACAAGTAAAACAGGTTTCAATCATTCCCACAACCATGTGCAACTTTCGCTCGGTTTAATGGAGAATTCAGCCTCAGTCTGAACATCCCCAGAAGAAATGGATGGCCCTCAAGCCTTATTTATCATGTGGCATAATGAGTTCATAATGGCCAACCTGACCATCTTGCTTTAGCTGGTGTAACAAGTCTTCTTTACGCCTCTTTCGGCTAACCACTAAGAATCTATCACGGCCCTGTCCATGGGATTTACTCTTAAGCCCATATTGTTGGGCTATCTGATGAATCTGTTTGCGCTCATCGTTGGTCAGTTCTGTTGAGAACGTCAGATCAACTTTGCTGTCCGAGAAGGCATAATTCTGGATGATCTGTTCAACATCTTTCTTTGCAATTTTTGACCCCCTTTCATTGTCCATCCCAAGCCCTTCCCTTTTGAACTGTTCCTTCACGGCAATCGGTTCTCGGATCCCTTCCCCACTTTTCCCCAAGCCACCGCCTGTCCAGCCCATTTTCCTTAGAATCTGATTCCCAATGTTGTCTTCCTTGATCTGCTGCTTCGATGCTTCTTCTGCTGAACGCCCGCAGATCTCGTTCCTTGAGATGACGTCTTCGACGGTGCCTTTTTTCAGGTTGTTGATGACTGTTGGTTGGGTTCTTTTCAGGACTCTGACAGCCTCTTCTGCCGCCATGTGCTTGACACTCTTCTTGACCCCAATTGCTTCAGCGATTAATTCCTTTTCCAGCATCACCTTGCACTTCCACCGGATCCCCATCACCCTTTCAAAGATGTACTCCACTGTCATCTTGTTGAACTGAGCAGTGTCGTTCAGGGTGCACACAGGGTTCATGGAGTTCTCATACACAACAAGTTCCTTCAGACTCTTCTTCTTGGGGGGAATACGAGTGGCCCCGCTAAATTTCCGAACCTGGACTGCTTTGGTGGGCCCAGTACTGGACTGGGTCTTCTGGAGAACTTTCAGCGCTTCGTCTGCTGCAGCATGCTTGCTTGTTTTTTTCGTGCCATACCCTTCAGCTAAAAAGTGGTCCTGCAAATAGACACAGCAGCGCCACAATCTATTTGGCATCATGGCATATTTGTATTCAATTGCCATTTTGTTAAAGGAGGCTGAATTGTTCAAAATCCCAATGGCATCACTGGCGTTTTCTGTGAGGACAAAGTTAGTCCAATGTTTAGCTGAACTGGAGCCCTGCTGGGGGTTAAAGGTCAGCTGTCCAGGTGACCATTCTTTCATGGAAGTGACAGTGTCATCCGAATGCTTGAGCACTGGGGGGAATTCAGGAGGAGATTTGCCCTTCTGACACAGCACTAAATCCTCCAAGGTGGTGTTCTTGTACTTTCGCTGGGCAACCTTAACCTCCACAGGGTTTTGCAACAGAATCATTGCCAGTTCCGTCGCTCGGTCCCTCGATCCATTTTTGCTGCCGGCATAACCTGTGGCCAAATATATATCCTGACACCTCACCTCACAAGCAAAACCATCTTTTAGGAGCTTCTTGTTATCGGGAAGGTCCTCAGGGGAAAAATATTTCAAGTGGGAATAAATATACTCAGGGTTTGTCCTGCAAGCCTGTATGGATCGTGTCAACAGAAAAGTGTAGTTAATTTTGTCTGGCTCGCAACTAGCTTCAGGGCTAGCAAGATTATTGCGGACTGCCACTCCAAGTTTGTTAATGAAATATTGCTTGGCTACTATAACCGATCTGGGAAATGTTTCAGAGGCAGCCTGGAGAAGAGAAGGCCCCCACAAATCTGCTGCAACACCACTGGCAGAAGAGTCTTCGTTTTTGGAAACCACTTCAGCTTCCATCTGGTTTCCCTGGGTACTTCCATAACCTAAACCTACTGTTCTGGAAAACTGTGTGTCCTCATCCTGGGTACTGAAGCTGCTGAAAACCCGATCAGCGTAGTTTTGGATTTGCTGGGTTATGTTCTCACTGGCCTCCTCTGCTTCATTTTCTGAAGCAGGCTTTTTTCCTTCATCTGGAGTATTGCTGGCTACAAAGTGTATAGGTTCAAAACGAGGCCTGACATGGTATTTGGCAGTCTGCTTCCTTGGAGGTTCGAGACCTATACAATGCAAGAAGTTAAAAGAGGATTTTTAAAATGAAAAATGAAACATGGGTGAAATATAACTTTTCTCTGCAGGCATGAGAAATTGTAACTTTGGGCCGGAGAGGGGGGGCAGAAGTGGAAGGCAGATTTTCAAAATATTATATTCCATAGCTGTGTGATTAAAGCTATGGCTGAAAACGCATACAGTCCTCAGAAGATCCACTTATTTAATGGAACTTATTCTCAATTAAGCATACATAGGACTGCAACTTCAATATTCCAGTGTCAGTCATTTTTTTTTTTAGTTTCTTTGTGGGGGGGGGGGAATTGTAAAGTGGCAAGACTTTGCAATTTGAAAGAGGAAGCACTTTTGGTTTGGGAACTACAACTATATGTTGCAGTGTTGCAGTGTGGAGGTGTATCTGAGGATCAATTTAATAATCCAACAATGGGGCAACAAAGAACTGCTGTTGCCTATATTAGCTTCTGACAGTGATGAACCTTCCACAGAAATCCTGTTTTGCTGTTGACAGTAGGAGGGGGAAGAGTTACAGAGAGGTGAATTAAAGGGGCAGAGGAGGTGAAATGAAGTGAGCAGAGTTAAAAAAAGGAATGTGAAGGTGACATAGAAAGGTAATACCAGCAGATAAAAGGGAAGCAAAAGAAGGTGAGAGAGAAAGGAAATAAATTTTTGAGAAGGTAAAGAAAATGTGGAAGAAGGCATGAGCTGAGAGAAAGAGGAAACAGGCAGAGACCTAGTGATAGAAAACATTGAGAAAGAAGGTAAGACAAAAGTAAATAACAAGAGATAAAGGACTGAGAGGGTGCAAGGAGGAGGCAAAGAGAGGGAGGGAGGTGTAGAGGAGAACAACAGAGGCAAGACGGGTGATGTGAGTCCAAAAGTGCAAGGTAGGCAGAGAAAAAGGCACCAGCAGTTGACAGAGAAAAGTTATGGAAAGCTAAAAAAGTGACAGAAAGCCTTTTGGAGGGGAATATAACACAAACATAATGGTGATGATGACTTGCCCTCTTGCTCAGTGTTAACCATAGAGTAAAGATAAAATATAAAAGAGGACACATCTACTAAAAGCGTACAAAATTTGACCGATGATATATTAAATATTGGCTCACATGCTTTTTTAAAAAATAGTGTGTGATGTGTGCTGAGATGTTAGCACAATTAAGTATAAATCAAAAGTGAAAATCTGAATGTGGGTCCCATGTTGCTGGTTGAGATTTAGAGGTGGGTCTCAGGTCTAGATTGGCTGAAGACCACCGTGCTGGTGCAACTGTTGCAGCGTTGGATTTCTCAGCTGCACAACATTTAAAACTCACTCGTCCACTAGTGCATGAGGCCTTGGGCTAGTGGAGAAAGAATATTAGATACAGCCCTTGGTCTTTTCATGCCTGACATTGCTGATTCATTTATCGTCATTAAAGAGCCAATTCTGCTGTGAATGGAATGGAGGGAAATGGAGACACTCACTACGAGATGGAGAATAGTCCGGCAGGGAGCGTGGCCTTTTAGTTGCCTTGGCATCAGGCACCAATTCAAATGACGGCATCTCGCCAATGTCAATCCCTTCGGCCATATGGAGGACTTTCTCCATAACTTCAGGGCTATACCTGCATTTAAGCAAAGGAAGCTTCAAGTTATAGATTGCCATTACAAAAACCCTCCTTGCAGCTCTAATCCTACCTCTGCCCACCAGAGGACTACCTAAGTGGGTGTCCTGTTGGACCAAGAGATGTGTGGTTACAACACCTTTTCACACCTTTGCCCAGCGAAACATAATACAAGATACAGGAACACAGGAAGCTGTTTTATTCAGAATCAGGCCACAGATCCAGGTAACTCAGTACTGTTTATGCTTGGAATAACCATGTGGCTCCCTCCATATATTGCTGGACACTAGCTCCATCATCCCTGCCAAGTTGTATCCTGGCTGGGGCTCTTGAGAGTTGGGAGCCCAGTAACATCTGGGGGGGGGGGGCACAGATTGGAGTAAGCTGCTTTTGGCGAAACGAAAACTATCTGGAAACTCACAGCTATACTAAAAAAAACCGTGGATGCAAAACTTTCCATCATGATATCTAACTGGCAACTATCTCCAGTTCAAATGTAAACAATGGACAAGATAAAGGAATATGCTGGCGTTGATCTTTGGCACAAGGGATGCTATGGGATGCTAACCCAGACATTGTGAGGGCAACTGTTGTGACAGAACAGACAACGCTGAGTTAGAAGGACTAATAGTCTGGCCTGGTACAAGACTCTTTCCTATGTTCCTAAACCTTGTTGATTTCTGACCCAGTTAAGTGAATGGAGTAAGGCAGTCACTGGTCAAGGACAGCTTGATTCTTAGCATAAGCAACCTCTTCCCCACCAGCACTTTTTTAAAGGCTGGTAGCCAAAACAGGGAATACTGCACTGAATACTTGAAGGTCTGTTTTCAGTGGGTGCTATGTCATAATGGCAAAGGCCACACCATACATTTAAAGCACTACTGTACCACTTTAGACAGTCATGGCTTCCCCAAAGCATCCTGGGAATTGTCATTTGTTAAGGGGGCTGAGAGATGTTAGGAGAATACTATTTCCTTTTGAGAGCTACAAACAATCCCTCTTCCCATAGAACTATGTAAACTTTGGCTCTCAGAGGGAAATAGGGGCCTCCTATCAACTCTCAGAACCCTGAAAACTACAGTTCCCAGGATTCTTTGAGGGAAACCATGGCTGTTGAAAGTGACACAATGTATGGTGCAAGTGTGGCCCCAGTGGTAAAAAAGACAGGGCTTCCATGCCCTCTGATCTGCCTGTAACTTTCTTGTTTGGGGGGGGGGGAGAGAGAGAAGAATGGGTGATAGTTATTCTGGGAAGAAATAAAGGTATTTGGCTCAAAATGAAGTAAAGTTAAGGAAATGAGGGCTGCCTACCAGAGCAAACCCAAACAGGGTACAACAGTGAACATGGCAGACTGTTAAAGATCCTCACAAATATACAAGGCCTTAAAATATTTGGAGAAATATTGCTTATGAAATAGAAGATTTGTCAAGGACTGGTTTTGACCCACGACAGTGATGCCAAGCCAATAAGCAATGTTCTTTTGAAGAAGACCTGTACAGTCTCAAGGGTGTTGGGAACTTGCAATTGTTTTGTGAGTCAATAAAGAAGCTAAACAGAAATTTTAATATTCTGCCTTCCACTGGCATTGCTCTCAGCCTCTGTTGCTGCTCTATAATGGCAATCAGACAGATGTCAATGAGGTGCTCCCATGAGGGCTGGGGAGATGGAGGCTAGCACCACCACCTATTGTTGTACTACCCCTTCCTTATTCCTGATGAACCCTTATATGGAGAACAGGGCGAATAGGGGGCTTTGCAAATTGCCCTTGCAAAAAGAAACTTTGGAATATTCTTCCTGCAGAGATTTGTCCAGTTTCCTCTCTGTTGCCTTTTGAACCAAATGTGAAAGAGTTTTTATTCAATAAGTCTTTTCATGGTTAGTTCTACCGCTGTTTTCCCAAAATATTTTATTTACTGTGCAGTTGATGTTTTTAAATGGGTGGTTTTAGTGCAGCATGCCCTTGTTGATTGCACTGCTACTGGTTTTCTGTTTGCAAACTGTCCGTAGTATTTAACTGCTAGAAGAGCATGACTAAAATATTACATACCAAACACGAATAATCACTGCATGGAAACGAAAATGACTTGTGAACAGAGAGTAATGGGAAGAGAAAGGGGAAGGGTCAAAGGTGAGTGGTAGAGCATGCATCTGCTTGGCATGGAGGTCACAGGTTTATTTCTTGACATCTCCAGACAGGGCTGGGAGAGATCCCTGCCAGATATTCTTGAGAGCCACTGCCAGTCATTGTACAGGATGGGGAGTGGGCAGCGGCGTAGCTATTTATTAACAATTAATTAATTAATTAATTAATTAATAATACCTAGGGATGGAGAGCCAGTGGCCCTTTAGACCTTGCTGGAGTCCAGCTCCCATCATCCCTGGTTAATAATAACAGAACTGGCCAAGCTTAGTGGAGCTGGTGGAAGTTGCAGGCACAAATTCCCCACTGCTCTTGTGAATTAGAAGAAAATCTTCCTCTTGTGAACTTCTGAACTAGGCACACCAGTGGCTGGCGCTGGACAAGGCAGCGTTTTGTACCTAAAACCACTGTAGGGAAGGGCTGCAAATCAGTGGCAGAGCAGTTGGCAGGAGATCTCCCAGGTTTATTTTCCTTGAAACCCTGGACAGCCGGTTAGTACAGAAGACAGCATGGAGCTGCATGGACCGGTATAATAGTTGCGCTGAGTCCCTAAGCAAAACAACCGGAAACAGCTTAACGGCTGAATCAGTGAAAGTATGCTCAAGGCTAGGCGTGCGTGGGTGGGTGGGATCACAGAGTTGTAGAGTTGGAAAGGATCCTGAGGGTTGTCTAGCCCAACCCCTTGCAAATAAGGAATCTTTTGTCCAGCACAAGGGCTCGAACCCACAACCCTGAGATGAACAGTCTCATGCTCTACCGGCTGACATATCCCAGCAGATCAACAGACCTCTATTAACAACTCAAGCCCCCTCCTCCTCCTCCGTTAACTGCGATACGCACCCAACGTGTCACCAGGGCTGTACACACCACCAGTTTACCCCCCCGCACACACACACACGTGTCATTGCGCGCGCGATCGATCGCTGAAGTGGGGAAAAGAAGCAGAGAAGCGCCCCGCGCCTTACCTGCACCCCATGAAGACATGGTTGGCCCAGGCGTGGGAGAGCGCCAGGAGCTTCTGGAAGTAGACGTCTCCCGGGTAGTCCGGCAAGTTGCGGAGAAGGAACTGCCTTCGCACCGCCCAGTGCCGGTCGCTCTCCTGCTTCTCGCGCCAAGGCTCCAGGTCGGGCTCCTCGGGGGGAGTAGCGGCTGACCCCTCGGCAGGAGGCTGCGGCGGCTGAGGAGGCACCGGCTGGGCAGAGGAAGGCGGCCGAGGCGACAAGAAATCCCCGCCGGGCAACGTCCACCCTCCGCCGGCCATGGGATGGCCTTGTCCGGGCACCAAGGCCAACCGGCGCCGGCGTGAGGCGAGCGGGAAGGAGGGCAGCACTCAGGACGGGGCTCCCCGGCGAACCGATCCCGCCTAACCCCGATCCGGAAAGGAGAGCGAAGAGCAAGCGTGTCCGTTCACACGTGCGTGAGACCCCGCTCCTTCTCTCCCTTCAAGTGCGCTCCCCTTTACCCCTCCTCTGTCTTCTTTCCTTCTCGTGAGCATGCGCGAGCGCTTCTTCCTAGCTCCTCCCCCGGTCCAGCCCGCTGCTTTCCAACTCTTTTTTTTCCGCTTGTTAGACGCTGCTCGCGTGGGCGGGATGGAACGTTCGAGCCGCGCGAGATCTCCGGAGGAGGCGGGGGAGCCTAGGGGAGAGCGAGTGAGGGGGGGGCCGCGGCATGGAAGGGCCGCAAGGAGCGCGCTCCGCTTCCCCCACAGCGCCATCTGGAGGTGGGGAGGAAAAGAGCCCAGGCAAGCGAGCGAGAGCGCTTCGGCCGGCAAGGCGAGGAGGACGGAATCATTCTTGAGTCTGGGGTTCGAGTCCCACGTTCGGTGAGAGTTTCCTGAATTATAAGGGGTTCGACTAGATGACCATCGTGACCCCTTCCAACTCTACAATTCTAATAAGACAACAGATGTTTGCTGGTGAGGAAGTTCTGTGCATGCGTTTAATGTTATGGTCCTTCTCTAAAACCTATGCATATTTGGAATCAAGAATATGTTTACCCCCAAGTCATATGAGGACAATGGTTGACATATATTTTATTCTGAGCTAGAATCACACAACTTTAGTGTTGGGAGGGATTCCAAGGATCATCTAGTCCACCCCCTGCAATGCAAGAATCACAGTTAAATAATAATTGCTGGGTGGCTTTCCAACCCATTTAAAACCTCCGGTGAAGGGGAGTCCACTACCTTTCAATGTATTTTTTGCTCTATAACACGCACCATACCATAACACGCACGTAGTTTTTAGAGGAGGAAAACAAAAAAAAAAAATATTCTAAACGAAATAGTGGATATATGATTTTTGTGGTTCATGCTGTGGCCACAGACATGTGATCTGACAGTGAGTTTGGAGTAGCCCAATGCAAAAATCCTGAGGATCCATGTGGCTCCATGCTTTGTAACCACGGAGGAGGGAAGGAAGGGGAACCATGGATCCTCTGCTCACGACTGCAGCAGATCCCCCCCGCAACCCGCAGGCATTCGCTCCATAACACGCACAGACATTTCCCCTTACTTTCTAGGAGGAAAAAAGTGAGTGTTATGGTGCAAAAAATACGGTAGTTCCTTCCACTGTTGAACAGCTCTTAACATCAGAAAGTTCATCCTAATGTTGAGTCAGAATCTCCTTTATGGTAATCTGAATCCACTGCTTCAAGGTTTCTTACCCCTGGAGTAGCACAAAGCAAGCTTTCAATAATCTTAGCTTCAGCAGTTCTTTAGCATCAGGAGGGAGGAGCATAAACACAAATGAGCACAATAAGCACAGATACAGCAAGTTCTTTGCTTGTAAAGGTAAAGGGACCCCTGACCATTAGGTCCAGTCATGACCAACTCTGGGGTTGTGGCGCTCATCTTGCTTCATTGGCCAAGGGAGCCGGCGTAGAGCTTCCAGGTTATGTGGCCACCATGACTAAGCCGCTTCTGGCGAACCAGAGCAGCGCACGGAAACGCTGTTTACCTTCCCGCTGGAGCGGTACCTATTTATCTACTTGCACTTTGAGGTGCTTTCGAACTGCTAGGTTGGCAGGAGCAGGGATCGAGCAACAGGAGCTCACCCCGTTGTGGGGATTCGAACCGCCGACCTTCCAATCGGCAAGTCCTAGGCTCTGTGGTTTAACCCACAGCGCTACCCGCATCTCTCTTTGCTTGTACAGTATGCTTATTTAATCTCTGGGTTGGGGAGTGTTGTTTGTTATGGATAAAAGCTACCTTGCAACAGCTTTAATAAAGGTATTTCTACATCAGTTTCAAGCCCCATGATGCTATTCAGTGTGTTTATTTCAAATCTGCAATCCATCAACTGACTTAGATTTATAGGAAATGCTGAAAGCTTGAGATAGGTAACAAAATCATACTGACACCTGTTTTTGTCAAAATTCCACAAAGTATCACCCTCCCTTCCCAACTAAACCCTGATCTGCCCCCATCCTAGATTGGCAGAACTTGCTACACTTCTGAAATATGATCTGTCTTGAAGTGTTGTGGTGGGTTTGTAGGGGGAGTACCAAAACTGGGAGGCAACCACTGAGAACAGCTCTCTTCACACCTTTGATATTGGAACATGATACACAGATAGTGTTAATCACAGGTGGCTCTTGGTGAATTTCAGATTATAACAAGGCACATGATCAAAGAAGACTATCTCCAAGACACCTTGGGCTTATGTTATTCCTAATTACTGCTGCCAACCATACTTCTGAGTGCGTGGGTAGGTGAGTGAGTTGGTGGGGAACAGTTGTATAGTTTCTGTATAAAATTACAGAATAAATTGTAGGCAAGTCAAATGGTTTGTTATTATGAATAATGATGTTATTCAACTTAAATAAATCTTGCACTACAACCTTAGGCATGTTTACTAAGAGATAAGTCTTACAGAACTTAATAGACCATACCCTCTTAAATTAGCATGTTTAGGGATTGCACTGCAAGACAAGTAGACTTTGAAGCTGATCACACAATAAAAAGTATTTGCAAACAGGAGTTCTGAAGATGACAAGCATGCTTCTTTTTAAGATGCTGTATGTATATGTCAAAATTATCTTAGAAGAGGCATTCCCTTCTGCATGAGTGAAGGAGAAGGGAATGCCTCTCTAAGATGGTGCCTATCACCTGCTGTTACTATAACCATGCCTATTAAAATTAACATTTTAAATATGTTTTTTAAAATGTGGAATGCCTTTTTGGTCAATTAAAAAGGGTTGTTTTATTTTTTAAAAAATCAACTAATCTAGCTGATGAAACAAATAAATAGTTCTAATAGTTCTAAATAGCTCTAATAGTTTCCAGAGCAGTAATCATGCTTGTGGCAGCCAAAACAGCACCTGTACCAAGTTTTACATAGAGCAACCAGCTGAAATCAATGGCCTCAAGTTACTCATGCACATTAATTTCAATAGGTCTACTCTAAATATGACTGACACTAAAAGAGGAGTTTGGACTTGATATCCTGCCTTTCACTCCTTTTAAGGAGTCTCAAAGCGGCTAACAAGCTCCCGTGCTTCCCAACAACAAACACTCTGTGAGGTGAGTGGGGCTGAGAAACTTCAAAGAAGTGTGACTAGCCCAAGGTCACCCAGCAGCTGCATGTGGAGGAGCGGGGAAGCAAACAAACCATTGAGTTTTTTAGCACTTTAAAAAACTAACCAATTTACAGAAGTACCTCAGTTTTTGAACGTCTCTGTTGAATAGTTTGGATTTCAAACACCGTAAGAGCTTCAGTTTTCAAACAAGCCTTGGAAGTCAAAAATGCCACGCAGCTTCTGTATCGAGTTTTCTGTACTGAGTTTTCCGTTTTGAGGCTTCTGTTTTGAGATTTCGGTTTTCGAATGTTTCAGAACTCGAATGGTCTTCTGGAATGGATTATGTTTGAAAACCGAAGTGCCACTGTATTATGGAACATGATTTCATGGACTAAATCTGCTGAAATGAACTAGAATTCACAAAACATTATAGCAGGGGTACCTGGAGTACCCTTCAGATGCTGTTGGACTGCAGCTGAGATGAGTCCCTGCTTGGCATAGCCAATGGTGAGGGATGCAAACAGTCTTCATCCAGCAACATCTGAAGGGCCAGAGCGTCTCCATCTTTGACAACAAGCCATAATGCATTTGCAAGTATTTTAAAACTCTTTGCTGTTTTAGTCCCAATAACATTTGGCATACAAATACAATGTAGACTGATCCCACATGTGATGTAATCCACGTGTGCATCAAAAACTACAACAAAATGATATAAAATTAAACACTGTAGCTCAGTGAACACAATTCATTCAATGGATTCCAGAAATAATTACCAGGGAAAAGATGTTTCTATTTTTTGGGAGGGATACTTTTTATTGAAAATTGACAACATTAGAAAGGTATCAAGCTCAACAGTGCTGGTTCTGTCGTGTGGGTCATGTAAATAGATACTGAGTGCAGCTGTCAAATCACAATTCTTGTTTGTAGAGAGACCAAAAACAAAAAATAGAGAGAAAAGACAAGAGAACAAGGTATTGGGAAACAGACCCCCATGCAGTGAACGTTCCAGAAAAGTTCCAAGAGTGCTCGGAAAATGCATTATTAAGGGCAGTTAACACTTGACTTGCATGATAACTTTTAAAGAAACAGATGACCAATTACAAACAAATTTCTCCACAACCTTGATATCGACAATAGAAAAGTCAGTTTGTAACCCAGAAGACATCTGGGAAGGGCTGAACTACGGGGATTAAATTAATCATGGTTAATAATACTTAAGTCTTTACTAAAATGCTTCCCCCTCCCCCAGTGTTCAGAAAACACTTCACATATTTTACCGTGGTAATCCTTACAACATTACTGCAAGGTGGGCAAGCTTGATTATTCTCAGACTGGAGGAGGGTGGACAGCTGAGGATGGAAGAATAAGTAGTTTGCTTAAGGCTATCCTTGTAGTGAAAATGTATAAATGGTGTGCTTTCTGGCTCACAGTCCTTCCTCAGCCACTAGGGTCTGTGGAAACTTTAGTGGACCTTTTTTAATTTAAAAAAAAAGTTAAATGAGAAATATTACTCAATCAACCTGATTATTATTTTTTTCCGAAATGGCAGAGGTTATCTATGACCCCAATGAAAAATATACTTCCCCCCAACCCCTCCCACACTGTCCTTTGCTTCAGTGTTAAAATTAAATATTCCTCAAGAGGTAGCAAAGTCGCGTGTTTCTCTGTTTGCTGTTCATTGCATAAAACTTGTATTTTTAAAGTTTTTGTTTAGTTTTTAATCCAAGCAAACCAACGAATTAGCACATTTTTTTCCACAGATACTTATAAACCACCCATCATATTTATATTGAGGCAAAATAGAAAGGAAATACTTTGCTTTAAAAAAAAAAAATCTGTCTCAGTGTCACTTGGCTACATCAATAATTTGCCTGCCACCTTTAGGTTGCTCCTCAAAGCTTTTAACTGATACACAGATGTTTGCCTTTCCAATATTCTCCCTGTCTTGCAGCGAAAACCACAAAACACCTTAGCTTTAAACACACCCCATGCACATCAGAAAAAAACGGGAAAACAAAACCAAGTCTTTCCAGATATCCAAAGACTTATTCATTCCTCCCCCTCCCAAACAGGATGGGAATTCCTAAACTCTTCCTCAAGTGGAAATCTTCTCCATCAGACATAGAGCAGCGGGTGGAGACAGATCAGAAAAAGCTAGAGAAAGAAAGCAAGAGAGAGAGGCGGGGGGGGGGGAGAGAAAAAAACACAGATCATCAATTAAATGCAAGGAGGGGTGGAAGAAGCATTCAAAGAACAAGCAGAGAAAAAACAGATCCCACACACAATTAAATTGAGAGAGAGAGCAAGACGACAGATGAATGGATCAATGCTCGTGCTACCATTGGGGCCCCAGACAGAGCAGCATTGATGCATCAGAAGAGTTCAAGCATGTTAAATATTTGGACACAATGCACGATACACCTTATAGTAGAGTTAGACTGTAAACACACTTTTAACAAAATGCATGGGAGCACAATAAAGTATATATGGAAAGAGAGGGTTTGCTTTTCAGTGCAGTGCAAACATTTATAGGATGGTTAAGAAACAGCACAACAGCGGTCCCCTTGGCTCAGGGCACCTAATGCAACTTTCTCTTCCCAAGAGGCAGCAACCAGATGCCTCTGAGGTGAAGCCTACAAGCAGGGGCATAAAGCCAAGAGTGCCCCACTGTTTCTTTGTCACTTTCTCCCGCTGCCACAGTCAGTGGCACCCTGCACTTGAACATGGATTCATGGAGGAAGAAATCGTAAACCGCTCCCACACCATGGCATCTCCATTCTGAAAGGATACCTGGCTTCTGCGGTTGCCTGTCCTACCTCACAAGGCTGTCATGAGGGTAAAATGAGTAGGTTGCTTTGAGCTTTTTTTGGAAGAAGAGATCGATATGTAACTAAAATCAATGGACACAGCCCTTCCTTGTTTTTGTGGAGCAGCAAAAGAGCACTCTCCTACAGCAGGGAAGAGGAACCTGTGGCCTTCAAGATTATGTGGGACTACAACTATCAGCCTCTACAGGCTTGGCTAATAGTAAAAATAGAAATAGAAGCTGAAGTTCAACAATAAATATCTGGAATCCTCCCTAAACTTGGTTGTGACCCATGGATCAGGATCGGCCTACCTTTGACCCTGACTGTGGGGGTTACATCACTTCTCAAGTCAGCCACTTGCAGCTGCAGGTTCATTTTTTGTTTTATTTTGTTCCCCTAACCAGGGGAACAACTGATGCCGTTAAGAGTGCTCTCTTGATTTCAACCCTTCCATTCATCTGAACCACCAGAAAGAGGCCTCACCATGTCACAATCTGGGTCTTTTGTTAAGAGTTGCACCCTTCTGCTGCATTTAGATCTCCTAACAAATTTGAAGAATATCAAACGTATTTCAACAACTGGCTTAAGGGTAGTAATGGTAACTTTGCAACTCCTGTGATTCGCCAATGAAGAAAGGAACCTTCTTTCAAATATTAATTAATATTCTAGGTCATCTGCACATCCATACAGAACTTCTCTAAAATGCTTATTGTTCAAAATTTTGTGGAACTTCTGATCTTGCTAGGTGCCTGCCCCATAAATATATAGCTGTGTGTGAGCAACACACTTGTGTCTCTGAGTACACAGCAGTTGAGGATCACATCCCAATAAGCTAACCACATCAGGTTCTACCTTACCTGTTTTTCCAAGTGGTGGGACCAGCTAAATGTCCCCAAAAATACTGACACATATAACGATGATACCATTACTGTATACAGTGGTACCTCGGGTTACATACACTTCAGGTTACATACACTTCAGGTTACAGACTCCGCTAACCCAGAAATATTACCTCAGGTTAAGAACTTTGCTTCAGGATGAGAACAGAAATTGCACAGTGGCAGCGTGGCAGCAGCGGGAGGCCCCATTAGCAAATGTGGTGCTTCAGTTTGAGAACAGTTTCAGGTTAAGAACGGATCTCCGGAACGAATTAAGTACTTAACCCGAGGTACCACTGTATAAACAATGTTTAACTGTTCTCCCCACTCCAAACTTTAACTAAAGTTAGTGATGTCCTATCTCTCTCTCTCTCTCTCTCTCTCTCTCTCTCTCTCTATAAATTTAGCAGGCCCTTTAGCATGCCCTTCTCTTTTCCCCTTCCTCTTTACACATTCACCAACAGCAGACCCTGAAATAGCATGCTGAAGAAATGGCACAGGCTCCTACACCATTCAGAAGACATCTCATGTGAATCACGACATTCACATGTACAGCTGATCACAGGTGCTCTTTATGGGGCTTTTCTTAACCCCCAGAAAAAGGGTATTGGCCCAAGGGCTGTCTGCACAACTGGCATGGAACACTCTCCTCCATTGGTGCAATGGAGGAGCTCTGGTGTCACCCAGTCACCACATTAGTTCAGAGCTGGCCCCTGGCAAATGCATGAATTGGGGCTCAAGTCCCACAGTAAGGCTGGGCAACGGGTCTGGCAACACACTTGACTAATATGGGGGCAGCTAACCTTGTGCCTTCCAGATGCTTTGGACCACAATCCCCCATCAGCTCCAGCTGGCACAGCCAATGATCAGGGATGATGAAAGCTGGAGTCAAAAACATTTGGAAGGTACTACATTCTAAGGACTTTTGTTAAGAACATAGGGGGTCACCTGCTGGATTCAGACATTTACAAACAGGGCCTTTGCAACATCTTGACAACAGGACAAGGTCCAGCTGAGGTGTAATGAGTTAAATAAGCATAGTGTGGCATAACAAGGGCTTGATCCATGCATACAAAGGCAAGTCGACCAAGGTTCACATTGGCAGACTTTGGGGGTGAGCCAAGACTAGCAGGTCAAAGCTTGGATGATCACAGGATGCAAAGGCCCCTGGTTTGATGGACAATGCTGCCTTTAAACAGAAGGCATTTTCTGACAGATGCAGGATATTGTCCCTTCCCTCTTCTTCAGACTCAAGTTACCACAATTCCCCAAGCTGCCTTAGGCATGGCTTCTATTACTTGCGTTTCCTCACCTTTGGAAAGAAGCACACTCAGGAGGCTTCTGAGTGTTCAAGGCAGTTTTCTGACATGGTCAGCCAGGAAAAACAGTAAGACACATTCCAGCAGGTCTGTTTACAAACATTTGTGCAGAATGTGGAGTTTCAGGGCTCATGTTTGGGGAAGCTTGGGGAAAGCCTCGCTTCAGAGATCTTAAGCTAATTTCTAATTTCAGTGGAATCAAGGACAGTATACTTTTGCAGGGGAGATGCTGGAATCCCTTCACACAATTGTGGGGTTGCAGTAATTCTACAGTACTGGTGCTACTTCTTGGACCCAGCAAAGCCAGAGGCATTCCTTCAATCCCAGCATAGGCTAGAATGGATCTATTTGTAATGAGAAAAAAGAACTACCAGAACAGACAGTAGTCCTATGTTGGAGTTTTTCATCTCTTGCAGCAAAAAAAGTTGCCCTGTGTATTGACATCACACTGCTATGAATTTTCCTGCCTTGCACTGCTGGCATATAAGGGTACAGCAGGGTGACGTTAGGGGAAAACCATACAGGCTCCATGGTAGAGCATAAGCTTTTAATGCAAAAGGTCCCAGGTTCAGCTCCTAGTATATCTAGCTTGGAAGGTGATTGGCACAGCCTTTCTCTGACTCAGACTTACTAGCCTGAGCAAATAAGGAAGGGTACAACCTGGTAGTGAAAAGACACTGAGATTTAGCACCATGTGTACCCTCCCTGTAGACAGGATTCCAAATACTGGGGTTGAGAAAGGAGCCACAATCAGAAAGGCCCTACCCTTTAGCTAACCTTTGATGGTGGGGCCGAAAGAAGGGCTTTAGAAGATAATCTTAATAGTCAGGTGGGTTCAAGTGGGAGTAGGTAGTCCTTGTAGTCCCTACCTGCAAGTTCTCTTTTCATTAGGGATGTGAAAGCTGTGGTCCACCAGAAGTTGTTGAACTTCAACTCCCATCATTCCTACCCACTGGCCATTATGGCTGGGCTGATAGGAATGGGAGTCCAGCAACATCTGGAGGCTGCCCAGGTTCTCCATCCCTGTCCTACATGACTATGAGCACAAGCAAGTTAGAGGACAATTGTGCATAGGGAATCCACCACTGCTGTATTACTGAGCCTGGAACAGCCACTCATCTGAGTGGATGGCCTGGCAAAGAAAGGTAGAATACTTTTCCCTCAGCACAGAGGCCAAGCCAGCTGCCAGAGGGTGGAAGCTAGCCTCCAACATGCTAGTAAAAATGTGTTTTTTAATAGGCTAGTACCTTTGGGCTGGGGGCTTATCAACAAGGGTGGTATCCTAAAAATTCCACAGTGTCTTCAAACTCTATAGTGTTACTTTACATGGTATACAAACACACACCATTATACAGTCAAAAATAAAATAAAAATAAATCAGATACTGATTAATGTAGAATATGCATCTAGATTAACACATTGGTGGAAGCATCATGAGAAGACCATGGCTGAACGGAAGCGTATTAAATAAGTGAAGGTCCAATTCCAGCCCCATGTACTCAAGGGAAATTACTCAGTACACAGCCATGGGTTACTGTAAAAGAAGGGCAAAAGAACAAAAAACAAAAAAAGTATTAACCAGAATTATTGTACGAAAGAAGTTTATTCTTTTAAAAAAAGTTTTCCATAAAAAATATAGACTGTAACAAAGCAACACAAAGATAGACATTTTGTTACATTTAAGGGGACCTCAAGATTTCAGTGCAAAGATTTCACTTCTAAATAAGTACTTTGTAATCCAAGACTAATACTCTGATTCTAAGTGTACATGTTTGTCTAGAAATCCAATTAAGGATAATGGGGTCGTGCATGCAAGTTTCCAGGAGAAGGGGAGTCTACACAGAAACACTGTAATCAGATTATAGTTTCTTTTAGCTGTTTGTCTCAGGGATAGGCAACTTTTGCATCCTGAGGTGTGTGTGTGTGGGGGGGTATACCTAAGGGAGAAAGCTAAGGGACACAAGTGTATTTTACTGCTAAAGGACCTCACCCTCCCTCACAAGTAGTCTGATTCCATTGCTGAAACTGAAACTGATGCCATCAAATAGAAACAGGTGCTCAGGCAGCTGGGGTTGCTGCAAATCCAAAACAGAGATGAAATGCTGTCATGAAAGCTTCCTCACTTGTGCATTTAAGGAAGACAACCTGCTCTTTTTGGTGTTGAAAGTGACACATATGAGGTCACATCTACACTATCAACTTACATCAGTTGCATACCACCTAATCCAAAATGGCTTTCCCCTCCAAATACCTCTATTCCATATAGAACTATGGTTTCCAGGATTATTATTTTTTTTGGCGGGGGGGGGGGGAATTGAATATTAAGCCAGACCATAATTTTTTCTCAGTATTCTTATGCTATATTTTTCTGCTTCATTAGCTCATATTATATTTCTTTAAACTAGACAGATTTTAGTATTTCACCATTATCTGAACCCTTTGAACTCTCACTTTAAAAATGTAACTCTCCCCACCAAATTAAAGTGAAATACATGTAAAAGACTGCAGGCTCTGAAAAAACAAATCAGATTTCCTTTTCCCAAAGGGTGAAACTTCTAAACAAAACCTTCCAGTATAAAAATAAAGCTCTCAATAAATTTTAGTAAAAATGAAGGATATATTTTTTTTAATTGAACATATGGTTCTTTTTAACTTTTGGGAAAGAAAAATACTTACCATTTTCCAAACTAATCATAAAGCATGAGAAGAAGTCACATTTCTAAAATATAGTTGATGTTTAAGGTGAAATACTTAAATTTAATCAGATTTAAGGGCAATACCAGATTTGAAGCAAGCTTTATTGAAATGAAAGGGTTGCCAGTGAACAGGTTTAGGATATAGTCTGACTTCGTATAAAGGGCCTCCCACACCCCTAGAAAGAAAGCTGTGGGAATTCTGTTCAGATAAAATAATTCTATCCAAACCATGCTTACTAAGAAGCTGAGTTCCACTGAATTCAGCAGGACTTCTTAGTAAACATGTTAGTAAACATGTTACCTGGCCTAGTTCTCGATGTGAACAACAGGCCCAAGGACAGAACCTTGAAGCACCCCGCGGGTCACATTTTCCCAGGATGATGATGAACTCTTTGGGTTCCATCAGACAACCCGTTTAAAGTCATATAATACTGATTAAAATGTATAGTGCAGATGTGGACTCACATCCCTGAGGCTTTTTTTCATCAGGCCTTTGTGACAAGTTCTGCAACTGTCAAAATGCAGCTAAAAAGGTGAGGTGTAGGAGAAGGAATCTTTTGCACACAACTTTTTCTCTTTTTTTGCCTTTCTTAGAGAGTCTGCAACAGGGCTCAGGCATTGCAGAACAAGTAGAAAGCAAACATGCTGCCCTATCATGCAGAAACACGCATCAATGCATTAATGAGATGCCGACAAAGAAAGTCTTAGGACATCGGTCCTGCAAGCTTCGGACTAAGACAGAAAAGTACTCAGAGCCTTTCTTATCAGCTCCACAGAAGTGACTGCCAAAGGGTTCTTCACCAAAACAGCCTCTTTTTGTGTTTAGGAAAAAAGCAAAACAAAAGCAAAAGGGGGATGTGTGTGCAGTGGGTAGGAGATGGGCAGGTAGGTAAGAAATGCACTGCATGTTAATTCAAAATGCGGGGTGGTCGCTTCTGGAGCAAAAGAATAGGATCTACAGGAAACCTGAACTGAAAATGGAAAAAAAAGAAAAAGGATTAATGTTTATCTGGATTAAAAGGAAGTTAATAATATATATATGGTTGTAACAGGGGTGGGCAACATACTGTACTTTGGCCACAGTGGAAACAAATGAGACACAGAGGTCGTTTGCATGGATATTACATGCAATTTGCTCATTATTACATCAACATGGTGAATTTCAATGATTGCTATATAAATTGTGATACTTATGTTCTGAAACTGAACATGAATAATCTAAACAAGATTGTTTGTATGTTAAATAATTGTCTTTGGAAATAAAGAAACAGCTTCAATAACAGGCAAAAATCAACAGAAAAGAATGAATTTGAGTCAGTATTTAACTGCCTGGTTCCTGAGCCATTGAGCTCATAAATATTGACATCACATTGTCAAGTGGACTAGATATTTAAAACTGATGTTTAAATCTGGGGTTCCAAATATGCAAGCAAAATATATGCAACACCAAAGAATCTGGGTGCCCACATTTATGTAGCCTGTGGCTGTGCACTGCCCACCCCGGTCCCTCATTTACAGAAGGGAGGGGGAAAACACACACATTAATATGGTTTTTAATTTTACTTAAACATGCTTGAAGACACAGTAGCATGAATGCAGCCTTTGAATTCTCAGCCGATTGCAGTGGGGTTGTTCACTTAGATGCAAATTGTTTATGCTCTGGCAAAAATGAGGAAGCCACGCAAGGCTTTTCAGGCCAAATCAATACTGAAAAGTGTTTTGTGAATCGTTGAACAGGATTTTTGGCTATTGTACTTGGCAAGGACAAATGCTCCCATTCAGAAAGGGCATGTTTGCAAATTGTCTTAGGAACAAAAGAAAGAAAGAAGAAGGCCTATTTGAGCCACTGACCAGCATGCCACAGTCTTGCATATGGCGGCCTGCCAAAAACAATCCAGAGTTAACAAGAACACACAATGTTTACTCCTGCTACTCTCCAGCCCCTAGATAAGTTCTCAGGCCCCATATAAAACACTCCTATTGTTTGAGCTTATTTTTTCAAGTCTTGAAGACCAAACCATTGTTTTCCCATCTCACCACTTGCGTCCCTCCCTTTTGTTCTGCATGCTTATTGTTCAAGAGTAAGCACATTTAACCCAGAATAATTCCCATTCAAATTACATACTAGGCCAGACAGGGGAAACAAAACAAACAGCAGCATGAAGGCAGCATAGATTCAAACAAGGTGCCATACTGAACACGGGCACAGTTAAGAGTGCATGCTTCCTTGTTAGCAGATTGGCTGGCAGGAGGGTAAATTATTGTGGGACCCTAATGTTGACCTCTACCCAGCAACTAGTTGTGTTTTTTTAACGGGGTCACAACTCTGAAGCGGAGCAAGAAGGAAAAGGCAGGAAATGCTGGCTCCACTAATTGCTATATGGGCAAAAGGCTTATTAATGTGAAAAAGAGGAATGTTGAAATCCCCACCATCACCACACCACTGTACCTTAGCCTATGAAGAAGTCAAGACAAGACAAAAAAATGTGTAAGTAACAGGAGTACATATAAGAACTTAAAAGATAGGTTTTGTGGCCAGTTCATGCTGGACAGGAGGGGATTAAAAGCCCTTTGCTTCTTGGAAAAAAGTGGCAGAGACACATCATCATCATCATTATTATTATTATTATTATTATTATTATTATTATTATTTGTATATTGCCCTTCATCAGAAGATCTGAGGGCAGTTCATATAACTGGAGGGTGTGTATGTGCTGGGATTGCTGGATCGACTAGAGGCCAAACTGCTGGTTCAGATTACATTGTGTCTGTTTGCACAAAGTGCCCATTCGGATCCCACTGCAATGGCTATTTCATTTAGTCAAGCTTACCAGCACAACGTGCCCTCATGCACCATGCAGCAAACGGCAGGGTTAACTGTAAAAACAGCATACAAATGGCAACTAAGGAAGATGAAGGCAACTGAATGCACCAAAAACGAAAATGAAAGTGGGGTGGTAGTGATCAGATCTTGATTTTACACTCTGTATTTTTTAAAAAGAAAAAAAACCTGACATAAAAGCAACTTGCAGTGCTTGTTCATGATCTACATGTGTAAACTGCTCCAAATTTAAGATATGACAACTCGAGCAATGTTCAAATTAGGGGGAGGAATGATCCCTCTTAACTTCTGGCACCATTTAGAAGACTAAGAGGATAGATTTTACCAGGCAGGGTTGGAGACTCTGTGGCCCTCCAGATGTTTCTGGACTCTTAACTTCCATCAGTCCCAGTCAGCATGGCCAATGGTAAAGGAATGATGTGTACTGTAATCCATTAACATCTGGAGGGCCACAGGTTCCCCTCCTTTTTTTAAAAAGGCTTCCTACCTTTGTCCCTGTGATTCAAGCACTGGAATGGAGCAACGTACCCAAGCCTAAAGTACTGAAGTTGAAGGCTAGATGATGAAGTGTTGCTCTCTCCCTCCACGTCTGTGATGAAAGCCCTATGTGTCTGCCATTGGTGATGACGAGCGGCAACCAGTTCAATTTGATACAAAAGTGAAAATAAAGGATATGCCAAAAAGGTTAGGATCCCTGCCAATGGGGTGAGCTAAGATGTAGACACTGCTGCCCCATGGAATAATTAAAATGTGGCCTCTGTACAACGGTCAGCATATAAAAAAACAACTTGTTGTCAGGCGATTCCTGCCTGCTAGCACAGGCTGAGACTTGTGCTATAGGAATAGGTTTTCCTGATAGGCCTTTCACTTGTCTAGCTTTTGCCAGCATGAAATCAAGGTGGGCCAAAGACTTGTGGGGCAGGGGAAACACTTTTAACGACAACTGTTTGAGGTAGAACATTGTAGTCTCCCACCATACTGTCCCAAGCCCTTGCCTGTACTCAAGCCAGGGTCCGAGCCAAGGGCTTATAAAAGCCAAGGCAAGGGGGGGGGGTGGGAGAAAATGATGAGGCAAAATGCCACCCAACTGAAAACCAACTTACTTCTTTCTCTCCTTGTCCCTTTTCAGAGTTTGCGAGCCTCCTGCCTGCTGGGCCTGAGACTGGAGTAATTCGGCCGCCGTCTTCCTCTGCTTAAATGCGTTGACTTCATCATCCAGGGATTTCTTCTTGTCCTCCACTTTCTTCTTTTCGTCCTGGTGAAGCTTCTTCAGGCGGTCAAATTTCTCATGCAACTGGAATGGAAGCCCAGGGTAAAAATATGCATGAGTGCAAAAACAGGGAGCTGGGGGATAGATGCTTGGCGTAAGAGATTTCAAAGCTATGCTGCAGGGAGCCTTCAGGTTCCTCATAAACCTACCACGGGGATCCTCAAAAAAGGAAATCAGTGATGATGTCCCTAAAAGACAGCTTGCCCACTGCTACTGCTTTCCCTACAGAATGCAAAGCTACAATGGAGTGCTGAGGGTATACTCTGCACAAGGCAACCACAAGACCTAGTAATTCTGCAACCAGTGCTATTCATGAAGAGTCTGTACACCCAAGAATATGCTCCCAAAGCCAATGCACTGCTTGCAGGAGTTTGGAGAAGCAAGTCAATGCCTATGTTCACACATTGCAGTAAGCCATAAGCTGGGATGTGGGATCTTTTGGGCCTGGTGGATCATATCATTATCTGGCCCCACCCCTGCAGGCCAACTTAGGCAGGTGGGCGAGAGGACAAACCCACCAATCAGCTGAGAGGTGCATTGTCCTTCCCACCTGTCAGTCCCTTTTGCTATGCTAAATGGCTGTTGGGTGGTTGGGAACCACAGCAGAAGAGACTTTGCCAACCCTATGCTCAACAAAGCACCAAGCAGAGGGCTGGCACAGCTGCTTTCTGCAGGGATTGGCTTCATGGCTGAGTTCTCCATGGAGAACTCAGTCATGCAGCCAATCCAGCAGTGTGAACACCTTTACAGTGGTGCCTCGCAAGACGAAATTAATTCGTTCCGCAAGTCTCTTCGTCTTGCGAGTTTTTCGTCTTGCGATGCACGGTTTTCCATAGGAATGCATTGAAAATCAATTAATGCGTTCCTATGGAAACCGCCTTCCCCCGACCTCTTCTGGCGGGCGGCATTTTAAAATCGCCCGGGACAGCGGAGGACTTCCGCTGTCCGGGCGATTTAAAAGCCCCTGGGAAGGCAAGCAGGGGGGACAAAGACTTTTGCCCCCCGCCTTCCTTCAGAAGAGGTCCAGGACAGGCTTCGCGGACCTCTCCGCAAGGAGCGGGAGCGCTCCTTGCGGAGAGTTGCCAGCGCGCCCAGGCTTCGCGGCCCCACCGCCCGGCTTCGGGACATCGTTCCGATGCCAGGCGGCGGGGGGAGGCTTTCTCGCCCCGCCGCCTGGCATCGGGACGATGCCCCGAAGCCGGGCGGCGGGGGGAGGCGTTCCTGCCCCGCCGCCCGGCATCGGGACGATGCCCCGAAGCCGGGCGGCGGGGGGAGGCTTTCCGGCCCCAAAGCCGGGCGGCGGGGGGAGGCGTTCCCGCCCCGCCGCTCGGCTTCGGGACATCGTTCCGATGCCGGGCAGCAGGGGGAGGCGTTCCCGCCTCGCCGCCCGGCATCGGGGCATCGTTCCGATGCTGGGCGGCGGGGGGAGACTTTCCCGCCCCGCCGCCCGGCTTCGGGACATCGTTCCGATGCCGGGCGGCGGGGGGAGGCGTTCCTGCCTCGCCGCCCGGCATCGGGGCATCCTTCCGAAGCCCGGCGGCGGGAGGAGGTGTCCCCGCCCCGCCGCCAGGCTTCGGAGGAGGTCCGAGGACAGCGGGGAAGACGAGCTGCGCTTCCCCACTGTCCCGGAGATTTCCCTATGGGCTGTCGTCTTGCGAAGCAAGCCCATAGGGAAATTCGTCTTGCGAAGCGCCTCCAAAACGGAAAACCCTTTCGTCTAGCGGGTTTTCCGTCTTGCGAGGCGTTCGTCTTGCGGGGCACCACTGTACTGTGATAGACTGCGCAACTGAGACTCTGTTGGGCAGCCAATCCATACATGTTCCAGCCTGCTCCATAACTGATGTCACATATGGTATTAGGTGGCTTGTTTGGGAGAAATGGTTTCGTGGACCAAGCTGTGACCCATAGTGGGCCAAATTTGGCCCACAAGGCGGAGATTCCCCACTTCTGTCACAACCATGGCTTGTTCACTGTACACGAGTGAAGTCATGCCTGCTTTGCTGCTCTCAGCTCATACCAAGAGGAAACAAATCACAAACCCTAACTTAGTTAAACCTGAACTAGGAATCATGGTTTGTTTCATCCCCAGCCAACCACAATCTGTAGCTGAGGATTGTTCTTAGATTACAGACGGTGATTTCTTGGGAGCAAAAGCACGTACCACATGATCACAAGTTCAAACAAAATGCTATGCCAGAGACCATGGTATGTTTCTTCCCAGTACAAGCCAGGAAAAGCAAAGCAGGTGGACAATGAGAAAGGGTTTTGTAGCAAGATCGAGAGGAAAATCAGGAGAAGATGCATGTAGTATTATGGGAATGTGAAAGGGTGAGCAAATAGCCCTGCTTTCTGAATCAGAAAATATTCAACCCATTGAATACCTATTTCTTCCTATTGCTGCCACTGATATAGTGTTGATTTTTCCCTTTGCTTACTCTCTGCCCCCCTCCCCCACACAAACTAAATTAGACATAACTGAAGACACAACATATTTATAGTGGGGGGTGGTCTTCCAGGAGTCTGCTGCTAGGTCCTTGCCTGGGAGACTCCCAAAACACTGGTTATATGGATAGGTTTTCAGCTGTTAACTTTAAAATACACAAGCTTGCTATGGTGTGGAAGTGAACCAACAAATGTGAGATGATAAAATAGTGCTAGTTTTATTACACCAATAAAAAAAATGTGATTGATATAGAATACATTTTATATTAATTTTGTTTGATTTGTATATTTTATAATAAAAAGAAAAATTTAGTACTAGTTAGCCTTGATTAATCTGCAGATATAAACCTCCCTGGTTACAGTTAACCTGAACATCACACACAGTTTAAGCCAAAAATCAGAGAACACAGTAAATAAAAGTTATCACGTTAACCTCTTTTTCAGCCTCTTTCAATTCCGCTTCTTTCTCCTTAACTCTCTGCACAAACATTTGCCGCATTTCCTCCTCCTTTTTCTGCAGCTCTCCCAGGAACTCATTCCTTTTGGCCTCGTAGGTTTCTTGTAAACTAAGGTGACAGGATGGAGGTTGAGGAGATAAAAGAAACATTTCAGAGAGATACAGAACAGGGAAAGCTAAAGGATCAAATTTTGTTTCCCACTCACGCAACCAGAAACCTACTAATGCCGCGAGAGTCTACAAATATGCATTGCTGTGATAATGCTGAACTGTGTGAAACAGGACCTCAAATCTCAAAACGCCATGTCTTAGGTTTTTGTTAAAATTAAATGCTGCACATTTCTAGACTTCAAGGTTGAAAAGGGGGAACTTTAAAAACCATTGGTAAACTGAGGCTGGTAAGTTTCTTCTCACTACAACAAACCTCCTTGTGACAAGAATGAAAAATCTTTCAATAATCAAATTCCCTCTGAGGGAATCTAAAATTCTGTGTTCAGAAAGTAAGGTTGAGTAACTCTGTTGCCTATTTGCTGTGCACAATTTATTATCCCTCAATTGTTTGCAGCTTCAAATTATTTTAAGGTGTTTTTAAGATCGGGACAGCATAGATGGAAGAGATTTTAAGGGCGTGGAGAGATCAGAAACCATGCAAGGAATGGCACATGACAATGAAGCTTTTTTCTACACTGTTCATATATGTTTCCAAAAACTTCACTAAAGCCATGAGGACTAGAAACAAAATTTTCAAAAACATGACACGAAATTCTTTGAATGTCAAAATTTGTTACAGGACATGTGTTCCAGACATACACTACTAGACCCAAAATTTAGTGTTCCTCACTGTGTTCCATGGCCAATTAACAAAGTGTTGGCACTGTTCATTTAATATTTTCAAAGTGGACATGTCTCACCAATGCCTAGTAATAATATTCTGGTGAAATACAGGCGTCCCCCCACTTACGCGGGGGTTACGTTCCCAGATGCTGTGCGTATATGTGAAATAGCGTAAAGTGGGGAGGTCACTGTTGAGAGAGGCTGGGAAGTCTCTCTCTCTCTCTCTCTCTCTCTCTCTCTCTCTCTCTCTCTCTCTCTCAGCAAATCCCATCCATCACACCCACCTTCCCTGGGTGGCGATGCGCCCTTGCACATGCATGTGTGAGACCTGCCTGCCTCCAGTGACTGGAAGATTGAGCTAGAGGTCAGTGGGTTCAATGGGCTATTGTCTGGGTGGCTCCCGGTGCCCAATGCCACTGCAGGGCCTCTCAGCACTCTCCCTGTTAAGTCTTGGAAGCTGATGGAGACAGTTTGTTTTTTATTTATTTCTCTGCCACCCCCCACCCAAGAAATAATGTTGCTGCTTGCTTTTGGGGCAGCAGCGATCGGAGGGCAGAGGGTGTCTCAGCTCCTGCCCAAGGAACAAAACTGATAAAAGAGAACACGCAAAGGGATGGGCAAGTTGGGTAGAGAGTGATGGCTCTGCAGGACAAGGAAGAAGAAAGTCAAGGAGGATGAATGAGTGGGGGCAATGAGACACTCTGAGCAGCCATGCAAGCTGTCCCCCCTCCCCACACTCTCCAGCTCTGTCCTGCTCTTTTCACACTGTTTTGGAACCATTTTCTGGTTCAAGTTATTTATTTATTTATTTAGCCGCCACACGTAAACGCGGTTGCACACGAGTGGAATGGCCGTAAGTGGGGGGATGCCTGTATACCTGAATGGCTTGCTGTCTGGATCAGTGTCCTTAAATCCCATTTCCTCCAGTTTACATCGCCGGTACAACTCGTAATGGCGCGTGTGTGTCTGTTCACGGAGATCCTCCATGTTGACACGGATCAACATCTCTCTTAGCTTCACAAAGTCACAGTGCGCTTCGTTTTCCACTGTTCATGGTAAAAAGAGGAAGGGCCACTTGAATGCAGGCGGCTCTAAGCATGTGTTACACAGAGTCCTCCGTAGTTAAGGAAACAAGAAGTTTGAACCTCCCCTTGAGGGAAAAAAGAACTGGCACAGTGAAGCCTATACAGTGCTCCAAAAAACCCCGAAACAAACAACAACCCCAAACCAGGAACTTGGAGAAAACATGGAAAGGTGGCAAAAGTTGGATGATAGAGGAACAGGGAGGAAATGGTATATAATGGCCGTAATATTTCAAAACATTCTTAGACATAAACAGATTATTACTCCAGAAAAGTCTACCCACCCACAGTAAACCCCAGAAAAGTTTTCTCTCTCAGTTCAGCTCTTACTGGCACTTATTTTCAGCAGTATTCACTATGGGTATTCTCCATAGCATCACCTACATTAGCAGTACCCTGTAAGACAGCTAGATCAGTGTTTCCCAACCTTGTGCCTCCAGCTGTTTTTGAACTACAACTCCCATCATCCCTGACTAGCAAGACCAGTGGCAAGGGATGATGGGAATTGTAGTCCAAAAACAGCTGGAGGCACAAGGTTGGGAAACACTGAGCTAGATGGATTTAGCTTAAGGTAAGTACAACTGAAACGTTGGCAATAACTAGGTGGCTGCTAGTACATCATCAGAAAATGAGAAGAGGGAGCACATATGTATTGATAATTTATATGTGCAAATTTAGAAAGAATTGCTATAATTCAAATAGAAACTCATCTCACAGCAACCTAGTGACCTGTGTCTGCTAACTACTGGTGAGCAACTTCAAGGTCTCTCCTGCTCATCTTTCTTATAGCTATTTATCTTTAAACTGAGGGCTGCAAAGCAGCTCCCACTGCTACCTAGCAACGGCTCCCAAATATTTGGGAAACCAAGGATGAACCAGAACCACGTCAGGAGAGGATTTAATCTTGGCTAAGACTGGTGCAGCAGTCGCTCTGCTCTCTTATTCAGCCAAATGTAAAAAGAGAATTCTGGCTTCCCAGTTTTGTACTGTGCTTGGCCAGCATGCTGCCACCCAATCACAAGGGTTAATGGTGTGGAAATGCTATATATAAGTCCTTGTAGTTTACTAGATGTTGAAGCTCTGGCCTGGAGTAATTTCTCATCGTTGCCAGATGTGTAGGGCCTGGCTGTGGTAGCCATGCTTAGGGAAACCATTGTTAGTTAGGGAATGGCATACTCTAACATACTAGGCCCGACCCCTGCTAGTGAAACATATTTCCAGGGTTAGCCACAGAAATAAAGCTTGAAGTGACATGCTACAACACTTTATTCCCATCTGATACTGAACTGGTTTTCCACACCATCTTCCAATGCAAAGAATAAACCATTTTTACCCACAGGGTTGCCATGGGGATGAAGCAATGCTATTTTGTTCCCACACAGAATTGCGGGCCAGTGGGTGCTTTCATTTTTTTATGGGGAAGTACAGCTGGCTGCCAGTCATCTATTCATATAGGCATTTACACAGTACACATAAAAAACACTTCGATCTTTTCCATTTGCGTATTTCGAACCTGTTCCTATCTCTGTGGAGTGAGGCTTAGATAACATAGCAGGGGATAAGGCCTGTATGTAGCATTGTGGGGAATTACCCACCAGAGGTTCAAGAAACATTGCATCACTTTTGTGAGGCCGGAATCCAGAAGTGAGGTCCAGAAAAGAAAAGAAATAAGCATCCACTTGATCAGGATTTTCCCATTTATTCCATACTCGAGTACTGAGGTGCAACAAACAATCTAGGAACCTGAGATGCAAGGAACAATCTGGGAACCTAGCAAGAAAATGGCTGGACTGCAAACAAAGGGCTCTGGGGTTTTCTATGTTCATTTTAAAACAAACAGAATTTTACTGGCAGGAGGGGCTACCTGTCTGCCTCGTGAACATCATCCCACCAACTACAATTCTGGCTGGACCTGTTTTTTCCCAGATGTCTCTAATTCCTGCTACTTTAACTTAGGTTCATTGTTCTGCACACATCAATAGCAACTCTGGTCTGGGTAAAAATGTCACCACAGCCAAAGCCATCACTTACCCTGCACCGTCCCCCAGGGATACTGCCGGGCCTTCATCATTTTGTTCCCTATCTTGATTTCTTCTGTGCTGCCAATCACGGCGAAAGGTAAATGGGCCTAAAACAGAAGCAATTCAAACAATAATCATAAGGAACACGGCATACCTTTTAATGTATTTTTCCTTTTCTTTTAGAACTTGTAAAGGTGGTTTCATTGCTTTTAGAGTTTGTTGAAACGATTTTGTTGGGGTTTCCCCACTCCACCCCTGAACTTCTGGATGGTGGTTGTTTAAAATCTTGTACTCCTTGCAGGTAAATGCGTTAAATAACAAGGGTGGTATTCAAGGCTAGCCCTACTCAGAGAAGACCCACTGAGGTTAGTGGGCATGACTAGCTTAGGTTTGTTAATTTCAGTGAGCTTGCTGAGTAGGACTTGGCTGAATACCACCCCCATATCTACAGCCGTTTTCCAGAATGCTCAAAGCGTTTGACAATAAACCTGAAAAGGCAAAGATAGCACACTAGGATCCTGTTGTGATCTTCCCCAGTCTTTCTCATGAAGGATTTGGATAATTACTAAACCGCACATGACCCAAAATGTTTTATGGTTTATTATTTATATGGTGCTATTAGCCAGCAGGTACTTTTTACAAAGCACAGTAGTATTAGGTCCCTTCCTCCAAGGAGCTTACAATCTAAAATTCTCCACGGCAGAACCAACAGGAGGAAGGAAGTGGACAGCAGGGGAAGAATGTGTGATTGATTCTGTTACAAGTGCTTAGGCACAGTTACCACAGATTATGAGAGGAGGGGTTCTGCCTAAAGCACAGCGGAAAACAGGAGTTTTTAAGACTACCCCTTGTTCTTTCATTTAAAGTACAGACACATGATCATTTTATACTCTGAAGCTATCAATGGGACAGATGGAAGAAAGGCAAGAAAAATTCATAGGAAGCTGCTTTATACTGAGTCAGTTACATGCTGGGTCAGCATTGCCTGCACAGACTGACAGCATCTCTCCAGATGCTCTAGACCTGAGCTCCAGCCCTTCATCCAGTAGGACTGGATTTATAGCTCTGGCTAGTGCTGCTTCTTAGGGACGTGGGTGGCGCTGTAGGTTAAACCACAGAGCCTAGGACTTGCAGATCAGAAGGTCAGCGGTTCCAATCTCCGCGACGGGGTGAGCTCCCGTTGCTCGGTCCCTGCTCCTGCCAACCTAGCAGTTTGAAAGCATATCAAATTGCAAGTAGATAAATAGGTACCGCTCCGGCGGGAAGGTAAATGGTGTTTCCGTGCACTGCTCTGGTTCGCCAGAAGTGGCTTAGTCATGCTGGCCACATGATCCAGAAGCTGTACGCCGGCTCCCTTGGTCAGTAAAGCGAGATGAGCGCACAACCTCAGAGTTGTCTGTGACTGGACCTAATGGTAAGGGGTCCCTTTACATTTTTAGTGCTGCTTCTTACTGGGGCAGGTGCCTCTCTCCCAGAAGAACCTGACAGGTGAAAAGCAGCATTGCACCTTATGCACTCAAATTCCCGACCAGTTAAATACCAGAAATCCTGCCATGCGTCTTCTCCAGCTGCAGGTTTTGATACAGCAAGTCTGGCAACATCAGCCCAGACACACTCAGGAACAACGGACCTTTCCATGTATGGCAAGATTTGCATTAAACAAAAACAACCCTGAATGTGTTATAGACGACCTTTTCGTTCTTTCATTTCAAAATCATCCTTACACACAAGCGGATCACGTGATAGGTATTTATACACAAGCAGTTCACAATTCTAGGTTTGGAAAAGGAAAAACGCCAAGCACAGGAACAGCATGGCTCCCCAGCCACGAGAAACACACGCCTCCACCCTACAGGAAATGAATGGGAAATGCTATTAATTGCAGCACTGCACAGCAAGAGCCAGGGATGGCTGCCAGAAAAAGAAACACATTTCGAAAAGCAGCAGGGGTGGTAGGGGATATAAGGTTGTGTTAGTGACTGAAAAAGTGATCCCTTGAGAAAATATCTACAAGGCTGGGTTTTGTGCATAGCTACACACTTGCTGAATGCAACTGTGACAATAATACCACAGCTACACATAGCTATTATAATAAAAATTTGTTTCTATGCTATTTTGGTGAGACTCAGCATAATGCATGTGGGCAGGGCTGCAGAGCGCTTAATACTTTTCTCATTCATCCCCTCAACCTACTCCCTGTATATCAATATATAAAGCGGGAAGTCTGTGCACAGAATAAAGGTAAAGGGACCCCTGACCATTAGGTCCAGTCGTGGCCGACTCTGGGGTTGTGGCGCTCATCTTGCTTTACTGGCCGAGGGAGCCGGCATACAGCTTCCGGGTCATGGGGTCAGCAGGACTAAGCCGTTTCTGGCGAACCAGAGCAGCGCACGGAAATGCTGTTTAGCTTCCCTCCGGAGCGGTACCTATTTATCTACTTGAACTTTGACGTGCTTTCGAACTGCTAGGTTGGCAGGAGCAGGGACCAAGCAACGGGAGCTCACCCCGTCGCAGGGATTCAAACCACCGACCTTCTGATTGGCAAGTCCTAGGCTCTGTGGTTTAACCCACAGCGCCACATGCACCCCTTGTGCACAGAATGGGAGGGTGCTAAATTGGGCAGCTCAGGTGGGGTAAGAGCAACTCCGCCCCCCCCCCCGCAAGTGTTGGGTTCAAGCCCCTTCCTTCTAACTGGTATGCGGATGAGAGCTGCAATCTCAAGTCTCCTAAAATCAGTGGTAGCAGAGAGAGACATGCAGGCACCAGCTCTCACCCACTCCAGCAGTAAATTGGGGGGGGGGCTGTCCTTTCCCAACCAAAAGCATTGTGAGGGGAGAGTGAATTGGGCTAATTTGAATAACTAAATGCAGGAGAGAATGTGTCAGCTTCTAACTGACACACTAATTCCAAAAGAATGTGAATTTTCACAGGTCCGTGACTTGTAATTCTTATTTCAGACATGCATATCCAAGTCATGAATGTGCTACTCAGCGTGTTTCGTGGTTGATGTGTCAGGCCTCAGTTCATTCACACCTCTCACCAGATCAGGGTTTCCCAAACTTGGGTTTCCAGCTTTTTTGGGACTACAATTCCCATCATCCGTGACCACTGGTCCTACTAGCTAGAGATGGTGGGAGTTGTAGTCCAAAAACAGCTGGAGACCCAAGTTTGGGGAAAGCCTGCACTAGGGTTATACTTATGTGTGGACTACTTACTATCTATGGAATAGGATATACAGAACTCTAGTGTTGTCAGGGTGGTTTTGGTTTTTTGTGTAAGAAGGTAGCAAGCTGCTAGTCCCTATGGCTTAAAGAGTGCCAAAGTGGTTTTGGATAAGCCTAACAGTGAACAAGGAGCACTTCTTCCATGCAGTACCTTAGCGAAAAACCCTGATATGCTCTCAACTTCAGTGAAAGTTCTTTTTAGCTAATATATCTTGTGGCTGGACTTTGCTGGACTCCCTGCACTTCATTCCACCAAGGTTCATCTGACTGAGACAATGGCCACATTCACACATGCCCCAAATCCTGGTTTAATATGCCAGGGTATGTACTTAAATTTTGGGCTTAATGTTGCATGAGAATACAGCTGGTGCCTATGAAAGTAAAGCCAACAAATCTCTCACACTGCAGTCAAGAAAAATGTTCTGCCCACCAGGTTATTTCAGCTGATGAAAGATTTGTTTTTCACTATCACATCACTCTTGGCTGAGACAATATGGGTGCACTTTCATAAAATACACCCCACACTCTATATGTAAAAATAACAACGGCAGCATTTATATTGTGCCTTTTGAACATTCGAAGTGCTTAGTGTACATCATCAAGGAAATCACAACAGCCCTATAAAATGGCAGGCTGGTATTTTTACCCCTGTTTTGCAAACGTAAGAGACAGAAGGAAATTTGCCCAGAATAAACTATAGCATCTGGCATTATTGCCTTACATTCATAGTCCCGTTTATCTCTGCCACGGACTCGTCATCTGTAGGGAACTGATAGATCTGCACCCCATTGCTGACAAGCTCACTTGTGATCTTAATCTTGAATTTCGTCAGCTCGCTTTTGGAAATGGCATCGGATTTGGCGATAATAGGAATGATATTTACCTGTGGAGAAACCAAGAAACAAAAAGAGGGAGGGGGGCTTTGAATGTTTAAAGTTGCCCTAAGTTTCTCATTGAACATATGAAACGACCTTGCACTGAACAACCTTACACTTAGCCCATTAATGTCCACTCTGAAAATAAGTAGCTATGGTCTCAGGTAGGGAGACGATATTTGCATTACCTGCTGCCTGAACTATCTTAACTGGTGATGGCAGGGATTGAATCTGGGACCTTCAGGATGCAGAGCACCTGGTCTGCCACTGAGCTTTGGCCCATCCCCAAAGTATAGGAAACAATGTGGTAGATGCGAAAGAGAAGGAAGCAATTTGTAGTTGAGCTGAGCCACGAATAATGACCAATGACATTTCCCCTCTGGGTGTCAACCTGACTCCTACCTTGCTATCGAGCTTCTTCATTGTTACCAAATCCAGGGATTTCAAAGAGTGGCCCGTGGGGGCAATGAAGTACAAGCAGGCATGGATGCGGGAGTCATGGTAGTTATGTAGCACCCGCTTGATCTTCAGTTCCTCTTGCAGGTAAGATTCGAACTGGGCATCAATGAATTCCACAATAGATTTATAGCTTTATAAGAAAGAAAGAGGGAGAAAACGTGGAACATGTTGTAATAAGTGAAATCGTCCAATGCTTCAATCATTAAAGAAGCAAAAGTTTCTTCCTAATTTATGTAATCACATGGACCACACAAAGCCTTTCATGAAAAGCAATGTCTCCCCCTCAAAGCCATCCTTGAGTCAACCAGGGCCATTCCGATGAGGAAACACATCTCCACAGAGTCAATTCAGACAATACAATGGAGGTCAACTTGCAAAGTAAAGCGAAACAAAACAAAACAAAACTATCATGCTCATAATACTACTATTACTATTACAGGGTGAGTCTTTTAAAAGAGGCCCCGTGGAACATGTGTACTCTGTATCGAGGGGGCTCTTTTAAAGGACTCACCCTGTAACAGTCGTCTGCTCCATATAAACCTAATGGAAGAAGATCGTCACTGTGTATTTTGTAAGCTGGAAAAAGTTGGTGACTTTGGGGCAGTTCATAGACATGAAGCTGTATCATACAAACACAGAGACTGGTTCATTTAGCCCAGTGTTCACTAACCTGGTGCCCATTCTGGTTGGGGCTGATGGGAGCTGTAGTCCCAAAACATCTGGAGAGAACCAGGTTGGTGAAGCCTGATCTAGCTGACTTGTCCGATATAACACAGATTCCTAGATCTTTCCCCCAATTGGCTACCAACATATATTCAGAGCTGACAATCATTGACTGTTAGACAGGCAATAAAGTGGGAGTGGGGGTGGGGGGACAACCTGATTTCCATTTAATCAAGAACAAACTTTTGCTTACCTGTCCTCTTTGTTAATCTGATCTCCAAAGCCCACTGTGCTAACAATGGTCAATTTCAGATGGACATTGCTTTCCTGGAGATCATAAGTACTGGATTTCAGCTGAACTCCTGGCTGCGAATGAGAGGCTGGCTCACCTTCAAACTTGGTATTGAAAAGGGTATCCATCAACGTTGATTTCCCAAGCCCTGTTTCTCCTTTAGGGAAGGGGGGAGGGAAGCAAAATGTTTTACAAGACATTAAAAATACACAGTGCCTCCTTTTGGGCCTGTAGTTAGTTAAGCAAGTTGAACATTAAACAACAGAGTCAGAACAGTGCTGATGAAAATTGTTTATTTTTGTCTTATGTGTTTAGAACCCTACTTTCCCATTGTCTGTATTCAAAGCAAATAACAAACAACAATTAAAAATCATCATCAAACAAATCGAAGACCCATAAAATCCACTGAAAAGTGGCAGAAAACATAAATCCTCAAACAGCTCAAACAGTGAAGCGCGCGCACACAGACAGCTTTTCAAAAGAATTCAGACTAGGGGTAGGAGATAATATAATAGTTTGCTGAGGGTTATTTCTAAAAATACAAGGATAAAAATAAAGTACCATAAAAAGACAGTATACATTAATTTTAAAAGATTCTGGAAAGAATGAATGTTTTTTATTATGTTAGTCCTGCACATTTCAGCTCAGGTTAGCCTTCTTCAGAGTCGTAAATCACTGGTTGTTTTATCTACAGCTCAAAGACCATCCATCCTACAGGCAGAATATCTCCGCCTGGAAGGACAAGAATATTTTCACAGCCCAGTTAAAACCCATAAGAGAAAGGGCCAACTATCTCTAAGAAAGATTCAACTGAATTAATATGACACCCATTTATATAATGTGTGATATTCGCCCACCAACTGCTCATCTGTCTTTTTAGACAGTCATCATTCTCTGTACTGAGGTAAATTATCCTCAACATGTAATTGTTTAACACTGCCTACACATGTGAAATATCTTTTTTTTAACATTATGCCTTCCTTTACAGCGATTTCATCTCATATGGATATAACTTGTTTAGTATTTCTCTTGATATTCTAAATTTAATTAAAACATTAGTAATAAAAGGGAGAGAGGGCCAACTGGTCAGAGTTAGAGCAGTACAACAATCCAATTGAAAAGTGGATAATTTAAAGCTGATATTTCAAGTGTATGGGTTTTTTTAAAAAAAATAAAAAAACCTCTTGCTGTATATTTTCTCATCCTTTATTTTATCTAGCTGCAGTTGCATTAAGCATCATTTGTAGCAGCAATCTAAATGTGTGTATAAGGCTCTCCATCAAAATCTAGCAACATCAACCAAGTGCAATGGTACAAATCACTGCTGATCTGTCTCCAGCCCTTCTTTCTTTTTAGTAGTACATCGATGCACTGACACACATTTCCTGCATCACAGACCAGGAAAGCATTTGCCCTCAGGGGATGGGGGAAGGCAGGGAAACCTAAGCCATTGCAAGAGAAAATGCCTTTTAGTCCATTAAAAAAAAATCCATCCACTTTTAGCAGGCAGATCTTTTTCTTTTTAAGGAGAGCGAATTCCCAGATTCCCAGCTTTCATTTAAAAAAAAAACCAATACGTTTTTAGCATTTGTATAACCTGAGATAACAGGCAAAACGTTCAGACTCTGTTCTTCTCATTTGCTTGTGTGTGATAAACCAGCCCACTCCCTTATTTTTCAGTGATTTATTTTGCTTGCCCCTTGGTAAAATTATTGCAGATACCCATGGTTGTGCACCTCTTTAGTTTTGGGTTACCGCTGCAGTGTGAGTACTGCCTTGAAATCACTACCTTGGAGCCAAATGTCATGTTGCCGTGGTAACGTAGATAGTATCAGGTAGGGCAGGATGGGGGACTGTTTTTCAGTCAAAGGCCACATTCCCTCAAAGGGGGGAAATCTGTTGAGGGCTGTATGCTGGGGGTGGTGTGGCTGAAGAATGGTGAACCTGGCTCACTATTACTTCAGGTAGTTGAGGACTATTCTCAGGACATTATCGAAACTATAAAACCTGCATTATTTTGGTACCACTTTTGACTGCCATGGCTTCATACAACACATTCTGAGAATTATACCTTCAGTAAGGGGCACTGATAATTGGATGATGGGGGTGGTGTGGTTGAAGGCCTTGGAGCCAGAACCAAAAGTAAACAGGACATCCACTTTTCTCACTTTCTGCCACCCCACGTTCTCTCTTGACACTTCCTTCCACCCGTTTCCCCCACCCTCCTGAAACTAGGCTGCGGGACTCATGTAGACCTGAGGCTGTAGGTTTCCACCACTGATGCAAGTCACAAGTTAGTCCACTGAGCTACTCCAAAGGAGGTATGGTCCTGGTGAGGAAAGCAGCAATGTGTCCTGTGCAAGGCCCATACAATATGGCACTTCCATAGATTGCCATGGCAGCATGATCACATGTACGAACTGGGAGCAAGTTCTTTACCACACAAGAGCCACCCCACTGAAAAATGGAGCTCATCCTGACATAATTACCAGCGCTCACCACATGATGGCACATTCTGTTCACCATGGTGAACCTGGCTCACCATTACCTCTGGTAGTTGAGGACGATTCTCAGGACAATATCGAAACTATAAAACTTACATTGTTTTTGTACTACTTTTGATGGCCATGGCTTCACACAACACATTCTGAGAATTATACTTTCAATAAGGGGCACTGATAATTCTCTGTTAAGAGATCCCTACAGTCTAGCTCGCTGGCAGTTCCTAGGGCAAAGCAAGTGAGCATCCAACCAAAATTTTCCTCTCTTACCACCTAAAGCAAGAGTGTGGAGCCAATGGGCACTACCTATGGGCCCTCCCAATTTAGGTCTGCCATAAAAGACTTGGCTGGCCCACCCCTAGTTCATCTTTGTCTCCAGCATCCAGTATTCTGAGGTATACTGCATGCTCCCAGTTTTGAGACAACGTGGCTGTAAAGACAGCATTTGCGAGTAGTATCTGTATGAAGTGCAATGGAAGATGTCTGCCATCTTTCTCTGTGAACATGGATAGGAAAGCTTTCTGCTCAAATGCTAGGTCACTGTATTTCCCAGTCAGCGGTAACAATTCTGGGCGAGACAGGACATTGACCCAGCAGTTTAAGTGGCTTTCCTGCTCCCTTTCTGAGCTAAGCATTTTCCCCCCTGTAAAAGCACCTTGCATTAAAGGACCAGAGACTGCCAATTATTGTCCATTTGGAGGCATAATTATCTAACTACAACCATGGCTGAAGCCATCTCCAAGTAGTCATGGCAGAAAAGGAGAAGGGTGCTGCCAGGGCATTTAAAATGCACTGGGTCAAGGAAACCTTTGCAGGCCTGCCCCCCCAAGTCCCATATCAAAATATGTTTACTTTCAGAGGTAAATATTTCATGGCCCACAGCACATGATCAGTCCAGACCAAAGTACCACCATTTAATGAGGAGCAACATGGGAGGTACTTTCTGGAACAGAAGACTAGACTTAATTTCTAAAACACATGCAGGGCCTCCAGATACAAATCCAGGCTTCCAAATAACGAGCTTACCTGACCACTGACCCAGCACTGGTACTGTGTAAGTGGCTAAGAGACTGGTCCCAGTTCAAACATCACCCCTTCAGTTCATATATTCAGTTGAAAGCCATCCAATGAACGGTAATCAAGCATTGCACAAGGACGTGTAAACCAGCCCCAGGAAGCTGTTCTTCCTAATGTCTGTGAAAATGCTAGCTGTAGTTTCCACCCCCTCACCAATGAGCACTCTGTGTGTGGTCAAAGGCACTATCCTTCTCGTGACTGCATATGCTTTGGGGCTAAAGCCCTGGGTTAACCCCATATTGGGCCTCTTTACAGTGCTGGGAAAACAACAGCAGCATAGATGGCATGGATGCCTGCCATCAGTCTCAGGAGATATACCATGTGCCTGACTATGCGAATCCTAAATTAGAATCTCTTTCTGCCTTTTAAAGAAAAGTATCAGCTGGCTCAGACATCCTTTCCCACCAACTATAGTGAACCTTGTCTCTTTGGGCCAGATTTAATTCTAGCTATAAATAAGTATTTTTATTGTTTAAGAGAACACCCCACGCTGTGCTAAAAAAACAACAACACCCCTGCCATCACTAAAGGCCATTAAAAACACAGTTTTAATTAAAACTGGCATCGTGTGAGTTGGGGACACACACACACATAAACAGCAAACATTTAAACTACAAGAAATGAAGCAAAACATGATTCCTATGCACTGCTTAGAATTGCTAATGATTGCGCCCTATAGAAAAGCCTCAAATAAATAAATATAACATTTCAGGGAAACAGTTAAATGGACATTCCATAAAGAGCCTGTAGTTATGATCACAGCACTAAGAATTGAAGCATTACAAATGGATGACATCTGTGCAAACATGGAAAGAGAAAATATCCCACCATGCAGTGTGACACTTGGACTAGATCAGTCTTCTCAACCTGGTGCTCTTTGGGATGTTTTGGACCACAGTTCCCATCAGCTTCAGGACCATATGGCTGGGCTGGCTAGGCTGAAAGGAGATGTGGTCCAAAATATCCTAAAGGGCACCAGGTTGAAGAAAGTTGATGGTTTGTTTTTCTTGGCCCCAGCGGAGGGGGGTATGTACAGACTGGAACCGTAGTATGTGGAGTGGGATCTGACTACACCCCTGTGTTGTTTTCATGCTGAAATTCCTCTCCCCCAAACTAACCACACTTAAATGGTGCCAACAGCAGCGAATGATACCTGCAGGGCAAAGAGCAGCAGGAAAATGGTACAGAAGGCAGGAGAAAGCCGACAATACCTTGTGTCTTCCTGCACACTATTCTCATGAAACTAAAGCACCTTGTATTTTCAGTATTCTTAAATGCTTAGCCCTGGAGCATACAGTGGCTGAAAAGCTCCCCTTTTCCACTGTTTGGGTGACTCTAGGACACTGTACACAGGGACTCCACTTCAGAAATAGTAACGAGTCTTCGGCCCCCTGCAACCCCAGACTGCTACACTACTGGGAACCAATGCTTCTTTGTCCTTGGTGCAACTAAAGCAGTGGGGCACAATCCGAGCTAATTTGTCTGCAAAGAGCTTCACTAAATGCCATTTTAAGACTGAAATAGATTGCAGTCTGGGCTTCCATTTCATCTGCTACCAGCCTTCCTACCCAGAACTCCACCCTGTCGCTTCCTTTTCTTTCTTTTTAACAATTAAGCATGAGGAAGAGTTTCTGGAATTCACAAACCAATTCTCTATATTTTGCTTTTTTTCCAGCCAGCTCTAATAAAGATATTGGGTGCTACTGCCCTACCAGGGTTATTGCCAAGAAACAGTAACTGATATTTAATGAGCTACGGATTTCCTGGAACAGAACCCAAAAGAATGGGCCCTCATCAGAAGGAGGTGCAACCTGCATCACATCTCTGGGAAGAAAGTGTATGGATTTATTGCTTTTGAATTCAAGAGTTTCCTGGAATGGGACATTACAGACCAATCTCAACTCTCAATGAGACTCCATCCTGGAGCTGTGCCCAGGCAGCGCTTCCTGACAGAGAGGTCATCGAGTTTTGAACATGCAATCTTTCACAGCTTGCCAAGGCTAGGAAGTCTTTGCCAGACCCAACTTTTAAAAGAAAAGGGACAGAGCTCTGTGTGTGTGTATCAGACCATGAGTTCCTGATGATCAAGCAGAAAGCATCTAATTCCTGCATTCTTAAAACATTTCATAGAATCATAGAGTTGGAAGAGACCACAAGGGCCATCGAGTCCAACCCCCTGCCAAGCAGGAAACACAATCAGAGCACTCCTGACATATGGTTGTCAAGCCTCTGCTTAAAGACCTCCAAAGAAGGAGACTCCACCACACTCCTTGGCAGCAAATTCCACTGTCGAACAGCTCTTACTGTCAGGAAGTTCTTCCTAATGTTTAGGTGGAATCTTCTTTCTTGTAGTTTGGATCCATTGCTCCGTGTCCGCTTCTCTGGAGCAGCAGAAAGTATACTTTTATACAGAAAAATAGCATCTAACTACCCCATTGGCATAATCTGGCATAGCCAAGTTGGGTAAAGACTGAATACATCCATTAACCGAGGTCACATATCATCGAAACAAAAGCAATCTGGTAAAGCGGCCTGTGCAAAAATTCAGTTTTTAAAGAACACAAAGTCTGATGCTGCCATGGTAAGAGTTCAAGGTGGCGTTCATTGCTGCCCCCTTTCGTGTACAACAAGTCTGTATAGATTGGTTAGGCTGAGAGAGATGGTCTGTCCCAATGTTATATTCATGGCAGAGTTGGAATTCGAACTCTGATCAGTCTTAACCTTGCACTCTAACTACGATACCACAAGAGCTTTCAAAAAGTCATTACACGGCCTTAGGCCACCCTCCATCGCTCTCCCTGACCCAGCCTCCCTTTTGCAATATAGGTATGATAAACATTGCCCAACATTTCAGGGCTGCAGCAGTAAGGCTTATCTATGCAAAATGCTTTTCAACACTTTAGCGCCAAATAAATGCTAAGGTATTCATATTAGTAATACGCTGAGGTATGTGGTTTCCTCCTGCTTATAAACAACTCGTAAGATCAGGTTAGTGCTTTGAGGGCCATGACAGGTCCTCACTGGTTTTTAAAACGAAGTATCAGAATGGACAACCTTGTATTTACTAAATCCCCTGGGGGGACACCACTGTAACAGAATTCCAGGCTAATGGAAAAGTGGGTTCCTCTCCTGTCCACCGAAGATAATAGCTGAAGCGCAGCTGTCAACTCCCTTCAGATTTCTTTCCAACTAAACAGGGCAGACAGCACATTAAAAACTGCACAAGGCAGTCAAATTTTTATGTGCATAATTCACTCAACAGGAAGGCAGTGAGTCTCGTTTACCAAAACTGTATTACCGGTGCCATATGACCTAGAATGCTGAACCCTGGTTAGTGCTAACCATAGTTTGTTGCTTTAACCCTGGTTAAGATCACAAATAGATAATGAAACCAAGGTTTAGTTTACTGAACAAAGCCCTGCCCTGGAGGATGTACAGTGGTGCCTCGCAAGACGAAAATAATCTGTTCCGCGAGTCTCTTCGTCTAGCGGTTTTTTCGTCTTGCGAAGCATCCCTATTAGCGGCTTAGCGGATTAGCGCTATTAGCGGCTTAGCGGTTTAGCGGCTTAGCGGCTATTAGTGGCTTAGCGGCTTAGAAAAAGGGGGGGGAAGGGAAAGAACTCGCAAGACTCGCAAGACGTTTTCGTCTTGCGAAGCAAGCCCATAGGGAAATTCGTCTTGTGAAGCGCCTCAAAAAACGGAAAACCCTTTCGTCTAGCGGGTTTTTCATCTTGCGAGGCATTCGTCTTGCGGGGCACCACTGTATACAGAAAGACCAGTCACCTTATAAAGTGACTTGGAGAGGCAGCGTAACAAGAGAACCAGCCCTATCAATGCTGGCACTCTCCTTGTGGAATGCTCTCCCCAGGTATGCTCACCTGGCACCATCATTACATATCTTTAGGCACCAGGCAAAAATATTCCTCTTCCATCAGGCCTTTGACTTTTAACTACCTATAGACTTTTTGCATGGGTGGGATGTAGTTGTTTTTAAATTTATATATAATTGTATTTTAGATTTTCTAAAATGCTGATTTTAATGTATGAATGTGTTTGTTTTTTGCTTCAAATACTATGGCAAAAAGAGCAAGTAATACGTTTAATAAATAAACAAACAATTTAACCAGGGTATGTTCAGTGCAGATGAAATACTTAACCCCCAATCTTAGTTTGCAAACCTTCTACAAGTCATAGTATCACAGCATAGTTGGCAACCAATATCTAAACAGAAGTAAAGTGTTCAGAAGTAATGGCTAACCTTTTTTTATTAATGCACCGAGCCTCAGAGAACACTCTGCTTTCTGCCGAGCTCTACATTTTCTGCATTTACTATCAAGTACAGAGATATTTTTCTGCTACGAAATCAGAAAGCAGCTACTTTAAGCTCTCTGATATGATTTCAAAGACTTTTGTTTGTAATGTAATTGGAACAAAATGTAATCAAAAGAGCAGGCTTGCATCCAATTGGGTTCAGAAGGGAGGGGGGAAATGGAGAAGAGAAAGAATTTATGTTTCTCCAATTTCCATCAAAGGTGACTTGCGGCTTCCAAAAATAAAGCTTGCTTAAATGCTTTTTTTGTACCACTTTCAATAGCTTCACTATACATTGCTTGCTTTCATAGTGGAAGCTATCAACTAAATTTCAACAACTGCTTGACCATAACAGGTTCTGAAGAACGATCTGAAAAGTATCAGTGAAGGGCAGTAGCTCAGTAGTAGAGCACCTGCTTTGAATGCAGAAGGTCCCAAACTTAATCCCCAACACCTTCAGGTAAGGCTGGGGAAAACCTTGTCTGAAACCTTAGAAAGCCAGTTGTTAGGCAGTGCAGACAACAGCAAGCTGGGTGGTTTGACTCAGCGCAAGGCAGCTCTCAACTCCCAAAGCTGACAGAGACTGTGCTGCACTGTTCTCCAGCAGTCAAGAGAGAGAATGAGCCCAGGAAAGTGCCTTATACTAAGTCAGGCAATTGGTCTATCAAGCTCAATACTGTCCTCACTGACAGGCAGTGTCTCTCCAACGTTTCAGGCAGGAGATCTTCCCAGTCCTATCTCAATATGCAAGGGGCTGAACCTGGGACTTGCATGTAAAGCAGATGTTATAGGACTTCCCTGAAAACATTAATGGTGTCAATTAATGCCCCTTAGCTAATCAGGTTTGAAATCTAGGCATGCTACTGGCGTCCAGCTGCTGAGTTTAGAACAGGGATGGGGGCACCTTCAGATACCGTTGGGAGTATAAATCTGAAGCTCCCTTTCACTCTCAAGGAGTGGTCAAGGACATATCTTTGATCTTAGTGCTGTGGGACCTCTGTGCTTTGATTGGAGATCTCTGTTCCTAATGTCAAATGGCATCAGGTGTCTGACCACTGGCCATGCTGGATAGAGCTGATGGGAGTTAGTGTCCAGCAGCATCTATCATCTTCCCCACCCCAAGGTTCACCATCCCTGATCTAGAAGGTCTGGCAGCAGCTGCAGCAAGAAGCATTTGACAACAATTTGGTTTGGAAACTGCAGCCTCTCCTAGATCAAAGGGCTCCATGCCTGCAAGCATGCATCCTCAAAGGCCATCTTCTGCAATGTGCTCTGTGTGGTTCAGAAGCTACAGTTGGTGCGGAAACAGCAGCTCACTTCCTGGCAGAGGAGAAGCCACAAAAGCCATGTTCACAGGCAGATTTCTAGCTCAAAGTCCTGCTTCTAGTTAGAAAGCCTTGCGTCATCTGAGTCCATTAATACCTTAGGGAAGGAAAGGCTTCTCTCAATGTCAGTCCTCATGTCCACTGCTATTATCAGAAGAGGCTATGACAAATTGAATGGCTGAAGCGGGGCCTTTCTAGCTGTGGCCCCAACACTGCAGGGCATGTTACCCAATGAGTACTGGAATCAGCTCAAATCTATTCTCTAGAATGTCTTCCTTTCTTAAAAAAACACAACAAAACACTTAGTGTTTGAATCCTCAACAGTGGGTATTTACAATTATTATTTTTATTTCTAACTGAGCTCATTGTTGATTTTAAAGAAGGGTAATCTTTTTTAAAAAGAGAGAGAGAGGAGCCTTAAAACAGAAAAGAGGGGTTTGGGGGGGGGCAATGCTTTAAACAGGATCCACAGGGATAGTAGATTTGACTTCCACGGAATGCATCTGCTGCTGCTACTGTCGGGATGCCACTGGTGGCTGCAATATACTCCTTGGAGGCTGGATCTGCCCGCCCCCCATGCGACTTCTACCATGTCTCTTGGCGAATAGGAGGCACTGCTGGTCTCCTCCCACCTTTGTTCCCAATGTTAGATCATTATTCCAGCCCCCAGCCCCTTGTAGAACTTCACTCACCCCTTATTCCCTGGCGAGAGGCACCATTTTGTGGTTTGCCTCAAGTACCAAAATGTATTGGACTGGGCTTGCATGGATCAATACAGTTGCCTGTGTTTTGGGACTCTCCTTGGGGTAGGGGCATGGTTGGTGGAGGGGGACTGTCTTGAGCTGCTCCCCAGCTTCAAAATGTACCACAAAAGCACTGCATCCTGAACTATGGAATTTTCCTTCTAGCACACCTGCCATTGTCTATTAGCATTACCTTGAAACTAGAGCACCGTCAAGAGAGCGTGTCACCTAGTTACATATAGCAACTCGGCAACTTCTTACAAAGGCAATCAGCAAGTCGAGCTCAACCTTTCAACATGCAGGGTTTATGCACAACACCCCATCCCAGAAATACACACACACACAATAAATGTGTTACAGCAAACACGGTGCAGAAGATCCATTATCAGCTCTCCTAACTTGATTTACTTTAAAGCAGCTTCAGTTTTCATCAGAGCAGAAGGAGGTATTTAACTACCCCCCCCAAAAAAAAATGCTGTTTTACGAATGTAAATCCGAATCCCTCAAAGCTGCTGAAAGCCCTTCTGTAGGGAGGAATATAGGCATAATACAAGGATCTGTACTATTTCCCTCAGCAGGGCTAACAGCAGCTGTCAATTGGTGGCAGTTTCGATCAGGAAAAAAGCAGGCGGGAGATATTTAATTAGGAGCAGAAAGAGGGGAGTTTCCCCCAGGCCACAAGGATGCTGCGATCTACCTGCTGCTTAAGGGGTCCTCCCTGAACCCAGAAGTGGTAAACGACTAAAGCCCAGTCGCCAACATCCCCCCTTTTTGTCAAGCTGCTCAAGAAGGTGCATAGTCAGAAACAGATCATTTAGACCCATTTCAACTAGGGTTTTCAGCTGTGCAACTTCCCCACCAATAACTGATGTTGTGCAGTCCAGAATCAGTTCTCTCTCTCTTCATCTGCTGTTTCAACTAGAGGTGGCATATCTGCAGAGAAAGCCTGCTATGTGAACTTCAGGCTCCCGCTGTGATGTGGAACCCTGATCAGAGAGGAAGGCAACACATGTAGAGCAAGCTCCCCTCTGCAGACGAACTCATCCAATGCACAGTTCCAGAGATCAAAAAGCAGGGTGTGTTTTTTTAATCCATGTCTGGATACAATGGAATGCCAGCTTAATTCAAAATGGTGTCCAATTGTGTCCCAACACAGATAAAGAACTTCTCCTTCATCTCTGGAACCATCTTGCAAAACTTGATTAAAATTGGTACAGCTCTGAAAGGTTCAGTCTGCCACCTTGATATAAAAGAGCACCCAATTGTATCCAAAATACAGGTGACTAGCTGCTCCTCAGGAGCTATCATGCAAAATTTGGTTACACAGGGAGACCATCTAACACAGCCTTGTTCTCACTCTTCCATGTGATAACTAATCATGTGGGGGGGGGGGAGGATGCCCGAATCAAACTTAAATGAAGGTACATCATTGGAGCTAGCCAACTCACAGCAACAGCATTACATTTGGAAGAAACTCTGTGTGTCTATTCTTTCCAGAAACAACGGGCTTAAAAACAAGCCACCCAGCTGATTTTCCATCAAAGAACATCACATCCCAAGTCAACAAATCCTACACGCCTTCAGTGTAAACCTCTGTGCTTCTGCTCATTTGTCCCAGCAAAACACAACACATCCCACCTCATCATCTTCAGACCACCCAAAGAGGCAGTGATCCTTGTTTATCTGTTGTTAAAAACTGGATCAGATGACAACACATAATGTGTGTTCTGGATAAGTCAAAGGATTACTTTGTTAGGCAAGTTTACCTTCATTCATCAACAGAATTTTCCAAAAATGGAAAGGGGGGAAGAAGTGTTGTACTCACCCACACACAAGATGTTGAAACAGAAACCATGGCTAACCGATTTATTAACCAGCTGGTCAGGAAGGCTGTCAAATCCTACATGGCCAGAAAGAGGGACAGTACGGCAGCCTTCGCCCTAAGGAAGTTTGAAAGAAAGTCATGTTAAAATTAGATTTAAAAGAACACCACATTCTATTCCTGGTGGCCTTTTGAAAATTCTCCCTTCCAAAAAAAGTACACCATGGGTTCTATCCAATGCTAGTCCAAGAGTAGACCCATTGGGTGGCATTCAATGAAGTATTACTTGGAGCATGCCCATTGAAATGAATGGCTATGGCTTAAGTAAGGTCCATCCATTTCAATGAGTCTGCTCTGAGGAAAACTTGGTTGAATGCCACCCGCTGAAATTAATGAACCCAAGTTAGTCATGTTCATTAATTTCAGGGGGGCTGCTAGGACTAGCATTAGATACAGCCCCACTTCTTTGTTTTGCCATCCAAATCTCAAAACAGGTTTTTTGCATACTTTTCCAAATCTTTTTTTCTTGACTGCTAGCATCCCTGGCTGATAACCTGATAAGGAGTCAACTAACAAAGCAAAACACAACTGAAGTGTGATATTCACATATCAAAAGGCTGTTTTGCACTCATAAAAATTGTGTTTCCAATAGCACAAGCAATGCACACACCATTTACAACTGTTAGCATTTTAAAACACAAGGCAATTCAAAAGAAGAGGCACACCCAAGGACTTTTTCTCTTTATAAAATTCAAGAAGGGTGGAGTAGGAAAAAAATAAACTAAAAAGTCGTCCTGAGTCCAGAAGCAATAGTTAAAAATGGAAGCTGTGACTGCATTATGACACAATTTGAAAGCCTAGCCAAAAAGGAGCAACATCTGGAAGCTCTGCTCATATGGCTATTTGATCAGTTTGAACAATAAGGCTCCAAGACATAAAACACTGCAAGATAGAATTTCCCTAAGTGGCTTGACCAAAGCTGTAGTGGACAGCAAAGTAGTACAGTAATGTGGGATTTCTGCAAAATTTTGAACTGGAAATTTTGAATGGGAATTTAGGGTAATCTTCACAGGGTAATAGTACTGGAAACAATTCAGGTTTCATCTGAAAACGTTCTGATACCCTGGTGAATGAATCAAGTGGGAACCACATCCAGAACTGGACCATCTTCTGTGGGCCATTTTTTGACAGGTGGCTGGGGCCACTCACGTGTAAATCCCCTGACATCAAACTTCAAGCCACAGAACAGAGACAGACTTATGTCTGATCTTAGCACTCCAGTGACATCCCACAGGGCTAAGTTCAGATATAAGCTTCTGCTGCTCCCTTTTACTATCAAGGAGCAAGCAGGGGCATATCTACGACCTTAGTGCTGTGGGACCTCAGCACTTTGGCTGGAGATCTCTGGTGTCAGGTGACTAACAGTCATAGGCAGCTGTAGTTTGTCCCAAATGGCCTTGTTGGCTTAATCCAGAGGCTCATTAGACCAAACTAGGATTGTGGGCCAGAGATTCTGCCCTCATAAGTGATCCACCTCAGCATGTTTATTTTATTTGCATTTAGTAAATGAAAGTGGGGTGGGGGGGAGTACTCCACGTTCATTTTCAACCGGTTTTGTTTGTTGTCTATTACAGTGGTACCTCGGGTTAAGAACTTAATTTGTTCTCAAGGTCTGTTCTTAACTTGAAACAGTTCTTAACCTGAGGTAACACTTTAGCTAATGGGGCCTCCCACTGCCGCTGCACCGCCACCACGTGATTTCCGTTCTCATCCTGAAGCAAAATTCTTAACCCGAGGTACTATTTCTGGGTTAGCGAAGCCTGTAACCTGAAGCATCTGTAACCCGAGGTACCACTGTAAGTTGCTTTGAGACTTTTGTATAAAGCAACTGACAAATATAAATATATGATCAACAACAACAACATTTTCTGTCCCAATATACTACAAGTATTTGACCTGAAATATCTGAGGCAAAAATTAAAGCACACATGGGGCAATCATCTGGGGTGGGGAAAACCACATTAACTGCAACTTTGAAACTGCCAAGCTTGCTTCCTATTGTATCTACAGTTGACATCCATTCATCCTTACTAATTAACTTATGAAACATACTTTCTTCCACCCCACATCACTACAGCTGAGGACCCTGGGATGAATTTGCAAAGATGGCTCTATGTATGTATGCATGTATGTATGTTTGTCTACACATATCCTGGTAAACTGCCTCAGATTCAGGAAAGCGCAAAGGTGCAGAAAGAAGTTTAAAACAAACATTTGGAACACTTTTAAGCGGGAACTGCCTACTGCACAAAAGAAACATTAGAACAGTTCTGCTTGATCAGACACAATATCTAGTCCAGAATTCTACCTCTTTGGAAGTCTACAATGAGATCCACAAATCCACACACCAGCAACTTCTATCCAGAGGCACACTCACTTTTAAACAGTACCTAAATGTCGGGCTGCCAGCTCCCAAAAAACAAAAATCCTGATCCATAGGCAAAGCCAAAGAGCAAAGCCCGACATTCTGTTGACAAGTCCAGAGACACAGACCAACACAAAAGCTGTGTGTTCAGCCACATTGGGTAGCCAGACTGGTGTCCTCCAGAAGTTATAGACAACAACTCCCATCTGGCACTGCTAGCCTGCCCAATGGTCAGGGATGATGGGAATTGAAACCCAGCAGCATATGGAGGGCACCATGTTGGCTCTGCCTGAACTACATACATGATGATTCCTTATACTAGGAATATAGTATGTACTATATTTCTTAAGCTATTCATTATACTATTAGTCCATCCAGCCCAATATTTTCTATCCTTCTGGTGCAGAATTTGGTGGCTAGGTAGCTCACAGGGGCAAGATGGCTTGAGCACTGAAAACCAATCCTGGCCCAACTGCTCTGGCTGCCAACCACTTTCCGGGTCCAGTTCAAAAGCACCCTTCTAGACTGCATTAATGCAGTAATGCTGGAGATGCATCACAGAACAACAAAGTGGTATGATATGTGGACAGTCCAGTATAAATCCACCACTAACGAGCTATTACTGCATCAAAGGCATGTTGCAGAATCCACACACACACAAACCACCAATCCAGAGGGGCCCTTTATGTCTCAGATGCTGAATGCGTGTGCTTCTCCATCTGCCCCACTGCGCGCATTTCGATTGCTTCTCTCTTGCCATCATCCTCACCAAGTATGGTATCATTACATATTCCAAAATGCCCTGCCACAGAGTCATATATTTCGTAGAGGAATGCATTTCTGCTCATGCAAAGGTTCTCCTCCCAAGGCCTTACAAAGCTACTTGCCCCAAGCTGCAATCCTTCAAAAAGTATGTCTTTATATAAAGCAAATAGCTGTAGACCAAACTATAAAGTTGTGGGGGGGGTTTTTTTGGGGGGGTGTTAAACAAACAGAACCGAGAAAAGGAATGAGAAGAATCAGTCAGGTGTAGTAATCAGATCAATCTTCCCATTTATTGGGTAAGGAAAAGAGAAAGCAAGAAAAATAGCAACATGAAGGGAGTCGCATCAATTACATTTTTCAATAGTGGGTCAAATGAGCATTTCAGAAATGTTTATGCTGTAAGCCATTTGTTGCAAAAGAGTAAGCAGGTGTCTAATTCTCCTGTTGCAGCTCCTCTCTGTACTTTATCCACAAAACATAAAAGCAATGCAGGTGCAACACTTTAAAAAAAAAAAAAAAAAGTCTGACTGAACCATCTATCAAGAGGACATTCTTTTCACTACAGTCATTTGCCGTCATTTCATCTACACTGAACTTGCTACATTGAAATTTCTGTTAGTTTTCAAAATCACAGATGACTTTAGAAGTACCGAGCTGCACAGCATACTTGCTGCAAGATGTAGCAGCAAACTGTCACACCTTGGGGGTGCTGCAGAGGTAACTAAGGTGGAGGATCTTCTTTGGAAGAAAGCACACCCACCCTCTAATCCCTTGCCATTCTTGCTCCTTGCATGCAGAACAGGATGCTTAGCATTTTAAACAACTGAAAAAATAGGTAAAATGAGTCCATGTTGCTTCCGTTCCTTTCCAGGAGGCGCATTGCAAGATGCACTTACTGAAAAATACATCCAATTACAGCAGTCCAATTATAGATGCTCCTGCTGAGGAAGCTAATAACCTCATTGTGTTTTCGATCTTTAGAGCAGCACCAGCAACCTGGGCTTTGCCCTTGCCACACCATACAGAAATGCAGCATCTTCAAGAGTCACATGTTTAAAGCACAAAGCAGGGGTGATTTATGGTGACCAATAAATGCCACCATGTATATGGTAACCAACATCCGGCCAGCAGAGCTTCCCTAAAAGCAGGTTTTCCCAAACTTGGGTCTTCAACTGTTTTTGACTACAGCTCCCATCATCCATGGCTAGCAGGATCAGTGGTCAAGGATGATGTGAATTGCAGTCCAAAACAGCTAGAGACTCAGGTTTCTGAAACTCTACCCTAGAGATTTGTGAGGGCAGAACAAGGCAGCTCCCCCATCAACACTGTGTTCCTCTTGCTATGCAAGCTGCAGCTTTCAGCTGAGAACCAGACGTTCAGGATGCCGTGCGTCACTCCAGCCTCCTCTTGGCTCTACCTCTAGGACTAGAGGAGGAACATAGGAAGAGACCTGCTGGATCACACCAAAAGCCCATTCTAGGACAGCATCCTGTTTCCAGAGGTGGCCAGCCAGCTGCTTCCTGAAAGCCCACAAAAGCCTGAAGGCAACCCCCAACCCCTGCTGTCTGCCCCCAACATCCTCAAACAGGCTCTCGGGGGTGAGACTTCCTGGTGGAACTAAGCTGCTGTTATCTCTCTTTTGAAATAGGCTTGCACTGATGGGGACTCTTCCAAAAACAGAGCGCTGCAAATTCCAGGAATGAAACAGCCTAGATGTTACAAGATGGGTAGCTGCAAGAGCCTTGGGAAATTAGCAAATGCAAAACTCCCTTCTCATGGGCATGTGTGTGTGAGTCTGCTCTTGGTTCAGAATGTGGTGAGTCTTCAAATACATTTCTTGACTGCCTCTTGATCTGCAGAAAGGGGAAATGCCAATTATGCAATGGCAGGGATCCTTGTTGGAATATGCATGTGTCATTTTGCTTTGCTGCTATTGCACACACATTGCAAACTTGAAGGAGGAGCTCTGAATTTCTCTCTCTCTCTCTCTCTCTCTCTCTCTCTCTCGTATTAATAAAGCCAGTAAACTGTGTACAGTGGTACCTCTGGATGCGAACAGTATCCGTTCCGGAGCCCCATTCGCATCCTGAGCAGAATGCAACCCACGTCTGCATGTGTGCAGGTCGTGATTCGCCGCTTCTGCGCATGCACGTGATGTCATTTTGGGCGTCTGCGCATGCGCGAGCGGCGAAACCTAGAAGTAACCCGTTCCGTTACTTCCGGGTCGCCACGGAACGCAACCTGAAAATGCTCAACCTGAAGCAACTTTAACCCGAGGTATGACTGTATAAGGCAGAAGACATTACACGTAGTTTCAAAATGCACTGAGCTCTTTGGCCAACCTGAATTCACAGTTTCTGACTGCTTTTTGACTAGAAACGACAGTAACGACAAACTATCTGGATATTTTAACAGTTCAATTTTCTTCCCTGAGTCAATCCGGAAAAGAAGGATAAAAAGATACCAGCCACTACTTTGTTATTACAGGGAGAATTCAGCAGAAATTCACACAAATGGGGGAAAGCACTTCCTTCCAGCTCTTGCAAGGAGGAGCTGGAGTTCACGAGAAGGGCAGGGAAGCATGCAGAGGCTAGGATGGCACAGAGTCCCCAGAGTCCCCCGTAGCAGAAGGACATGACTGTAAACCATTACACAGCTGGGCGGGGTTCTTCCTGAATTGGCAGGAGACTGTTTTTCAGCCACTCTTGCTCTGGTGACTTTGCATGTCACAATTCCATCATGTCAGAAGCAAGCAGCAATTTCAATCTCTAAACAGGCAGGGCAAGCATAACATCACCCCTTCTCATAAACAACAGCTGCAGCCTTACCTTGACCCATTTCTCTTGCCAACCTCTATCCCATGAAAGAACCTTAATTCAGTGGGAGAGCAATACGCTTTGCAGGCATAAGGTCCCAGGTTCAATAGTTGTTGGTGTTGGCATCTGTCTGTTTTGAGAAGCAACGGAGTGCACCTCCTCTAACACCCGACCCTAAGTAAGGCAGGGTAAAAACTCCCATCTGGACACCTGGACAGCAGCTGCCAATTAGTATTTACTTAGCTAGATGGACCAATAGGAACAAAGGAAGCAGCCTTATGCTCAGGTTGATCACTGGTCCACATAGCTCAGAATTATCTACACTGACTGGCAGCAGCTCTCCGGGGTTTCAGACAATGTTCTCTTCCAGCCCCACCTGAAGATGCCAGGGTCTGAACATGGGACCAAATGCACACAATGCAAATGGCTTCTACTGAGTGATGGTTCTTCTCCAATGGTTTGATTTGGCTTAAGACAGCTTCCTAAATTGTTTTCCCCACATTGCAAACTCCGTAGGGTCTGGACCACATAAAGAAAGCCTAATGCTTTTTAAATTGTGTATTAAAGGGCCAGATCCCCAGTTTCCCATAATCTGAAATATAAACTTTTGATTGTAGAGGAAACTATTTCCTTTGTACACCCACACATCCCAGGTGTGTGTGTGTGTGTGTGTTTCCCTTGGGAAAGATCCATCAGGTTTGTTGCAGGATCAGGGCCATAATTCTGCAAAAGGTAGCAATATCAACCTTTCCCCCCTACTTTGCACTGCAAGAAAATTACCTTGTAATAATGTCACAAATAGGAAAGAGGTTAAGAAATCATTGCACTGCAGAGAAACTGGTATTTCTGCACAGCTCAGTAAATAATGCATTAAGGTCAAGCAGAAGTCATCTCCCCCAAAACTGAAAAGAAGAGGAAGGAATTGGGCTACCTGAGGCCTTCCAGATATTGTTCGATTCCAACTCCAATCACCCCCACCCACAATGGCAGATGGTCAGGAATGATGTGATTCATAGTCCAACAACATCATGCAGAGAGCAGCTAAGTTCCCCTCCATTGGCCTATGCCAGGCATGGCAAACTTGGCCCTCCAGCTGTTTTGGGACTACAATTCCCATCATCCCTGACCACTGGTCCTGTTAGCTAGGGATGATGGGAGTTGTATTCCCAAAACAGCTGGAGGGCCAAGTTTGGCCATGCCTGATGTATGGCATTTCAGTGGTCTAGGGACATAATCATCAGTGGGAATTTGGTTGTTTTGCTGTGTTTGATCAGGTTCAGTAATTTCCTGATGGACGTTGGCTGTCTTGGGCTTGGGTTAGCGGTGCTTCCACCACATGAAACATAAACTAGTCAAGGTAAGAGTTGAGGCACACAATATGGTTGCCTTAAAGCCTTTGATTGTTTAGAATGGAAATAAATACTTCTTAGCAGTGTTAACCAACTTCCTACAAATCCTTAAACAAATTTACTCCCAAGCTTCAGCAAAATGTAGGATCAATGGTACGGACTCTAATACCATAGCAATACAAAGAGGTTCTAAACAAGAGTGCCCACCATCTCCCTTCCTATTCATCCTGGCCCTGGAACCCCTAGCAATCCAAATCTGGACAGCCCCACAAACACACTAAATATTACCACCCCTATCTCCTCTCTCCCTCTCCTCTTTCTTCTTCCCCCACTTTATTCTGTATAATGACTCACATCAAAAGTAAAAAAAAGGACTCTACAACATGAAAAAAGACAATGCACATTTTTGTGAACCAATAAAATCTTTAACAAAAATATTATTTAAAGAAAAAAGACAGCCAGCGTGAGTCATGCACTAAAATGAAGACATTCGCCATTTGTGGTAAATTCATTTCTTGCTTGTCAAAAAGCCACACACATTAAGACAACCCACTAACTCTCATTTGCCTGGAAGCATCAGCCAAGCCTTGTTACCATCCATGGCAGGTTGACAATGCATGTTAAATAGACCTATGCACGCTCAACACAGAAAATGCAGTTATGATTTTAAACATTCAGGTTTCTTTAGAAAGGCCTTCCTTATATATCTGCTAAGAAGACAGACTGCCAAGAAACATGAGGGTCACAACCCTGCTCATTTTGCTTGCTGTTCGACTGGAAACCAGAACAGCCTTCCTCACCTCTCCCACCAGTGTATTCTACCAGGCACTCTGCATTGTGTTAGGGAAAGAGGAGACCTCAGGGGTGTAATAATGACAATAAATTAAGATTCAGTTTAGTTTAGAGGAAATGCAAGTAAGAGGAGACAAGACACAGGTGTGTAAAATTATGCATGGTGGAATGAAAGTAGATTAAGAGAACAGTTTATCTCCCTCTCTCTTAATATGGGAACTAGGGGCTACTAAACTGAATGCTAGAATATTCAAGCCAGACAAAAGAAGGTACTTAGTCACACAGCGCAGAGTTAAACTCTTGAATTCATTCCCAGAAATGGTGATTGCCACCAAGTTGGAAGGATTAGATGAATTCAGGGAGGATAAGGCTGTCAGTGGCGACTATCCCTGATGGATGGCTATGTTCTATCTCCACTGTCAGAGGTAATGTGCCTCTGAAAGCCATCTGCTGGGAATCTCAGGTGGGGAGAGTAGTGTTGGACTCAGGTTCTGCTTTCAGGCTTCCTCTAGTCATCTGCCCAGCCAACGTGAGGACAGGATGCAAGACTAGATGGACCTGCCTGATTCAGCAGGTTCTTCTTAGGTTCTTAATGGATATCAAACCACCAAACCCTTGCTCAGGCACAGCTGGTGCTATTTCTCCATGAGACAACTGTGTACATACACGCTACATGGTAGATTGCATCAGATGCTACCCACTCCCCAACCTTCTTCATGTTCAGTTGCACTGCACCAAGGCCACAGCATTCATTTCCCACATCTTGAAACATTCAGCTTCTTAAATACTTCCTCAGTGCTCTAAGTGCAGGCCGATCTCAGCGGAAGAAGTATCCCCCGTACAGAAGGATCTACAAAAGATGAATTCTGGCTGAATGTATCACAAAAAGGCAATGGAAGTGAATGCCTAAATATTATTCTTATTGTTGTTATTAAATTTTGTATACCACTCTTCATCCGTAGATCTCAGGGTGGTTCACAACATAAAATACAAGACGAGAAACACAAAATGCATAATAAAAACAGCTAGACTGGTGACTGCATGTGGCTGCCTAAAGGATCTTCACTGGCTCCCAGTATGTTTCTGAATACAGTTTAAAGTGTTGGTGCTGACCTTTAAAGCCCTAAATGCCCTTAGCCCAGTATACCTCAAGAAGCATCTCCACCCCCATCGCTCAGCCCAGAGACTGAGGTCCTCCTCCGAGGGTCTTCTGTGGTTCCCTCACTGCGAGAAGTGATGTTTCAGGGAAACAGGCAGAGGGCCTCCTCGGTAGTGGTGCCCTCCCCGTGAAACCCCTCCCTTCAACATCAAGCAGATAAAGAACTACACAACCTTTAGAAGACATCTGAAGGCAGCCCTGTATTGGGAAGTTTTTAACGCTTGATGTTTATAAAATTATATCATGGGCAGGGTATAAATCATAAAAGTATTATCATCATCAACAACAACAAACCAATAAACCCCTTCCCACACCCACTCTAGAGGCAAGGAGCACCACTCACACCACTGGGACAAATGGAAGGGGTGGGGTAGACCTGTCAGTGCCAAGAATACTGAGCTAGATGGACCAATGATCTGACTTGGGATAAGGTAGTTTCCTATGATCATGTGTCCACACTAGGCTCCAGTCTCTTCCATCCTTAGGCAGAGTGACACACACACACCCTAGAGTACAAGTGAGCAACATCCACAAATAATTCACATGTCTTGCTGTAAGAAAATCAGGTTATTCCTACCTCAATAATCTTCCTTCAGTTATGTTTTGGAGCATCAGTGTTGGATTTAGAATAGGGGCAGAGAACATGTGGTCCTCCAGATGTTGTTGTTGGGCTCCAGCACCCATCATCCCTAGCCAACATGGCCAGTGATCAGGAATAATGTAAGCTGGGAAGAGCCAAAACATTCTCCACCCCTGATTTAGGGCTCTTCCTGCACTGCCTCTCAGTCTACATGAGGCCAGGTAGGCCACTGCCTTGGGCAGCAGATCCAGCACCCAAAGAATGCATCGCCTGCTGCCACCACCATGGTAACAGCAATAGCTGTGGTGTGCTCTTTGGAGGCTGGATCTGGCGCCACCTTGGTATTTCCCACCCCCACTCCTGAATACTGTATATGGTCTCTTGGCAAACAGAAGGCATTCTGGTTTCCTCCCACCCCCAAGGAAGTAAGTGCAGAAACTGCCCTCTGAGGGTCTCCTGGACTCTGCACCCACCTGGCCTGATTCAGAGTGGGTCCCTTTTCCCTCCATGGCAGCCTCTGATCCCCACTTCAGCTGTTGAGTAAGGTTGCTTTGCTTCCTCCCCTTGTTCCCGATGTAGATCTTCACTCACCCATCTTGTGGTTTGCCTCGGGTGTCTAAATGTCTTGAGCCAGCCCTTTGCATGTCATGTGGCAGAAGGGTGACTGGGGATCTTGCGTTTGTTATGGCTGTGGACATGGGGGTGTTATGGCTTGAGTACATGGGGATTGCTGCGTTTCCCTAGGCTAGCAGCTAGGTTAATTTAAAAGAAGCTGCAGCTTTCTTTTAAAATTCAAACCAGCTGAGCAGATGAATTGCTGTTGTTTTTATTTTATTTAATTTTTTAAAGATGAACTTAAAAGCAAATATTAGTTGGTGGTGCTTTGGAAATCAGGCAACCTGGGTAAGAAGCTGCCTTAAACTTAAGAACATAAGAAGACTCCTGCTGGGTCAGGAAAATGGCCCATCTAATCCAGCAACCTCTTCTATCTGAGGCCACCCAGATGCCAGGCATTAGCCATGTGGATTGGCTGTAGCATGTTCTGCAGTCCCAAGAAGCCTTCTCACTGTGGTCTTCCGCTTAAGTGCCTTTACATGTGACACACACACACACACCATGTCACAACAATTTTCTCTGGCAATCAGTCTGTTTTCAGTCTCTTTGCTGGTTCTGACCTACAAAGCATTGCACAGAATGGAACAGGTTGTCTGAAATAGTGCATTTTCTCATACAAGCTTTTCCAGATCCTTGGGATGGCCCGTCTTCCTGTCCTGCCAATCGGACGCACATTTGAAGGGAAGGTCCACAGCTCAGTGGCAGAGCATCTGTTTCACTTGCAGAAGGTCTCAGGTTCAATCCCTGACATCTCCAGGTAGAGCTGGGAATGTCCCTGGTCTGAAATCCTGGAAAACCATCTACCAATCAGAGTAAGCAATCTGGAGCTCTCTGGAAAAATGTTCTGACCTGATATAAGGCAACTTCCTTGTAAGAGGGCATTTTTGGGCTTCCCACATGCATCTGTGCCAATGTGGTATAGTGGCTGGAGTATTGGGCTAGAACTTGGGAGACCAGAGTTCAAATCCCCACTCAGTCATAAAGCTCACTTGGTGACCTTGGGCCAATCACCATCTCTCAGCCTAACCTACCTCACAGGGTTATTGAGAAGGTAAAACAGAGGGACAGGAGAACCATCCATGCCACTACTTTGAGCTCTTTGGGAGGAAAGGTAGGGCAGAAATGTTGTTGTTGTTGTTGTTGTTGTTGTTGTTGTTGTTGTTGTTGTTGTTGTTAAAGAATCCACTATGAGGACAAGATGCTGGACTAGACAGATGGGCCATTGACTTGATCCAGCAGCCTCCTGTGATGTTCACCAGGTTGGCTGGCGCTGACTGCCAGCTGTAGCCCAAAACAACTGGGAGCCACCAGGTTGGCAAAGCGTAGTGTAGCACATTTATTTTTAACTTTTTATCACACTGACATTCCAAACCTCAGTCAAGATGTTTATTAGGGCAGCATAAATGAGGTCATCACATTTTGTCTTCAGAGCTCTTTTGAGGGGAAATAGATTACAAGTGACCTGCAAAGGCCTCACAGTGAGCTTCATGGATCCGAGCAGGGATCTGGACCCTACTCTCACCATGCCAAGCCAAATATATGTCACTCGGTGATATACACTTGGAACGAACTGTGGATACCACCCAACTGAACAAACTGAAATATTGCACTCTGAAGGTCAGATTCATGAAATGTAGGGGTATAAGGAGCTGTCTAATACAAGCTAGTTGTCCATCTAGCCCCAAACTGCTTGCTCTGACTGGCAGCAGTCCTCTAGAACCTCAACTAGGGGTCTTCCATTCACTTGCTCCCCATTATTTGTTTTAACTAGAGATGCCAGAGATTAAGATCAGGGACCTTCTGCATACAAGGCAAATGTTCACTAACTGAGTTATGGTCGCTTCTCTTTAAATATTTGAAACTGGAGAAACTGGATTCATTCCAGCCCTAGAACATCATGCAGTACAACACATTATTTTAACACACAAAGATGATCCATTTAAAATGGGGTGTGGAACCTCTAGCCATCCAGCTATTGTTGGACTCCAACTCTAATAATCCCCAGCCAAGATGGCCAATGGTGAGGGATGATGGGAGATGTAGTCCAGTATCTGGAGGGACAGAGAATCCCCATCCCCAATTGCTGTACTACACTGCATGCTCCTTCTTCTAAACATCCTGCCAGGTTAGAAATCCCAGGAGCTCCTGTGGTCCTTTCCCTAGTTAAAATGAACAGGGAATTGCAAACAAATTAAACCCACCTACAAGCCAAAGATGTTCAATTAATTTGGTTTGCAAAGGGCTCCATCTCCTGCCTCAGGAGTGCCTCTGTGCTCCCTTTCATCACAGCAGAGACAAAAGGGCAGGTGAGCTCTGGACATTACAGAGCTTGTGCAGAGACAAAAATCTCCCACCCTTCCAATTAAAAAAAATAAAGAATTCTTTGTCATATTGGGAGATGCCAGGCATTGTGATGTGAGTGATGCACCCAAAAGAAAAAAGCCAATATATAGGAATCTAAATGGAGCCAGAAAGAGAAATGAACACTTTATGGAAAATGATCACAATGACAATTAAGCTGCTTGAAGATGAAACAATTTACGATCAAACCCAAAGCACTTTATTTATGGAGGTGCCTGCTGTGACCCCTGGCAGTTGCAACCCCACAGCCTGCAAAAGAAATAAATATAAATAATCCCTCGTCTGCAAAATGCACACATGCACCACAGCTCCAGTTTAGCATAGCCCAGAAATGAAGAAGGCTCCACAACTGAGCAACCCAAACCTAGTTAAAATCTGCCCCCAACTATCCCACGCTAATGCAAGAAGAGGTCACACCCACCGCATCATTCAACCCACATCTCCCCGTTTCATCAGGCCAAGCCTTTAAGACAGTCATCTGCAAAGCACTGCTTCCTTCGTCCTATGCAACACGCTACCCAATAAATCCGGCCCATCACGGCCAGTCAGATCACACACAATCAAGCAAACCCTCTTTTGTTTAATACAAAGGCTCTCCTTCAAACCCCCCCCCCCAAAACCCATCACCTTTAGCCAGTAACATCCTCTTGTCCTCCTGTCTTCCCACCCGCCCCCGCACACACGCGTATAAAATCCAGCCTACAAATAAAGACAAAAAGCAGCAGCAGCAGTCCATAGCCTCCCCGCATTCGCCATCACCCGAACCTATAACGGGAAAGTCACCGCCAAGAGCATCACCCCAGCGGCTTCTCTTATATCACCAGCCCGCTCCACATCCCTCTGCGCTGACAGTAACAGCGATGTGCAAAAATAAGACCGAGATTTAAGAAATCACATCTCTGATCATTTACAAAAGACGGTTTCGGAATCCCCCAGCACCTCTCCCGCTGTGTTAACGCCCAGTTCTTAATTTGGAACCATGGGAATATCTCGGGCTGGGGAGTGTATATGCAGCTCGCGCCCGCTTTCCTGAAGTGCCCATCCGGGTATCCACCCAGCATTCATTCATTAGCCAAGCTGCCTCTTTCCTCTCTGGCCCGTTTCCCTCTCAGTCGTCGGCATCACCACCTAGCCGCGGATTCCCTCGCCAAAGAAGCGCGCGCAAACCTTGCCAGTCCCCGAGAGCTGGAGTTCTAGCGGCAGCTTCGCAGGGAAGGCAAGCTAGCTAGCTAGCTAGCTAGCCGGCCGGTCAGCCATGCTCAGGGAGGCCCACCCCAGTCCAGAGAGCGGTGCGCCCTCCACGCCAGTCGCCGCGCACTCACCACCTGGCGCGCTATCTCGGTGGCCGCCATGGCCCCTTCGCCTCGCCTCCTCAGAAGCCGAGCCCGCTGCAAACTCTACCTCAGTCCAGGAGACACTGTTACACTGACTGAGCGGGTGGAGGAAGGACCCGGCTACTGCGGCATGGGGGGGGGGAGAGTGAAATGGGGCGTGGACACGACCGAATCCTCTGCCACTCGTTTGAAGCTAGAAAGCCGGCTAGGGCGCAGAGAAGAAGGGCGCTGGCGAGATCCTTCCCTTCTGAAGCAGTCAGCTCCTCCCGCGCGCTTCGAGGAGTCTCCACAGGCGGCTCCACAGCATTCCTCCCCCCACCGCCTCCCCCGGGCGAAATGGTGCAGTCCGAGACGCGCGCAAGGCTAGGGTCCGCGCGGCTATGATGTGACTGTGCGCTTGCCTGGGTGGCTCTGAATGAGACCGGGGAGGAAGGAAGCCAAAGAAAGGGGAGGGAGGGACGGAGACCGCGAACTAAAGCGGAGGAGGAGGAGGAGGAGGAGGGCGCTCCAGCCTTACTACTAGTGGTGCCCTCAGGGCAGGACTTCAGGGCCCCCACGCAACAGAATTAGCAGGAGAGGCCTCCAAGTGCAGCAGTGCTGGCTGACCTCAGCTGGAAATAAGTGAAGCATGGCACCTTAGCATTCAAAGGGCTAAAACTACCTAACCATAGCTGTCAACGTTTCCCTTGTTTTAAGGGAATTATTCCGAATAGGATTCCTCGCAAGAAAAGGGAAACGTTGACAGCTATGTACCTAACTTAAGCCTAGCATTACCTCTAAGGCTCTAACTGCACCGTTGCATACTAAGCTGGCCCTGCATTCCTCTTGAGCCAAGCCAGCTTCCTTCTCTCCTGCTTGGGCTGGAGCAGGGCTGGGCAACCCTTTTCTCTCAGAGGGCCACATTCCTTTCTAGGGAACCCCTCTCAGGGGCCACATGCCAGTGTGGACAGGGCCAGAAGCAAAAGTGGGTGGAACAAGAAATACTAATTTACTCGCACACCTCTCTTTGTCCACTGCCTAGGGCAGACAGGATAAATCACAGAATCAAAAGAGTTGGAAGGGACCACAAGGGCCATCAAATACAACGCCCTGAAATGCAGGAATCTCGTGCCCTATGTGAGCCCAACAACCCCACAAGCTCCAATTTCTACTTTTTGTTAAGTATGTATTTTTATTGGGGGGGGGGGACATCTCTCTCTCCCCCCCCCCACTACGCCCCTGTACACAGCCAAAGGAAACTGGAAGCAGCATCAACATCAAAGAGTCTTGTGGCAGCTAAAAGCCTAACAGGTTTTATTACAGAATGTTGAGTCCATTTCAGCAGATGCATGAAATGTAAGTCTCAGTTGGCAGCTTCAGATGCATTTGCTCTGTTGAAAATGTTGCGAACAGCAGGGGCCATAGCCATGAAATACAAGAAGTACAATCTGTGACAATTTCTTTGTAAAGCTTAAAGATAAGCCAAGTGACCCTTCATTAACAGCTTATCTTAAGCTTTACATAAAAAATTCACATACTGTATTTGTTGCATTTTGTGGCCAAGTGTTTCCCCTGTTTACAATTTGTTTTTCTCTTTACTCATGCACATGATACTGAACATTTATATAGGCTTTTTCAAGCATTCAAAGCATTCCACATTCCAGCCCTTACAAAGTAAATCAGTATACTATTCTCTGTGTTGCAAAGGCACCAAGAGAGTAGTTTGCCAAAGTCCACCTGGTGAGTTTGGGAGGAGGTGACATTCAGACCAAGGACTTGCCAGTTTCTAGTTGTTGTGAAATTGTGTTGTATTTTTGCACACATGTCCTGCATGCAAGCTTCCCACAGGCATTCTGGTTGGCTACTCTGAGAACAGGACCAGACTGGACACTGGCCTGAAATATCTCAAAACAATGACCTTCAGTTCTCCAGAACCCTTCATGAGGCAGGATGTTAAGCAAAGTGAGAGCAGAGGTAAGGGAAGACATGGGAAAGCTGGCTTGAGGTAGCCACAAATCTTCATTCGGTCACAGTCTTACAGTGGAGCATAGGAAGAGATCAGAACTGGATCAGCCTCAACCAGGTGCTCTGCGAGTAACATTCTTCACCTATTAACTGTAGACACAGGACTGCACTGTGCATACCACAGGCACCATATGTGAAGGGCACTCATACTGGAATCCACAAACAACAGCACAATGGTGTTGACCTTTAAAGCCCTAAACGGCTTCAGTGCTTTATACCTAAAGGAGGATCTCCACTCCCATTGTTCAGCCTGGACACTGTGGTCCTTCTGGCAGTGCAAGAAGTGAAGTTATAGGGAACCAGGCAGTGGACCTTCTTGGTAGTGGTGCCCATCATGTGGAACACCCTCCCATCAGATTTCAAAGGGATGCACAATTATATGACCTCCCATAGACATCTAAAGACAGCCATGTATCAGGATGCTTTTAATGTGTGATGTTCTGCTGTGTTCTTTTTATATTCTGTTGAAGCTGCCCAGAGTGGCTGGGACAACCCAGACAGATAGGACGGGTACAAAAAAATAAATTAATCTGTGATCATCATCATCATTAAACTTATTCTCATGGAAGTCTCCATGTAGGCTCACTCCCTTTCCACCTTTCACAAAAAATTAAAGCCTTAAAAAAGAGAAGCTGGCTTTTATGGAGTGATCTGTAGTTTCCAGGAGATTTGTATTAGTGTTTTATCTTGCTGATGTATTAGTGTCCTGTTATTGAGCCTGTCAAAGTGAGCATGTAATTTAAGTGTTTCCTTTTTTAATAATGTATTTCCATGTTTTTCTTGCAGGTTGTTTTATCATTGTCATGCAAAAGTGGGATGAAAATATTAATTGAACCTTTAATAAATCATATTTGTGGTTTGTATTTTGAGGGGAGCTGAAGGAGATCACTTGGAGAATGAACTGTTGAGTGGAGCTTGAAGAGGGTTGCGGTTGCCAGTTGGAAGCAAGAGAGGGATGCCCATTTGTAAAAAGGTAAAGGGACCCCTGACCATTAGGTCCAGTCATGGCCGACTCTGGGGTTGCAGCGCTCATCTCGCTTTATCGGCCGAGGGAGCCAGCGTACAGCTTCCGGATCATGTGGCCGGCATGACTAAACCGCTTCTGGTGAACCAGAGTCGCTGTTTACCTTGCCACCTATTTATCTACTTGCACTTTGATGTGCTTTCGAACTGCTAGGTTGGCAGGAGCAGGACGGAGCAACGGGAGCTCACCCTGTTGTGGGGATTCGGACCGCCAACCTTCTGATCAGCAAGTCCTAGGCTCTGTGGTTTAACCCACAGCGCCACCATTGTATCCCTTTGTGCCCATTTGTATCTGGGACCAATTCAAGGTGCTCACATTATTGCTTAAAGCCCAAAATGACCAAAGTCCCAAATATCTGAAAGGCCATTTCCATCCCTACTGACCTTCTCAGGTGTTGGGGAATTGTGTCCTAGGAGAGGGTTTTCTCTGTGGCAGCCACCAAATTGTGGAATGCCTTCCCTACAGAGGTGTGACTAGCACCTTCACCAAACAGCTTCACCCAAGATGCACCTCTTTATCCTAGTCTTGGACCATTAAGGTACTTTTTTTCCTGGGACTCACCTCTATAAGCTGAAGTTATATAGATCCCAACCCATTTGGAGCAGTTTCATGTGTTTTACCTTGGTAGTGGTTTTATTTTGTTTTTTAAAATAAGTGCACATTCTATTGCTGTAACCTACCCAGGGACCTTATGGTGAGGGGCAGGTAAGAAATCTTATAAAATAAATAGGAATTAGCTAAGTGCTAATGGGTTCAGCACAATAAGCAACTCCTTAGCAATGCATGCTTCCTTAGAAGTAAGTCCCAATAAGTCAAATTAGACTTACAGTACTACTTACCTTTGCAAATGATGTGTTTAGGATTGCAACATCAGTTTCATTTAGGAATAAACGGGTCACACGCTACCCCTAGTGGATATCTCAAGAAATGCTTAGGAGAAGATGCAGACTGGAAAAGATACTGCTTTTATCTTCCCTATAATTAATGAGAAGCAGATTTTTAAAGTTCACATCTGCCTACCAGGCAGCATAAGGGAAAACTGAATGCTTGTATTCTGTTTGGTCACCCTAAACTGGCCTAAAAATCATTGATTTTAACATACTTTATGTCTCTCATTTGCAAGAACCAATACGGTAATAATATTCTAGACCACAGTGTTGCAACTTCCATTGAGAAAGCTGTGTTGGCTGGTTGCTGCAGAACCTAAGATTCTTGTGATATCGGAAAGCTGCAGTCTTATAAAGCTTAATAATAATAATAATTTATTATTTATACCCTGCCCATCTGGCTGGGTTTCCCCAGCCACTCTGGGCGGCTTCCAACAAAATATTAAAATAAAATAGTCTGTTAAACATTAAAAGCTTTCCTTAACAGGGCTGCCTTCAGATGTCTTCAAAAAGTCTGGTAGTTGTTTCTCTCTTTGACATCTGGTGGGAGGGCGTTCCACAGGACGGGTGCCACTACTGAGAAGGCCCTCTGCCTAGTTCCCTGTAACTTGGCTTCTCGCAGTGAGGGAACCACCAGAAGGCCCTCGGCGCTCGACCTCAGTGTCCAGGCAGAACGATGTGAGTGGAGACGCTCCTTCAGGTATACTGGACCGAGGCCATTTAGGGCTTTAAAGGTCAGCACTAACACTTTGAATTGTGCTTGGAAATGTACTGGGAGCCAATGAAGGTCTTTCAAGACCGATGTTATGTGGTCTAGCTGCCGCATTCTAGATTAGCTGCAGTTTCCAGGTCACCTTCAAAGATAGCCCCACATAGAGTGCATTGCAGTAGTCCAAGCGAGAAATAACTAAAGCATGCACCACTCTGGCGAGACAGTCCATGGGTAGATAGGGTCTCAGCCTGCGTACTAGGTGGAGCTGGTAAAGAGCTGCCCTGGACACAGAATTGACCTGCGCCTCCATGGACAGCTGTGAGTCCAAAATGACTCCCAGGCTGCGCACCTGGTCCTTCAGGGGCACAGTTATCCCATTCAGGACCAAGGAGTCCTCCACACCTGCCCGCCTCCTATCCCCCAAAGCAGTACAGTGGTACCTCTGGATACAAATGGGATCCGTTCCGGAGCCCCGTTCGCATCCAGAAGCGAACACAACCTGCGTCTGTGCAGGTCACAATTCGCCGCTTCTGCGCATGCGCTTGATGTCATTTTGACCATCCGCACATGCGCGAGCGGCGAAACCCAGAAGTAACACATTCTGTTACTTCCGGGTCGCAGTGGAGCGCAACCCAAAAGCGCTCAACCAGAAGCAACTTAAACCCGAGGTATGACTGTACTTCTGTCTTGTCAGGATTCAACATCAATCCATTAACCGCCATCCATCCTCCAACTGCCTCCTTCACCACCTTCACTGGTTCTGATGTGAAAGAGAGGTAGAGCTGGGTATCATCTGCATACTGATGAACACCCAGCCCAAACCCCCTGATGATCTCTCCCAGCGGCTGCATGTAGATGTTGAAAAGCATGGGGGAGAGGACAGAACCCTGAGGCACCCCACAAGCGAGAGCCCAGGGGTCTGAACACTCATCCCCCCCAACCCCCCCCCCACCAACACAGCACAGGAGGAAGGAGTGGAACCACTGTATAACAGTGCCCCCAGCTCCCGGCCCCTCTAGACAGTCCAGAAGGATGTTATGGTCGATGGTATCAAAAGCCACTGAGAGATCCAGCAGAACTAGAAAACAGCTCTCACCTTTGTCCCTAGCCCTCCGGAGATCATCAACCAGTGCAACCAAGGCAGTTTCAGTCCCATGATGAGGCCTGAATCCCGACTGGAAGGGATCCAAATGGTCTGCTTCTTCCAAGCATGCCTGGAGTTGTTCAGCAACCACTCGCTCAGCAACCACCTTGCCCAAGCAACCACCTTGCCCAAGAATGGAAGATTTGAGACTGGGTGATAGTTGGCCATATTGGTTACAACTAAAGATGGTTTTTTAAGAAGCGGTTGGATGACCACCTCTTTCTGCAGGTCTGGGAAGGCTCCCTCACAGAGGGGAGCATTCACCACCCTGCAAAGCCCATCTCCCAGCCCTTCCCAGCTAGCTTTTATAAGCCAGGATAGGCAAGGATCAAGGAGACAGGTGGTTGGTTTCACTCATCCAAGGAACCTGTCCACATCCTCAGAGGTAACAGATTAGAATTGATAGCATATTAACTACCTGGATAGCTCAGTTGGCAGAGCATGAGATTCTTAAGCTGAGAATCACGGGTATGAACCCCACACTGGGCAAAAAAATTCCTTCATTGCAGTGTGTTGGATTACATGACCCTCATAGTCCCTTCTAACTCTACAATTCTATGATTCTATGTTAAGTATATTGTTGTTATTAGTTTAGCAATCTCCGTTACATGCATTACACATCCTCCTCAAGCAGAACTGGTTTCCTGCAGTAACAGCAGGCAGAATTGATTTGCAGTGGTGCAAAAACTCTGCCCCACCAGACCTACCTAAGCCCAGCATGGGGCCTAACTTGGCCCACAAGGCAGTCTCCCTCCCAAATATACCCACCAGCCCCACACCTAAAATCAGGTAAGCACCATGGCTCAGAGGTAGAGCACCTGTCTCACATGCAGCTGGCCCAAGGTTCAGTCCTCCAGCATCTCCAGGTAGGCCTGGGACTGTTCCCTGACTGAAGCCCCTGACAGCAGCTGCCGGTGAGTGTAGATAATACTGAGCTTGGTGGACCAATGTTCTGACTTGGTATATAAAGCAGCTTCCTATGTGTCACGTGTGGTGCCAGGTGTGGAGCAGGTAAAGACATGTCTGCCAAAGGACACTCCTGATTGTTCTTTGTTTGGCCACTGTCAAACAGCTGATCAGGAAGGGATTAGCAGCACTAGGAAGTCCCCCACTGAGAATCGCTGGCCCCCATCTGCGCTATATAGTTTAAAGTAGTGTGATAAAGTAGGGTGCTCACTGGAAGGACAGATCGTAAAGCTGAGGCTCCAATACTTTGGCCACCTCATGAGAAGAGAAGACTCCCTGGAAAAGACCCTGATGTTGGGAAAGATGGAGGGCACAAGGAGAAGGGGATGACAGAGGACGAGATGGTGGGACAGTGTTCTTGAAGCCACCAGCATGAGTTTGACCAAACTGCGGGAGGCAGTGGAAGACAGGAGTGCCTGGCGTGCTCTGGTCCAGGGGGTCACGAAGAGTCGGACATGACTAAACGACTAAACAACAACAGTGTGATAAAAGTAGGCTTCCCCCCAAAGAATTCTGGGAGCTGAAATTTAGGACGTAGTGTACTGCTGAGAGTTGCTAGGAGACCCCCTGTTGCTAGGAGACCCACTCATTCACAGAGTGGTTTCACAGTCCTTCTTTCCCAGGGAACTCTGGGATTTGCAGCTCTGGGAGCGGAATTGCCTCCCAGCAACTCAGCGCCCTGAGCAAAATGCAGTACAGTATCCATGATTCTTTTTCGGAAGCCGTGGCTGCTTAAAGTGGTACCACGCTGCTTTAAAAATGCATAGTGCAGATCGACTCTCCGGTACCATAGAACGAATCGGGGACTGTAGACTAGATAGGTAACCAACCCCTAAACGGTTTTTAAGGTGCCAGTCCATTTGGGAGCCGCTGTCCCTGGATAGGGGCAGGCTTTGGGCATCTTTGGTTTCCAGCGAGAAGTCAAAATTTGGCGCCCCCAAACGGATCTTCTCAGTTATGGGTCTGTTCAATTTTGCGGCGCCCTGTGCGGGAGAACCATCCGCACCGCCCTAAATCCGACTTCTGCAACTCCGCAGAAAGGGGAGTTGTATAGCTGCGTCCGGCGACCACCACTCTTTTGCTTCTCCCGAAATAAAAGATCGCTGGCTGTTTAAGTTTCTCGCCATGCGGAAGAACGCAGTCAGCAGCATCACATGCGGCGGCTTAATCTATCCCAGCCAATAGGTCGAGAGCAAAGGTCACGCTGTTGCTTTTCTGCAGCGCTTCGAAACTCACCGATGGCAAACTTTGCACAAAGGAACTCCGGAGAGGCGCTGGCTGGAGACTGCGCTGAGACGCGGAAGGAACACAAGGCTCAGAAGGGGAGGAGGAGCCCCGAGGGCGGCTGCGCCTCTGCAAGGTGCCCCAGCGGCTTCCAAGCTGGGAAAGGCCTGGGGAGCACCTGGTCCGAGCCGCTGCCCCCCGCCACCCTGCAGTTACGCTTGGAAAAGGTAAAATGAAAAGCGTTGGGAACTTCCCCGCCCTTCCCAAACTGCTTCCTCATCATTTACTGGAATAGCTAGGACTTCCTAGGGGGGTTTCTTTTTCAGAAGCCCCAAAAAGAAAGTGTACAGGTGTCTAAACGTCAGCACCCAGGGAAGGTAGTTCGAAGGCTAAGTGGAACATGAGACGGTGGTTTTTCATACAAGACGCCGGATCATTCTCGCGCTACGCTGAAGTCAGGGCTTTCGTCGCAGCGTCTCAGAGTTCATTTTACAGGCGGTCGCGTCAGGGTATGAACTTCAGAAAGTTGCCCCTTGGGATTCCCTAGGAAAACTCGGGAAAAGCCATCGTTCCCCGTCTTTGGGAAATGCTACTACTGTTGACAAGGGTCATAATAAGGGCAGCGCCGATTCGGGGTATACAAGCGGGTACCCAGCATAGGGCACAGGAGGTGCGTGCGTGCGTGCCCCGAGATCTACCTGCGGGGGAGGCATCCTCATGGTCGGAGCTGCTGCAGCTGCGGGCGTCTTTGCTTCCTCCTCCTCCTCCCCTCACCTCCCCTCCCCCGGTCCCTGCTGCAGACAAGAGATTCGCTTTCCCGGACGAGGCGCAGGTGGCACTTGCGGGAGGGAAGCTGCAGCCGGGTCACAATCCTGCGGGCGCTTCCAGAATCCAGGGTCACGGTGGAGGCGAGCTGGCTCATGCACCCTGAGTGCGCAGTGGCGTGGTGTGTGTGTGTGTGTGTGTGTGTGGATTTTGTCCTCACTCATGGTGCCATATTACCCAAGTTCGCCTCTGATAAGGGTTGCCAAGCATTTTGAACACAATGATAACTACTATTAATATAAATGCTACATATCAATTCATCCACGTGTAATTCCTACTTCAGAAGTACAGTAGATTCAGTTTAAAGCATGGCTTTCTCCCACTTTTTATCCTGCAGTCACAACATTCCTAGGTAGAAATGAACAGCTTGAGGGGATCAAAAGCATTATGTTGTATGTTCATTACATGGGTGAACATTGCAAACTGCTCTGCCTGCATGTTGCTGAATCCACACCTAAGACATTCAAGCTCAATTTGTGTGTTGGGGTCATGCCCAGAGCATATGAAATAAGAAGAAAGGATGGTGCACTTGAGTAGGTGCAGAGAGCATTTATTTCACCATTGAATCATAATAGCTTGTGTTTGGACTGTTGGTGTGCCACTTTGCATTAGCACAGTGCAGCAAGAGAGAGCCGAGAGGTCTGAATTTAGGCCATTTACACATAAGTAGCCATAGGCAAACCAATATACTTGCGCTTAAAAGGTAAAGGGACCCCTGACCATTAGGTCCAGTCGTGGCCAACTCTGGGGTTGCGGCGCTCATCTCACTTTATTGGCCGAGGGAGCTGGCGTACAGCTTCTGGGTCATGTGGCCAGTATGACTAAGCCGCTTCTGGCAAACCAGAGCAGCGCACAGAAACCCTGTTTACCTTCCCGCTGGAGCAGTACCTATTTATCTACTTGCACTTTGACGTGCTTTTGAACTGCTAGGTTGGCAGGAGCAGGGACCGAGCAACGGGAGCTCACCCGTCACAGGGATTCGAACCACCGACCTTCTGATCAGCAAGTCCTAGGCACTGTGGTTTAACCACATATTACAGCTTAGTTAGCTGTAATATGGAAACAATTAAAGCAGGCAACCTGGTTCTGTCTCTTGGGTGTTATGTTGGAGGAGTAAGACAAGTGGGAGGCTTTTAGGGCTGCTTTTCTTAGCTACCATAAAGTTATGTCTGTGTGAGTTATTACTGATCAGGAGGAGCTGCTTTAAAAGAACAGCAGCCTACTTTACAGGGCTGTTGCAAGGATAGCTAAAATAAGGGCTGCCCAAACAGAGGGCATTTGCATGGAGACTTGAGTTCCAGAATCTCGCTGATGCCCCCCAACAGTAAAATAACCCTGAAAGTTGCTATGTTGGCTGAGGAAAGAAGTCACAGATCAATAATCCCAGTTTATCCAAACTACAGTGGAAAGGGAACAGAGGAGAGACAACTGTGTTTGCATTTCGGAGCTTATTTAACACTTTTGACAATCGGAAAAGAAGTGTCAGAAGCCTATTTAAAAAAAATACTTTAAAATCAGAGCAGAATTTGCCAAAGTGTTTGCCAGAGGGTGCTGGTGCCACCAGGTCATTTCCTTCTGCTGAAATTAGGTCTGAAATCAATAGAATAGGTGAGAGGGTGTGTGGGGTACGTGTGCAGATGTGCCCAGGGCCCAAAACGTTGGGCAACCCCTTGAAAAAGATGTTTGTTTCACATTGTATGCTTGTGTACCTCTCAAAATGTGTCTCAACAACACCAAGCAAAAGGAAACTTCAATTCATCTCTGGAGGAAAAGAAGTGGGTGTTGTTCTTTTTGGCTCTGGAATATTTAACCTGTGTATGTCTCTGACAAACAGGTTTTAGATTCCCCAGAGTTCCCTGAGAGGAGGAATTGATTATTGAACCACTCTGGAATTGTAGCTCTGTGAGGGGGAATAGAGGCTCTCCTACGCACTCCCATAGCCCTTAATGAATATACACTTTCCATCATTCTTTGGGGGAAATCCATGGGCGTTAAAAGTGGTACGATAATGCTTTCAATGTATAGTGCAGATTGAGCCAATGACAGTGTCTCACCAGTATGACAATATTTCACAGTGTTTGACTTATAGAAACAGTCAAATTTCAAATAACTCTATATATGATGAATAAGCACACATCCCACCAGGGAATGGCATAATAAAATCTGAGCCATCCTAACTCAGTTCAGAATTATGTCTCTAAACACCCTGATCATTTATTGGAGAAATAGTTCTCATTGTTAGCATACTTGGACTCTTTCTTGAAAGTGGTCTCCAGAACCACCAGAGTCTATTTTATGCTCCTTTGAAAAGACACAGTGTATATCTAACAGCAAGCACTCATCTATACAATGCACAGTATATGAGATATTTTCACTACCAAGTGTTGAATGCTCTGCAAATGCACACCCACCCATGAACATATTATAAAGTAAAAAGCAAAATGGAACGAAAAGTTAAAAAATGTGAAGTAGAGAAAGCTTTACTTTGACAAAGGCTGCATTCCTATCCGCACTTATTCAGAGGGTCTTCTGAATAAGGTCATTCAGTGAGACTTACTTCTGAAAAGACATGCACTGGATTTCACTGTTAATTAGAACTGGCTGTGATAAATTTTGCACTTTGTCTTGCACTTAGCACAGTCTAATCTAATTAAGTCCTAATCTTAATTAAGTACACCCAGTGCCTCCTGCACTCTATCTTAATACAAACTGTGGGTTTGCAGCACAACTCCCCTCTATCCCCTGTTTGTCTTACAGACCAGCCTAAAGAGGAGTTCTGGAGTCTGGAATACATGCAGTTTTGCTCACTAATCTGTCACACCTTAGTTGGTTCTAATAAATGAAGAACTTCCTGTGCTGCTGGGTTGTTTTTCTTCAAATGACCCAATCTTGCCACCAACCATTGTTGTGAGTTTCAAAAACCTTATTGTGTAGAGGCGACAGTGGAGCAATAGAAATCTGCACTATACATTTAAAGCAGTGGCACTTTAAATAGTCATGCTTCCCCCCCCCCAAGGAATCCTGGGAAAGGTAGTTTGTTAAGCGTGCTGAAAGTTGTTAGGTGACTCACTTAATTCCTTCACAGAACTACAGTTCTCAGAGTGGTTTAACAGTCAATCCCTCTTCCCAGCTAACTATACTGATTGTAGGAATAGGGGTCTCCTATGGTGGTTCGAATCCCCGCGGTGGGGTGCGCTCCCGTCGTTCGGTCCCAGCGCCTGCCAACCTAGCAGTTCGAAAGCACCCCCGGGTGCAAGTAGATAAATAGGCACCGCTTACCAGCGGGAAGGTAAACAGTGTTCCGTGTGCTGCGCTGGCTCGCCAGATGCAGCTTGTCATGCTGGCCACGTGACCCGGAAGTGTCTGCGGACAGTGCTGGCTCCCGGCCTATAGAGTGAGATGAGTGCACAACCCTAGAGTCTGTCAAGACTGCCCGTACGGGCAGGGGTACCTTTACCTTTACCTTTATCAACCTTCAGTACCCATAACAAACTATCCCTCTGTGCTGCAGGTATGCATACAACCTTAAAGACCATTGCTTAACAATGGCAGTGTAGACTTGCAGTGGAACCCTAACCTTCTCTGGCCAGATGGTTGCCGCTTGCAGTTGTCAGTTTCGCAATAAGTGTTTTCTTCCTCCTTTGTAACAAAACTAAAGTTTCTGTTCCCCTTTGCATGCAGAATCAGGAAGCCCTGCAGCACTGAGACCTCAGGAGGAGCTTCCTTCTTATCTACACAGGAAAGCAACACATTGAACATGTGGCTCTTCCAGAAACTGACAGTGACTTAACGGGAGAGTCGGGGAAAACCCAGGGACTTTGGGGGATTGGTGCACTCTGGAGGAGACGACATGGCAGAAAAACAAAGGGAAGATGGCTTGGAAGAGGGACAAAAGGTGCTTCCAGGTTTTAAGCCATGCATGCAGGAAGACGCCACCCGTGCTCGGCCACAGACTGCTGTTGGCAGCCAGTCTCCCAGGCCCAGCAGCCGGGCTGAAAGCTTAATTCTCCGACGAGGACAGTTGTTGTCCAACTTCAGCAGAAGCATGAACAGGTCGAGCAGGCGTTCAGGAAACTGGGCAACGGGGGTGGACACAGCCAGACTATCAATAGGCTATGGTAGCACGAGAAGGAAGGGACTGAAGGATAAGCTCTTCCAAAGCAGCCAGGCCAAACCCATGTGGGTGACAGCTTCCCATCAGGAGAGCATTGTACTGGACACCCAACCAGAACAGGAACCTCTCATGGATGGGAACAATGATGACTTGTCCTTAGCTCTGGATCCAGTGGAGCACGAGTGGATGTTGACTGTCGCCCAAGGAGACGCAGAGAGCATCCTCAACTTACTGGCCAAGGACCCCAGCCTTCTCTCCAGGAGAGACTTTGTGACGGGCTTCTCTGTCCTCCACTGGTTGGCCAAACATGGCCGCCATGAAGACTTGATTGAGGTGATTTCTTTTGCGGAAAGGAATTGCTACCCATTTGATGTCAACATGCCCTCAGCCAGTGGCAGACTAACCCCTTTGCACCTAGCCGCCCTCCAAGGCCATGAGATGGTCATCAAAGTGCTGGTGGGAGCCTACGGAGCCAATACAAGCCTTCGGGACCACAACGGCCGCAAGGCGTGGCAGTACCTCCGAGAAGATGCTTCCAGAGAGTTAAAGGAGCTCTCGGGGGCTTGCGAGGAAGACCTGGCCCAGCTAGGAACTGGAAACGCCAACAACAACTGTGCTCCATCAGCGCGAGGTGGAATCGGCATGTTCAAGGGGGACAGCAAGGAAGCCAAGGGCAGAGGACACAGCCAGAGGGCCACACCCAGACTGTCTTATTTCAGGAACAAGTTCAGACAAGCCATTGCGTTCTTCCAAGAGCGTTAGGTGCCTGCTCAGTGGTTGAGGCAGTTGGACCTGTTGGCTGTGAGTGGACTGTAATCAAAGCCATTAAATGAGAGGGTGGGACTGCAGAAGGAGGAAGCACTGGAGGTGCCTGTTGTGAGATTGAGATATGTCGCCAGAGGGGGATAGCTTCAGCAAACCTGCCTGCGTTTGCTTTTTGGCCTCAGGTATGAGATACAAGGCCTGAAATTTGGAAGGAAGGGGAAGGGGTGACAAAGGGGATTGGTGTGACAAAGTGGGTATGGCTAAGTTTGGGAAAGCCCCTATTTGTCTCCTTGTTCCCCAGAAAGGAACCTGCAGATAGGGGAGGGGGTGACACAGTGGATTGGTGTGACAAAGTGGGTAAGACTAAGTTAGGGAAAGCCCCTATTGGTCTCCTTGTTTCCCAGAAAGGAACCTGCAGATAGGGGTGTGCGTGCAGTGTGCTGAAAGCAACTGTAATTCTGCACTAAGAAAAATAAATTCTGCAACCTGTGCAAGGTTTGCTCCTGTGGAAAAAACCTGCGTATTTTTCTCTTCTTTCTTTCATATTCCCAGAAAGAGAATAGGGTTTGCTAACAACTCTCAGCACCCTCAGGACCCTAGCTTATTCCCACATTGCAGGGGGGTTGGACTAGAGCAGGGGTCGGCAAACTTTTTCAGCAGGGGGCCGGTCCACTGTCCCTCAGACCTTGTGGGGAGCCAGACTATATTTTGGGGAAAAAATGAATGAATTCCTATGCCCCACAAATAACCCAGAGATGCATTTTGAATAAAAGGACACATTCTACACATGTAAAAACACACTGATTCCCAGACCGTCCATGGGCTGCCTTTAGAAGGCGATTGGGCCGGATGCGGCCCCCAGGCCTTAGTTTGCCTACCCATGGACTAGATCCCTGGAGCCCTTTCCATATCTACTGTTCTGATTCCCCACCCCCAGTGTAGTTCTAGCTTAACCAACAGTAAGTGGGAATAACTTTCAGGGTGACTCCAGAGGATCATTCTCTGTTTCAAATAAAGGACTGGGGTGTTGGAGTCAGGGAACCCTAGCCAATTTGAAGGCTGTTTGTCTCCATCAGATATAAGGGGGCACATAAACTTCCTCTCAGAACTTGACAAGAACCAACTTTGAGATGTTTACATGTGTATGTAAAAAAAAAAAAGACCATTCAGGCTTCCAGCACTACACAGCTTATGAAGGGGGTGATGGATAGAGAACCAAACTAGGGAGACCTGCAACAAAATGCAGTACGATGTGCTCCTATGTGCATCTGCAGCCAGCCACACCCACTTTCAGTATACTCCCTTACAGTCCCTACTTCCCAACACTTTCTCTACATTGTGGCCACAGAGCTCTGTCACCATTAGGAAACTGGGCTTCATTCTGGAGCTCAGTTGGCCCAGCTCTGTGATGTCTGAAGCATCGGCTGCATCATCTTCAAGCTTCACTTTGTTCCAGGTGAGTACTCCTCACAAGGTGAAGCAGAATTGTCTGTAGCAACAGTTCTCAAAACTCCTTCCCTCCCCAGCGTGGACCACTTGAAAATTGTTTGGGAGTCTTCCTTAATAGGGATGCGGGTGGCGCTGTGGTCTAAACTACTGGGCCTCTTGGGCTTGCTGATCAGAAGGTCAGTGGTTCAAATCCCCGTGACGAGGTGAGCTCCCGTTGCTCAGTCCCTGCTCCTGCCAACCTAGCAGTTCAAAAGCACGTCAAAGTGCAAGTAGATAAATAGGTACCACTCCGGCGGGAAGGTAAACGGTGTTTCCATGCACTGCTCTGGTTCGCCAGAAGCGTCTTAGTCATGCTGGCCATATGACCCGGAATCTGTACACCGGTTCTCTTGGCCAATAAAGTGAGATGAGCACCGCAACCCCAGAGCCGTCCACAACTGGACCTAATGGTCAGGGGCCCCTTTACCTTTACTCTCACGGTCCCTTCCAACTCTGATTCTATAAGCAACTTCAGTTGAGCGGATCCCTCCCTCTTTGAGTGCCATTTTGGCTACATAAGGATATGAACTCGTAGATGAGTTTGCTAATACATAGGAAATTACAGCAATTTGCTGTGGTCCCGATGGCTGGAACTGAAGGGAGTCTAGCAACATCAACCCCTTCTTAGTTGCCCTTACCTTAAATCCTAGCAGAATGCACCCACTCTGGAGCTGGGCACATCCAGGCAGCTCAACCAGAAAGGAGAACTAATTTAATAATGAAAGGAACTTAACCCCTCACCTCAGGCAAATGTAACAGAATCAAGAAAAGTAATGGCAAGGGCACTAGATTGCTGCTGCTGGCACACCCACTCACATTAAAAGGAAATAGTCCTTCACATAGCATATAGTTCAGCTATGGGAATTCGCTGCCACAGGAGGCAGTAAGGTAAAGGAAAAGGATCCAAGGATGGTTTAGTCCATTCAAAGGCGACTATGGGGTTGTGGCACTCATTCAGGCCAAGGGAGCCGGTGTTTGTCCACAGACAGCTTTCTGGGTCATGTGGCCAGCATGACTAAACCACTTCTGGCACAACGGAACACCATGACAAGTGCCAGAGTGCACAGAAACGCCGTTTACCTTCCAGCCTATTTATCTACTTGCACTGGTGTGCTTTTGAACTGCTAAGTTGGCAGGAGCTGGGGCAAAGCAATGGGAGCTCACCCCATCGTGGGGATTCAAACAACCAACCTTCTGATCGGCAAGCCCAAGAGGCTCAGTGGTTTAGACCACAGCGCCATCTGCAGGAGGCAGTGGTGACCACCAACTTGGGTGGTTGACCACTGTGAGAACAGGATGCTGGACCTAGGTGAACTAGGTCAGTTTTTCCCTAACTTGGGTCCCCAGCTGTTTTTGGACTACAATCCCCATCACCCCTGCTAGATAGGGATGATAGGAGTTGCAGTCCAAAAACAGCTGGAAACCCAAGTCTGGGAAACACTGGACTAGATGATCCAACATGACTCTTCTTACATACTTATCCAAATTAACTAATAGCAATGTACACAGCAGCTTGTATGTGTGGTTTAGTTGTAATGGGAGCTGTATTCTTCCCAGAAGGATGTACCAGACAAACAAACCTTTGAGGGGCAGAGGGAAACAAGAGACTTGCCTCCAGTACCTATTTTCAATGTAAACATACTTCATCTGGAAGGCTCTCCGGGTCATACATTAACGCACTCTTAAATTTGCCCATTTTCCTGTTCTTCCGATGCAATAAGCCAGCACACATCTTTACAAACTGGAACTGGTTAACATCAGACTTTACTCCAAAGTCATCTAGGAGATCTAGGCTGAAGAGGGAGCACATCATTATTTCTCGTTCTTCATCTTTAACTACCCATTTAATTCTGTCAGAATTTAATTTATACATTTCCACCTACAATATGGCATATGTGATTTACTTAGGTCAGGGGTCAGCAAACTTACTGCGCCTCGGGCAGGTGTCTCCAGTGCTGATCATGTGGTGAGTTGGCGGGTGTAGGAGCATGTGCCCATATGTGTGCGCACATGCTATTTCCGGGTCAGAGGAGCACCGAAAATAGTTTGTGCTCATGTGCAAGCATTATTTGCGCACACGCATTATTTCCGTTGCACATGCATGTCAGAGGAGGCCCGTGCACATGCACATAAACTATTTCAGGTCTCCTCCGACCCGGAAATAGCATGTGCGCACACGCTCCTACACCCGCCAGCTCACCACATGATCAGCACTGGAGACACCTGCCCGAGGCGCAGTAAGTTTGCTGACCCCTGACCTAAGTAAATCACATATGCCATATTGTAGGTGGAAATGTATAAATGGGCAGCCGCACAGTGCAGCGCCGGTAAGAGCGGGCGTCAGCAGCGGGGGTTGCTGTGTGCCAGATAAACGAGTCCCTCGTACCTTATCCAGCCCGTGGACCTTAGTTTGGGGACCCCTGATTTAGGTCCATGACGTTTGGCATGTGGTGTTCCATGCTGTGTCTCAAAGACCTTGTGTTTTGTTCCTTCATTGTCATCATTGCTTTCTTTATACAGTTAAATCTTCTGTCACTGTAAATACAAAACTTACAAGCTCAACAGAAACCAGAAAGCTATTTCCTTGTACAGCAGCCTCTCCACTGTTTACTCTGCTTAACAGTATTGACAAGATGCATTGATTGCCTTCTGAGAACCTACAGAGTTCAGCCAGCCTTTTTATTCTTTCTTCCCTAAATGCTATTTGAGAAATACAAAATAAGTTTTAATAGAATCTGGCTATGTTTTCTTTTAAAATATATTGAGCCAATCCAGGCAGGGTGAGGAGAGATAACTCCAGGGGTCGGCAAACTACGGCCCGGGGGCCAGATGCAGCCCCCCTGGCTTGTAATTCTGGCCCGCAGACTCTGCCACCTGCTCATTCAGTCCCCGCCCACTGCGGACGCCTCACTGTACGGGGACTGACTTCCGTGACGCTGGCACAGCTTCTGGGCGGGCAGCAATGCTGGCGCGGCTTCGGATTGGCTGCAGGAAGCTTCTGCAGCCAATCCGAAGCCCCGATGTTTGGATTTGCATGCAAGGGAGGCGACGGCACAGAGCAGCATGGAGGCGGCGCTGACACCCCCAGCACCTGAGCGGCGCTTTCCCCATGGCGACAGTGTGCGCTTGGCAAGGGCCCCTGGCTTCCCCTTGGCCTCCTCCTCCTCCTCTTCTGCCATTGCTGCTCCTGCTGCTTCTCCTCCTCCCCGATGCCGCTGCGCCAGCCGCAACCCCTTTCCGGGTAGGTGGGATATGAGGAAGATGCGCTGCCACCGTTGCAGGTAACTGGGCTTAGGTCTCAGGTGCAGGGCTGCTCTCCTGTCTCCCTGCGGCAAAGCGGAGGGGATGATCATTGCAAGATTTGTGTGGCGCTTGCACGGAGCCAGTGATTACCTTGCCACAATATTGTTGTAACAGTTGCATGGTGTGCACTTACCCAGGAGTTGTTGCGCTCTGGTGGGACGTGATGTCAACTTAACTTTTATGCAGAGGGCAGGTCCACTGGAATGAATGGACCCAGTACTGTTTGAGGGACAGTGAACCGGCCCCGTTTAAAAAGTTTGAGGACCCATGGAATAACTCCACAGGCAATACTGTGAAGTCCCACTGGAGGTTTTAAAGAGCTTGGATTTGTAAATTACATCAACACCAAGAATACTACCAAGTGGCAAAACCATGAAGATTAAGAAGTTATTTCTGTGGCCAGATATTAAATTTCTGAGTGCATGCCTGTGAATGCATTATTTTGTGTGTGTGGATGTGTTCTCCATCAAAGTGAACTGAAAGCCTTAAAAAAAGCCCTTATTAGAGCAGAGGTTGGGAAATCTTGGCTCTCCAGATCTTGCTGAATGACAACTCCCATCATCTGTGACCACTGGCCACAGGGCTGATGGGAGTTGTAGTTCAGCAGCACCCAGAAAGCTGTTTCCCATGCCCGAATTGGATCACCAGAATTTTGAGAGTACTTTCTTGTATATCGTATAAAGTATTTTATATTATTGCACATAATCCCCCCTCAGCTTGTCCTTGCAGCGTTCTTCTCAGATTCTCCCAAGAGTTTGAAATTCACTGGTAGAGCACAGGTGTTGCATGCTAAAAGTTCTCTGGTTCAAGCTCACATCTACTCCATGGCTTTTCAAAACTCTTCCCTTTTTTGGTTCTTCATTGGTTGCATCTGAGGTGCTCTACCCCACCTCTACGCATTTCTGCCCCCATTTCCAGATTTTGCTTGGTACTTCCTTAGCCAAAGCCAATGGCATTCCAATCCCACTTCCAGCCGTGGATTGTCACTGTGGGGTTTTTTGTTTTTTGCCCAGCTTGTTTCAAACTATTCACCCACCAAGACACAGTTGGAAATTCTCAGCCTTCAATGCAATACATGCCAATTTCACAGCTATTAGCCTTTTGTACTGCTGCCAGCTCCCCTTGTGTGTAGCAAGTATAAACAGTAAATCCAACCAGAAGTCGCTAATTCGCTAGACTATGTGGAATCTCATATTTATTAATGAACTTCTCTCCACTGGCAACAAGAATTCAGCCAGTACGCATGGGACTGAGAACCAAATGACATACGCTAACACAATGCTTTCCATCATTCAATTTTTAATTCATTTGTAATATTTGTAACAAATATTTTTACAAAGGGGGGAGACTGCACAGCACAAGACAGAATTCCAGCCCCGATAATGTGGCAGGTTGGTAGGAAGAGATCATTCTGGAGCTTGAGAGTTTGATGGAAGATTCAGGGTTGTGCAGGGAAGATTGGAGCTGCTTCTCTTTACAGGCCGAGCTTGGTCCTCCTCCAGTGTCTCCTTTTGGAGTTGTACCTAGAACAAAAGGGACATGATTAGTAAGCAAGGCACAGCTCTGTCTCTCCAGCAGACCAAAACCCCGGGCTGCATTAAGCAAATGAACTGGCCTCCCCCTTGCAAATTGTATATGGCACTTTTCAAAGGGACCCACAGCTGTTAGCAGAAGAAAGTGTGACTTTCCCAGAGCCATTTGTGCTCCCCTGCTCCCTCTCACATGAGCACATACCCAAAACCCTATGCACTAAGTACTGCTGCATTTCCTGTTCTAACAAAATTATAATTTTTAACCAAAATAGTTTTACATTATGGGGAAAAATAAGTTTAAATTCTATTTTTTTAAATTTTTTTTATAAATATTTATTAAAGTTTTTAAATATAAATGCACAAATAATAAACAGTCTTACTTCTATCACAGACATAGTTTCATCACTTCTTTGGGCTCCCTCACGTCTCCCGCTCCCATTTACATCGTTAAAAGTTTTTTCCAAACAAATTATCAACTTGTTTACAATCTCATGTCCACTCATTCAAATATAATCTAGCACTTCTTCCAAAAAATTTTATATTTTCTTTAGTCTCACTTATCATCAAATTTCAAATCTAATTTAGTGGTGGCCAGTTTTTTATAATCTAGCATCCTTCTTAGCATTCAACCAAATTACAATGTTTTTGTAGATACTTCTTAAATTTCTCCCAGTCTTCCTCCATCTTCTCTTCTCCCAGGTCACGGATTCTGCCAGTCATCTCGGCCAGTTGCATATAGTCCATCAGTTGCATCTGCCACTCTTCCAGTGTGAAATAAGTTTAAATTCTAAACTTAGAATTTAAATATTTTAAAAATACTACCTGTGTGATTACCTACCCTTTCCATCCTAATTAAGCTAACAATTCCCCTTCCTGTAGAAGAGGCTCTTAAATACCAGCCTACTTAATTGAATGGGTGTGGGTGAATTTTAACTAAAGCTTTTGACTTATCTATTAGAAATCTGAACCAATGTCAACTGGTGTGAACTTAAATTTGGGATACATTGTGGGGGCAGCTCTTTGTCCCCAGTAATAAATAAAAATGAGTCTAAAACACCAGCTTTTGCGGTCTGGCAAACCACAAAGAAACTACATGTGTGTTTGGATGATGGCACACGTGTGTAGCAGGCTTTGGGAAAAGGTACGGCAAGAAGGCAAAAAATATGCACACATATGTATCACTGACTACTACCTTTGTCCATGCAGCAGTGGCACCAAACTATGGACAGAGCTGTACTGATGGAGTTATCAATCAGTAGTTCTAGCCACTGAAAGTCTTCCTGGCTTGTTTTTGTGGGGACAGCATTCCTTATCAGTGCACAACATAAATTCTGATTTTAATTCCTTTTGAGAGGGCTGGAAAGATGGGACTTCTGGATTATCTTTCACTGATAGAATCTGGCCTAATAAAAACACAGTCCGTTATTCACAATCATAGAGGCATTTCCCCTAGAAAAGCTTCCATTGGTCATTTTCACTGGAAGTGTTCATGTTGTTCGGAGCTTTCCTTGCACACCTGTCACTGCTAAAAAGGGAGTCTGATTTCACCAGAACAGATGAGATCGATTCCTAAGTAACAGAATTGCTCTCAGCAGGGACATGGCAGTGCTCCCACAGAATGAAGCACTGTAATTGCAGCCTGCTTTGGGAACATACTTTATCTGGAAAACTCACCTCTGAACAGCTGATATTGGAGACAAAGCTCAATGATTCCAACACCACAGCCAAATTATAGCTAGTGGGTAGGTATGGAAAACCCATCATGTTCAAAGGAGGCGTAAAAAGAAACAGCAGGAAGAGAAAGTGTTGTAGCAAGAAAACACACACAAAAAACCTGAGTAAGATGGACCCTTTTAACGCTGAGGTTCTATAGAATAGAGACCATCAATATAACAGGCCTGCAAGTCACACAAGGGGTTGGTTCTGGGAGTCCATGTACAAAGGCAAAATCATGTGAAGTCAGGAAACCCCCAGAACCCCAACCCCCCTGCATCTGTCTGCAACGGGCCTTTCCCTCTGCCTTGCTTACTGGCCTCTGGGAAGGTTGCACAGTATCTTGGATGGCCCCTTCTGACCCCTCCCCCAGCCAGGCTCTCCATGTATTTGTGGCAGAACCACTGCAGTAAAAGGTTCATGTGGAGGTTAGAAAACGAACAAAAGATGTAAGCTGGAAGTTCAACCAACCAACAGAAAGTCCTGTTGCCAATAAGAGGAAAGCACTAAAGAGAGTTCACTGTGGCATTTTCTGTTCAATCAGCCAAGAAAGAAACTCATGGCTGCTTTCCTTATGGGCAAAGGATAGCATCCAGCACTTTCAGAAAGATCGTGCCCATGGTAAAGAATCAGCATAGAAGTTTGTAGGGAACAGGGTTCTGCATTGAGTACACTTACACCAGGAAGTGCAAGCATGATGCAGTATTCCCAAGCAGATGAATGATAAACCACCAGGAGTGGGCATTTCCCATGCACAAGTAGTCCAAGGGAGCTAAATACTCCAGCAAGACCCCAGTTTCCATGCCTTGAAGGCAATCCCCATACCTGATTTTATTGCCAGTTTTCATGCGGATCCATTGCGGGATGGGCCGGTTCTGCTTCTGCTTCTTAGCGAGAAACCGCTTGATCTTGAAAGTTTTGTGGGAAGACTGGCAGGTTGGAAAGAAAAGATAAGGAGTTTGAAATACTATATCTCACCTTTTCCTACTGGGGGCTTGACGCCAATGCTTAGAGGCAGTAGAAGATGCCAATAATCAACATCTGGAGGGCCATAGGTTCCCTATTGGGCTCCACTTTATTAGACCAGGGAGGGATTCCCTTTCTGCACTACGTATTTACAGCTCTGCTATGCCGAATGAAGGGGTCGGGTCTTCCCCAAAAAAGAATCTCGGGAGATGGAGTTTGTTAAAGTTGCTGAGAGTTGTTTAAGCCACGTTAGGAATTAAAGCTCTCCGAGGGGAACAGGGGTCTCAAGCAAGGCTCAGGCATCCTAAGCAAACTACAGCCCCCAGGATCCTTCTGGGGAAGCTGCGACCGTTTGAGCTTGCATGATGCTGCCGCCAATTCTAATAGTGCAGTTGGGGCGAAGGGGAGTCAACTCAGCCCAAAAGTTTACACGGCCAGCCCCTCAATCTCTCGGGGTGCAACCTACCTCTCGGGATTGTTGTGAAGATAAAAATATTGTGGGATACTGGGCCTGCCGTCCTTTCCCTCCCATCTATTTTGTACTGGGCTCCCCCCACCTCCTTGCAATGAACGAACCAGGATATCAGGGAACCCTTCCCGCCCCCAAATAGCCACTAGGCCTCCGGGGTTTGGACGAGGATGGGCGTCTCACACTAATTCTACGCGGAGTGCCATGGGGATGGTTAGCAAAGCTGCCCCAGCGGAGGATGGCAACGGATTAACTTACCATACTGAAGCACCACCAACCGCTCACCACAATGGCTACAAACGAAAAGAGGAAGAGGAAGCGGCGCAGAGGCTGATGGGGGAAAGAGGCGGTGTCAAGAAACGGTGCTAGATGGCCTCCCGGGTACATACGCGGAAGTGCCGTCAAAAGACGGCAGCGCCCTCTGGCGGCTCCAGGAGGCCGTTGCCGGCTTCCGAGCGAACACGTGCGTGTTTATTAAAAAGTGTGTTTTGAGCTTTGCAACCCTTAAAGCAGTGGTTTTCATCCAGTGTGCCGTGGCACCTTGGGGTGGGGTGCTTTGAAGGATGGTCATGGGTGACGCAAGCAACACTGGCCTCTGTCCCTCTTTCCTCCCCTCCCTCCTCTGATGCCCTTTTGCATCTCTGCCCCCCCCAGCTTGCACAGCTGTTTGTTCCAGCAGCCCTGGCTACAAGCTCCCCAGGTGAACGGTGCCTCCGGGATGGCCAGGGGGTGCTGGTTGCCAGGAGATGAGTGTGATAGGAATTTTGAGGTTTTAGATATATGGTAAAGTTCGTAAGTTTACCAACCAAGCACGTGCATAGATCAGCGCAGGAATAATGATGATGATTATGATGATGATGATGATGATATAATTATTTTTACCCCGCCCATCTGGCTGAGTTTCCCCAGCCACTCTGGGCGGCTCCCAATCAAGTGTTAAAAACTGTACAACATTAAATATTAAAAACTTCCCTAAACAGGGCTGCCTTAAGATACCTTTTAAAGATAGGATAGCTGCTTATTTCCTTCACATCTGAAGGGAGGGTGTTCCACAGGGTGGGCGCCACTACCGAGAAGGCCCTCTGCTTGGTTCCCTGTAACCTCACTTCTCGCAATGAGAGAACCGCCAGAAGGCCCTCGGCGCTGGATCTCAGTGTTCGGGCTGAACGATGGGGGTGGAGATGCTCCTTCAGGTATACAGGACCGAGGCCATTTAGGGCTTTAAAGGTCAACACCAACACTTTGAATTGTGCTCGGAAACGTACTGGGAGACAATGCAGATCTCTCACGACGGGTGCTATGTGGTCCCAGCGGCTCCTCCCAGGCACCGGTCTAGCTGCCGCATTCTGGATTAATTGCAGTTTCCAGGTCACATTCAAAGGTAGCCCCACGTAGAGCGCGTTGCAGTAGTCCAAGCGGGAGATAACTAGAGCATGCACCACATTTGTGAGACAGTCCGTGGGCAGGTAGGGTCTTAGCCTGCGTAGCAGATGGAGCTGGTAGACAGCCGCCCTGAACACATAATTAACCTGCGCCTCCATGGACAGCTGTGAGTCCAAAATGACTCCCAGGCTGCGCACCTGGTCCTTCAGAGACACAGTTACCCCATTCAGGACCAGGGAATCCCCCACACCTGCCCCCTGTCCCCCCAAAACAGTACTTCTGTCTTGTCAGGATTCAACCTCAATCTGTTAGCCTCCATCTATCCTCCAACTGCCTCCAGGCACTCACACAGGCCCTTCACTGCCTTCACTGGTTCTTAAAGGAGAGGTAGAGCTGGGTGTCATCTGAATACTGATGAACACCCAGCCCAAACCCCCTGATGATCTCTCCCAGCAGCTTCATATAGATATTAAAAAGCATGGGGGAGTGGATGGAACCTTGAGGCATCCCACAAGTGAGAGCCCAGGGGTCTGAACACTCATCCCCCAATACCACTTTTTGGGCACAACCCAGGAGCCAGGAGCGGAAACACCGTATAACAGTGCCCCCAGCTCCCAGCCCCTCCCAACTCCCAGCTCCTTCCCCCCAACCCTCCCCCACCAACACAGCACAGGAGGAAGGAGCGGAACTATTGTATAACAGTGCCCCCAGCTCCTGGCCCCTCTAGACAGTCCAGAAGGATGTTATGGTCGATGGTATCAAAAGCCACTGAGAGATCCAGCAGAACTAGAAAACAGCTCTCACCTTTGTCCCTAGCCCTCCGGGGATCATCAACCAGCGCGACCAAGGCAGTTTCAGTCCCATGGTAAGGCCTGAATCCCGATTGGAAGGGATCCAAATGGTCCACATCCTCCAAGCGTGCTTGGAGTTGTTCGGCAACCGCCCGCTCAATCACCTTGCCCAAGAATGGTAGATTTGAGACTGGGCGATAGTTGGCCATATTGGCCGGGTCTAAGGATTTTTTTTTAAGAAGCGGTTTAATGACCTCCTCTTTCAGTGGGTCTGGGAAGGCTCCCTTCACAGAGGGAAGCGTTCACCACCCTGCAGAGCCCATCGCCCAGCCCTTCCTTGCTCGCTTTTATCAGCCAGGATGGGCAAGGATCAAGGAGACAGGTGGTCGGTTTCACTTGTCCAAGCAGCCTGTCTACATCCTCGGAGGTAACAGATTGAAATTGATCCCATGTAACAAGACTAGACAGAACTCTAGCACTCTCCCACCCTGGCCCTGCTCCCACGGTGGAGTCTACCTCCTTCTGAATCTGAGCAACTTTATCTGCAAAAAACTTTGCAAAAGCATTGCAGGAGATCTTGGGGTCCCTACCAGGCCCCGGCGGTGCAGGTGGTTCCGATTGATTGCAAACCATCTGAAAAAGTCTCCAGCTGCTGTTTTCTGCAGATGCAATGGAGGCGGTGAAGAAGGCCCTCTTTGCCATTGTAGCAGGAACCCCCCACCCCAATCATTCAGTTTGTACAAACTTCACACACACTCACACACTACATACGCCACACTTCTGTTATAAATTCATAGAAAAATCAACCATACATTGGATTTGCACTGTTCCATTTTTATTTTACTCCATATGACAAGGACTATCAAAGGGGGGTGGCTTGGTTCTGGTCAGCCATAATCCCTTAAACATGAGAGCATTTCCCAGTTGGCATGGCAACTCTGTTAGCCGGCTTGATGGGCTCAGACAGAAGACTATCAAGGACACAACTGACTGCATACCTGAGTGGATTCAGCATGGACTATAACAAAGGAACAGTGATTGGATTCCCCCCTCAGGGGGCAGGAAACTGTGACCACCTTTTGTCTTCTGAAAATGACTCATGGGGAGGGGGAGAAGGGAACCAGCCAGGTGACAGGACACTCAAGTTACCACCACAACTCCTCCCTCAACCCCTCCTTTCTGTAATGTATGCATGATGTTTCTGGGGGTGGGCTTGACCTACAGGATGGGAATTTCAAAAGTTTTTATAAGGCCTTGCACACCATTTTTCTGTGTCTTTTCCTCTCTCCTGCAAGTGAGGGGAACACCCTGTTGCAACAGTTCAATAAAGGCCAAGCCTACAGGCTGCTGATTTGCTCCAATTTACTCTGGTTGGTGTCTTTACTTTTTGTCCAAGGGAGCCCTCGGATTTTTCCGGTAACACCATCGCCATTGCCACTTGGTAGGCTCTATGTTGAGCTCTAGCCCGTGTCCAGTCTGATTCAGAATGAGTTTTCTGCCACCGGCGCTCTAGCCATCTCAACGATTGTTTCATTGCCCCCAGCTCCGGGGAAACCAGGGGGCTGTCCGGGCTCCATGCAATCGGAGAGGGCGCTTCGGAGCCAGACAGTCAATAGCCCTGGTTAACTCCGCATTCCAGCGGGCTACCAGGGAATCAGCTGAAAGGCCATCAACATGGGATAAAACATCCCCTACCACTCTCTGGAAGCCAATTGGATCCATTAAGTAGTGGGAGCGGACCATCCAAATTGGTCCCACCTCCCTGTAGAGGGGAAGGGTTGCGGAGAAATCCAGTTGCACCAGGAAGTGATCTGACCATGGCACTTCTTTTGTTTCGCTTTTAGTTAGTGTCAGATCACCAACATCCGTAGAGGTAAACACCAAGTCTAAGGCATGTCCACAGCTATGAGTTGGGCCAAACTTATTCAGGGACAGCCCCACGGAGGCCATGCTATCCACGAAGTCCCGAGCGGCCCCTTGTAAGGTCGTGTCGGCATGGATGTTAAAATCCCCCAGGACAACCAAACTAGGTGTCTCCAGGAGAACATCCGCCACGACCTGAAGCAGCTCGGGCAGGCAATCCTTGGTGCAGCGGGGAGGTCAGTACACCAATAGGATTCCTGTACTGCCCCTATTGCCCAACTTCCAGAACATGCACTCAGAGAACTGGGTCTTCCCAGTAGGACACCTGATGCAAGCTAGTGACTTCCTAAAAATCACTGCAACACCCCCTCCCCGCCCACATGACCTGGGTTGCTGTGCGTAAGAGAAACCTGGTGTGCAAGCATCAGCAAGGACAGGCCCATCTGCTTTATCCAACCAGGTCTCAGTCACACATGCCAGGTCAAGTCCTCCATCCACAATCAAGTTGTGGATGGCAGTGGCAGAAGTGACAGGTGGCAGTGAAGACCGACCTGAAACCATTTTGATTCTCAAACTGACCAAATGTTTTCCCTGCAAGGAGGGTGGAGGGTCAGGGAGCTTTCCCATTGTCTCAGGAATTGAGTAATCAGCATTTTAATGGGTGACAGACTATCAGGAAAGGCAATCAGATAACCTGGCAAACAGGAAAAACAACATTCAAATTTCTATTTTAGACCACCTTTTCTGTGATGTAGGTATGATATATCTGGGGGGTGGTCTTAGGTTACACCCCTTCTGTGATGTATGATGTTTCTGGGGGTGGTCTTGATCTACAGGGTGGCAATTTCCAAAGTCTATATAAGGCCTTGCACTCCATTGCTTGGGGTTCCTCCTCCCTCTTGTGTGGGGTGAGTGAGGACCCCGTTGCAACAGATCAATAAAGATCAGGCTTACTAGCTGCTTCTCAATATTCTTTGGTTGGCCTCTGTTATTTTCTCCTACCAATATGGAACCTACATAAGGACTCTATATGGGCTCTTAGATACCCCATAGGGGAAAAGGGCAATTTTTTGTTTACAACATGAGTAAGCAAGCAAGTGGATAAGAGAGCCCAGCCAGCTAGTCCACCAACCTTTGCTGTTGGAAATGGACAGACAAGTGGGAGACCAGGCAGGCAGGCACTGTGCTGGCCTTTCTTGTGCTTGCTGTGTGCAAAGACTGCCTGGGAGCTGAGTGCCTGGTGCTGAACGGGAGCCTTTCCGCTATGTGAGCCTGGCAGCACTTGCTGCTGCCACCCAACATAAGGTGCTGACCTCACGCTTATCTTTGGCCAGTCTCTGCTGGGCCACTAAGGCTGGGGGCATTTTCCTCCCAGCCCCCTGTGGGGCAGTGTGAGGAGGCACCTCTCACAAGGCAAGGCAGCTACGTTTGCTTCAGGTTGTACGTTTTCAGGTTGCGTCCCACGTCGACCTGGAAGTACTAGAAAGGGTTACTTCCAGGTTTTGCCGCTTGCGCATGTGTAGACGCACAAAATGACATCACGCGCATGCGCAGAAGAGGCAAATCGTGACCAAAACAGACGTGGGTTGCATTCTGCTCATGTTGCTAACGGGCCTCTGGAATGGATTCTATTCGCAACCAGAGGTACCACTGTATATAATTGTTTAAAAGCAGAGGATGACTCCTACTATAGATTTGGGCTTGCAGAAGCTAAAGCAGATAAAAGCCGGTCTGTTAATTGAATCCTCAAAAGGAGAGGTGAGCAGCCACTGGATAAAATGCAGCTGCTGCTTACTGCAGCCCAGCAAACTCAGGCATTTGAAAACAAAGCTTTTAAAGTGCTAAAATGTTGTTGTTTGGTTGTTTAGTCATGTCCAACTCTTTGTGACCCCATGGACCAGAGCACGCCAGGCACTTCTGTCTTCCACTACCTCCCGCAGTTTGGTCAAACTCATGCTGGTAGCTTCGAGAACACTATCCAACCATCTCGTCCTCTGTCGTCCCCTTCTCCTTGTGTCCTCCATCTTTCCCAACATCAGGGTCTTTTCCAGGGAGTCTTCCCTTCTCAAGAGGTGGCCAAAGTATTGGAGCCTCAGCTTCACGATCTGTCCTTCCAGTGAGCACTCAGGGCTGATTTCCTTAAGAATGGATAGGTTTGATCTTCTTGCAGTCCATGGGACTCTCAAGAGTCTCCTCCAGCACCATAATCCAAAAGCATCAATTCTTTGGCGATCAGCCTTCTTGATGGTCCAGCTCTCACTTCCATACATCACTACTGGGAAAACCATAGCTTTTACTATACGGACCTTTGTTGGCAAGGTGATGTCTCTACTTTTTAAGATGCTGTCTAGGTTTGTCATTGCTTTTCTCCCAAGGAGCAGGCGTCTTTTAATTTCGTGGCTGCTGTCACCATCTGCAGTGATCATGGAGCCCAAGAAAGTAAAATCTCTCACTGCCTCCATTTCTTCCCCTTCTATTTGCCAGGAGGTGATGGGACCAGTGGCCATGATAATTTTTTTTTATGTTGAGCTTCAAACCATATTTTGCGCTCTCCTCTTTCACCCTCAATAAAAGGTTCTTTAATTCCTCCTCACTTTCTGCCATCAAGGTTGTGTCATCTGCATATCTGAGGTTGTTGATATTTCTTCCGGGAATCTTAATTCCGGCTAGGGATTCATCCAGCCCAGCCTTTCGCATGATGAATTCTGTATATAAGTTAAATAAGCAGGGAGACAATATACAGCCTTGTCGTACTCCTTTCCCAATTTTGAACCAATCAGTTGTTCCATATCCAGTTCTAACTGTAGATTCTTGTCCCACATAGAGATTTCTCAGGAGACAAATGAGGTGATCAGGCACTCCCATTTCTATAAGAACTTGCCATAGTTTGCTGTGGTCGACACAGTCAAAGGCTTTTGCATAGTCAATGAAGCAGAAGTAGATGTCATTCTGGAACTCTCTAGCTTTCTCCATAATCCAGTGCATGTTTGCAATTTGGTCTCTGGTCCCTCCGCCTCTTCTAAATCCAGCTTGCACTTCTGGGAGTTCTCGGTCCACATACTGCTTGAGCCTTCCTTGTAGAATTTTAAGCATAACCTTGCTAGCGTGTGAAATGAGTGCAATTGTGCGGTAGTTGGAGCATTCTTTGGCACTGCCCTTCTTTGGGATTGGGATGTAGACTGATCTTCTCCAATCCTCTGGCCACTGCTGAGTTTTCCAAACTTGCTGGCATATTGAGTGTAGCACCTTAACAGCATCATCTTTTAAAATTTTAAGTAGTTCAGCTGGAATACCATCACTTTCACTGGCCTTGTTATTTGCAGTGCTTTCTAAGGCCTATTTGACTTCACTCTCCAGGATGTCTGGCTCAAGGTCAGCAACCACACTACCTGGGGTGTATGAGCCATCCATGTCTTTCTGGTAAAATTCCTCTGTGTATTCTTGCCACCTCTTATTGATGTCTTCTAAAATACTAACTAACAAAAAAAATACTAAGTGCTAAAATACTAAGTAACAAAAAAAATACTAAGTGTTAAAATACTAACTAACAAAAACCAAGATAAACTGTGGAGCTGCCTCTAACAGGGTCGTCCATGTTTGATGCGTTGGTACTTTCACACTTACAAATAGGTCTAAAATGCTAATTGCTCTACTTTTTGCAGTATTGCAAATGTAATAAACTCTAACTTTCGAGACGTCAAAAAACATGGGTCTTCACAAAGTCATGGCGTATAAACAACTGATAAGAGGAAATACCATTGAGCAAGTTAAGTGATTTAAATACCTGGGCATTTATATCCATTATAAGGCTGGCTGGGTAACCTGCAGAGAATTTGCTATTAATGCTGCAAAAAGTAGTGTGTCAGTGATCACTCATTTCCATTATTCCAAAGGGAACCAGTATGTTCCAGCAGCCCTGAGGGTATTCAACGCCCTCAACTACTGTTCAACACAACAACTGCATGGCATCCCAGTTTGAATAAACGCCTTCAACAACCAGGCTACCGAAAGTCTTCAATCAGTTTTCCTCTGAAATCCCCCCCCCCCCCACTATTCTTTGTCTAGAAATAAACCAAAGACTTTTAGAAATTAAAGCATGGCTGCTATGATACCCAGGTCTACCTCTCTTTCAAATCAGAACCAGTAAAGGCGGTGAAGGTCCTGTGTGTGCCTGGGGGCAGTTGGAGGATGGATGGCGGCTAATGGATTGAGGTTGAATCCTGACAAGACAGAAGTACTGTTTTGGGGGGTCAGGGGGCGGGCTGGTGTGGAGGACTCCCTGGTCCTGAATGGGGTAACTGTGCCCCTGAAGGACCAGGTGCGCAGCCTGGGAGTCATTTTGGACTCACAGCTGTCCATGGAGGTGCAAGTTAATTCTGTGTCCAGGGCAGCTGTCTACCAGCTCCATCTGGTACGCAGGCTGAGACCGTACCTGCCTGCAGACTGTCTGGCCAGAGTGGTGCATGCTTTAGTTATCTCCTGCTTGGACTACTGCAATGCGCTCTACGTGGGACTACCTTTGAAGGTGACTCGGAAACGACAACTAATCCAGAATGCGGCAGCTAGACTGGTGACTGGGGGCGGCCGCCAAGACCACATAACACCGGTCTTGAAAGACCTACATTGGCTCCTAGTACATTTCCGAGCACAATTCAAAGTGTTGGTGTTGACATTTAAAGCCCTAAATGGCCTCGGCCCAGTATACCTGAAGGAGCATCTCCACCCCCATCGTTCTGCCTGGACGCTGAGGTCCAGCGCCAAGGGCCTTCTAGCGGTTCCCTCATTGTGAGAAGCAAAGCTACAAGGAACCAGGCAGAGGGCCTTCTTGGTAGTGGCGCCCGCCCTGTGGAACGCCCTTCCCTCAGATGTCAAAGATATAAACAACTACCTGACATTCAGAAGACATCTTAAGGCAGCCCTCTTCAGGGAAGTTTTTAATGTGTGATCTTAGTGTACTTTTGGTCTCTGTGGAAGCCACCCAGAGTGGCTGGGGAAACCCAGCCAGATGGGCGGGGTACAAATAATGATGATGATGATGCTAGCATTTAAGTTTTGTTTGTAGCTGCATTACAGATCTGAACCTAATAGTCTTCTTGTGGCCATGTTAGCTGAATAACAATCGTCAGGATGGTTAAGGAGGATTGAGAACAAAATTAAACAGATAGGAATCCCTTTAGACTCCTAATGTACTGCTTATTGGAAAACCCTGCATTCGAGATAATTAAATGCAGATTGTTAAGACAAGGAATTTCAAGAATTTGGTAGCCAAATCAGGAATAGCATCTGTGCAAGTCTGGAGATGTGCAATGTGAATAGCCAATGGCAACTTATCTCCACCACCCAACCAGCCCATACCATTCACAGAAACATTGTGCCCGAATCAGTTGTGCATGTTCTTTTGCATTGCCTCTTGTGTTTAGACAAATCGATCCAAGTTCATTAATCAGTTGGCTGTTAGCAGGAGTGGCAGTCAGATGAGTGTAAGGTAGCCTCCCTAATGTTTACCCAGGGTGGGGATTAGATGGAGATAGGCAGGTTCCTGCAACATGCAATGAGGATTTGTGAATATTATACAACAGTGTTTTTAATGTTCGGTGCAGATTTTGCTGAGTGATGTGATGTGATTGTACTGTTAGGTGCAGATTTTGCTGAGTGATGTGATTGTACTGAACCTTTCAGAATTTTGTCTATATGCCAATAAAGCTTTGAGTTTGAATTAAAATTGGCAAGTAACCAGTCAAGTTCAAGTTGTAGGTAGTATCTTCATATGTATTGTAAATCACTTTGAGATGCCTCATAGGAAGCCATTCTTCATAAATGAAAACCAACTGACATGCAGCCTTTTAAAAATTATAGTTGCAGTCAGCTGGGTGGATGGGCAGATGATTAATAGGATCATAAATGGTAGGATCAAGGGGGAATTTAACCCTCTACACCCTGCTGCAGCAACCAGGTGGAAGATCTCTTTTCATTTTTATATTAAAAAAATATATATTGAAAGATTATTGAAGCCCACCCTCATATGATCTTGAACACGATAAAACTTCAAAGACACAAAGATGCTAAATAATTACATAAAAAATAGTAACAAGCAATTTTAAATGCTACTTCATAGAGTTTTATTAAGTATCAAATAGGGTACTGCCACAAAGAGATACAACTCTTAGCAAAACTTTCCTGGGTTGCCAGATGCTCTACAGCTTCGGTAAAAACAGTGCACAATTAAGACGGATCATTTTTTCCTATGAGATACCAGGAAACAAAATAAGATCGAATGCAGGGACTATGCAGCTACCTTCAATATACATCTATATCTGGACTTTAGAAGACATGTGTAAAAAACAACAACACGTTTCCTATGGCGAAGTTCATTTTCCTTCAAGCTATACAAATGTTAAGTGAAAGAACAAAGAAAAATATTAGCATCCACGCCTTGTTCTGAAAATTCATTTTGCAGTCGGTTACAAGCAGCACACCAGACAAAAAGATGTCTTCAGTACCAAGATTATGTTGGACCTTCCCACCCTACCTCCAGTTAATGAAACAGGTCAGAAGACCACACTCCATACAGCACAGTGGTAAAAGACATTTAACACTTGAAGAAACATGAGGCTCCAACATGGCTGTATGTTAAGTGCAAATACTGGTTCGTGGCTTTTATCTGAAAGACGGCACTCATTCTGGGCAACCACTCGTCCTATTTTAGGGTGACAAGGCCTTTCCACTCTTCAGAGATGGAAGCTTTCTCCCCCTTGTGGTTTTGCTGCCACTACCTGCCACAACTGAAAATGTATTGAGGACGCCCAAGCCCGAGTCCCAAATCTGCAACGAGGACCTGAAACCAGATACATCCAAAAGTACTATTCCCCCTTTTCCCCCTCCTCTTTTCTACAAGGCACTTTTGGACTACAAAGTTAATGCTCTTTGGCTGCTAGGTCGGTGAGGAAGCACAACACTTGTCACTCTTCTTTTGTGTTACTGGTATCGCACTCCTGCTTCTTATCCACTCCTTGATCGGGTGATTTTGCAGAGCTTTCATCATAGCCTGACAAACGACTCCGATTCCGAGCTCCTGGTTGGTAGAGCTGCATGGCTGGGCGATCCTTAAATTAAGAATACATAAAGCTGTGATGCATAATAGTGAAAGAGTACCAAGACCTGGAACAGAGATATAGGTCCAATCCCCTTGCTGCCACCCTACCCCTCCGCCTTAAAGTTCCAGGGCTTTTGGTTAAGGGGAATATAGGGGATAGCTCCACAGGTGCTACTCCTGAACTTCTTACAAAAAAGAGCAGAAGATAAATGTCACTTACTAGATAAGCAAGCCAATCATTTCTACAATCCTGTAATTGCAATCCTATGCATTCCCAGTAGGAAATAAGTTGTACTACAAATAAACCTTATTTTGTAATGTCCTTAGATGGAGTCATGTTTTTTTAACATTCTGTATCTATAATAAAGAGCTGCACACACCCACAGCCTAACAAAGAACAATGATTTTATTACAGAACCAATCAGCACCTTGTTTCTAATGCGATCCCTCTTAGCCATATCTTCTTTTTTGTCCTCTTTGGTTGCTTTCTCAGATTTCTCTGCATTGCCCATGTACTCTGCCAATTCAGCTCTCTTCCCTTTCTCTCGCAATGAGTCTCTTTCCCTTTTCACATCTTCCTCCTTTCTTCTAAAGACCTTCTCTTTCTCGAAGCGCTCTTTCTGCCTCCTCCTCTCTTCTTCTTGGCGTCGGAGTTTGTCTCTTTCTCTCTGCATTCTCTCATACTCTCTGTCTCGGTCATATTCTCTCTCTCTTTCTCTATAGTCTTTTCCACAGTCATCTTCCAATCTGTATGAAAAGAGACTTGGGAGATTCAATCCAGAGAGAAGACAGTAAAATGAAGGCCTATGACCACTATATTGCCATGCAGACACTAAAACGACGCCCTGAAAAGAGAGCATCCTGGCAACTTTATGCAAGATCAGCTACTGTACATTCCTTGAAAACCACAGCCAAAGATAACACAAGGCTATTTACTAAATCAGAAATTCTCAAGGCTGTTTCTCACGCTTCGTGCGGCAGCAAACCCAGCTTTGCAGCTGAATTTAAATTCAACAGCAGTCAATCCTAGTTCTCTGGCATTTGCAACACTTCACTTTTCAGTTTACACTTTGAGAAGCGTACTTAAAAATAATTAAATTCTAATATGCGAAGAGACCCTAACTGAGCTGCGTAACTGACCATCTGCTCTTCAGCCATTTGGAACTGCGAGAAAGACTGGAAAGACCAAAAAGTGGTCCATCCACAGTTCTAATCTGGAACACTAGTCAATTATAGAATTTAAAAGCAGATCTGGTACAAGGCAGTCTAATTAATAATCATATTCTGAGAAATAAGGATATGTACTGAAATGAAAGCACTAACTTTTTGGACTTCTCCTCCTTAGCCTCCCCATCGGAGCGTCTGGCTGGCATACCGCCGGTGGCACTTGCTGCCTTTTCCTCCCTCAGACTCTCTTTCTCCGGTTTCTTGGCCTTTTCTTTCTTTTCAAAGTCTCTTTCATCTTTTTCTGGCTTCTTAAGTAGCTAGGAAGAGAACAAATTTAGTTTTCCTTACTAAGTTAATTCTGCTGCTAACTGTGCTAGGATGCTGGTCTGCACTGAAAGGCAAGGGGGTACCTGGTGCATAATACAAGAGTAAATATATTAGCATTACGTAACTAGCTATTTCCATGATTCACTGTTTCTTATCAGTTACCAGAACTTTGCTTTTTAAAAAATAAATCCCAATGCAATCCAATACTTCTGAGCACACATCCCACTGAGACCAGTGGTGTTTACTCTCAGGCTTAATGGTATAGGATTATGGCCTTATTCTACGTTCTGCTTTTTATTCTCAAGAGATTTCTACGGCTAGCTTCTAGTGCAATAAATAATAACTTGTCACCACTGTTTGTTTATACAGTGCCTACAGTACTATTCCATAATACTTTAATCCAAGTCTGTATAACTTAGTACCAAGCATGCATAGGATTGCAACCTCAAATGCAATGCAAAAAGCATGCAAAAAAGAGCACACTTTATACAAAGCCAAATGCAAAATTGCTCTCATATTTCACGAGTGTGCGTACGAAAGCAACATATGGCCAATGCATCCTACAGGAATGAAGGCATACCTTAATCTTTGGTTCATCCTTTGATTTGTCCCTTTCTTTTTCTGGGCATCGCTCCACTTTCTTTGTTTTTTCGGCTTCTTTCCTTTTCCTTCTTTCTTCCTCTTTCCATTTTCTTCTTTCTTCTTCTCGTTGTCTTTTCCTCTCCAGTTCTCTCCTCCTCCTCTCCTCTCGCTTTTCTTCTCTAAGCCGCTGTAAAAGGGGGAAAAAAGATGCAGTGAGACTATAGCCAAGTCTTTATGTTGGGACAGGAGAGCTTTTGCATCTAACCAACTAAGCTATCCAATTAGCTATCCAATTGGCTAATGGCATATAGCACTAGGAACAGTTCTGTATATGGATTAAGAAGTTATAAGCTCACAAATAGAATTGAGATTTATTTGAGCACTGTAATAACAATCATTACCTTTACCCGACAACATAACCTATCGCTTTCCTACCTATTAATCATGGATCTAAGGATGTTAAATAATTTTTTTAACAGAGGGTTTTAGATATAGAGCTCCAGGAGCTTCAAGGAGCTGCAAGGGTACTCTGTTCCCCATAGTCACTGGGGTTACTATGAACCTTTGTAAAGATGGAACGCCATACTTGGGTTGGTAAACAATCCTTAAACCTAGGAAGTATTTCTCTCTGGCAAGGTTTAATGTTCTTCCCTTGAATTTATTAGATGGCAATAAAACTGCTACCACATTTGCTAAGCAGGGTCTAGTATGGTTTCAAATTAGATGGGGGACCACGTGTTGAGATTCTTGCAGTGCAGCGGGTTGGCCTGATTAACCCTTGGTGTCCCTTCCAACTCTACAATTCTATATTAAAATGCTGAAGAACAACAAATGCTGCCCCTGTAACAATGCTGAGGTGGAGTCTGTATTGCATATCTTTTTCTATTGCAGTTTTCATCAAGGGGCTAGGAAAGACCCAGTAGATCCTATTACAAAGTCACCCCATCCCCCCTACTTGCCCCTCTGCGTCTCTAAAGATTACTTTGCTTCACAGTTACAATTGTTCCAGTGTAACCAATTGTTAAAGAACAATTGGTAAAGTTTTTGAATATTTTTATTAGACGCCTCATGATTTTCTAATGTGCATATATTATATCTACTATATAATTTGGAAAGTGGTTTGTCTGCCGCTTCCTGTTCTTCATAAGTTTCACCAAACATGGCTTGAGGGTTCTGGAGCTGGCAGTCATCATCAATGCTTGGATGCCGGCTGCCATTTTGATTCAAGATGACAGACCAAATCATGACGTTGGTGTTACCTTGCCCCAATTTTTGGCATGATGGGTCCAAATTTACAAATCTCACTACCCTTTTTTTTTTTTTTAAGAACACAGCATTTTTTGGTTTCTACAAATTCCCATGCCATGCGCTTCCCACTATACACATATATTCATTCTAGAATTTCAATTCTGTGTTTTCCAGCTGTATTAATATTTTCATGAATGTTATCAAGTCTAATTGTCAATTGCTATGTTTTAATGGTCTGCTGACTGCTATTTAACAAAATTAATTTGAGCAATTACCTTTACCCCAAAACATATATTCTGAAATTATGCAAAATTCAGAGATGCTGCATTAGGACACTTGTGGGAATAATGATTTTAAAACATTCATTTCACCCTGGTAGCCTCTTCCAAAGAAAGCTGGAAATGCCGAAGTACACATAACAAGATCAAATAACAGGCTTTTCAGTCTCACTCACTACTGCCATGAGATTAACTGCTATTGGACAGCATTCAAATATTCAAAAATGCCAACATAATTAAGCAGGCTGTTCTGAAATAATTGTTACCTGTTTATTCTTCAAGAAGTTCAACAGAGGAGTTGTTTTTTTTGCTAAAGAATGTAAAAGAAAGTGCTTTTGTATTTATTTCAACACATTTTATTTGTGGAAATAATGCAAGAAGAATATTCATATGAAATTTTTAAGTTACAAAACAAAACTGAAATTATGTATAACCAAAACTCATCAAAATGTAGTACAAATACATATAGTTATGCTGAGACAACAATTCTTGTCTGGTGTTTCCGTATGGGGAGATAAAAATGCTGTCCATCTTCATGTATCTAACTAAATTAAGATCTTCCCTCACTACAGTGGTACCTCAGGTTACAGACACTTCAGGTTACAGACTCCGCTAACCCAGAAATAGTACCTTGGGTAAAGAACTTTGCTTCAGGATGAGAACAGAAATCGCACCGTGGCGGCAGCAAGAGGCCCCATTAGCTAAAGTGGTACCTCAGGTTAAGAACAGTTTCAGGTTAAGAACGGACCTCCGGAACGAATTAAGTTCTTAACCCGAGGTAGTACTGTATTCGTTCTGGAGGTCTGTTCTTAACCTGAAACTGTTCTTAACCTGAAGCACCACTTTAGCTAATGGGGCCTCATGCTACCACTGCGCTGCACGATTTCTGTTCTCATCCTGAAGCAAAGTTCTTAACCCGAGGTAATATTTCAGGGTTAGCGGAGTCTGTAACCTGAAGCGTATGTAACCCAAGGTACCACTGTACTATTTCAAAAATAGTAATTGATTTTTTTAAAGGTAAAACAGTAAAGAATGAAAAAACCACAACCATACTTTAAAGCATACAAAAGTTAAAATACTAAAACAGATTAAAACTACCTCAACTTTCTAATCCTCTAAGTAGCCTTGTCTAAACAACAGTAATTTTAGCAGGTGCTGAAAAGGGAGCAGTGAAAGTGCCTGATTGGTCTCAATAGGCAGGGAGTTCCAAAGATTAGGGGCTGCCTCGCTATGATCTGTAACTATATGCTGTGTAACAATACTTTTTATACCTATTAATTCTTTGTTTCTTGCTTCTATTTCCTCCAGCAATGTCTCAGGGGTGGATGTTAATTTTTCATCATCAGCACTATAGTTTTCCAAAAACTTCTTATATTCTGGATCTGATGAGGAACCAAAGGGTAAGAACTATAAATATATGCACTTAAAAATGATACATAACATGTAAAGCTAATAGAAACAAGACCTCCAGCTGCCATGTTAGATATATGCTCTACTTCTGAATAAAGTATGTTGTTTCTACAGTACTGTTTCTATCTACCTGTAAAATACAACAACCTGTAAAATACAACAACCATGGAAGTGAATGAAACCCTACACTGGAAGTATTTTCATCTAATGACAGCAGCGACTGCTACTACTCACCATCTTCAATGGTTCCAGCTTTGGCATCCTTTTTCTTACTCTTCTTTTTGGCAGCTTTTTGAAACGGTGCAAATTCCACTACGGCAGGATATTCTAGACCTGTTCATATGTAAAAATATTAAAGACAACGACAAAAATGTTAAGAATGAAAAAACCTTTCTTTTGTGTTTGTGTGGGGGGGGCACTATATCTCAAAACCAAGAAACCCCACAATCAAGATAATGTTTTGAGACACGAGATTCACAAAACTCATTTCTTGCCAGACATGAGCTGTCTGTCCAGGCCTCCTGCAACAGCAGCCAATTCGTGAAAATACCTCCATTGCTACCCAAACGAATACTATGGTTTTACATTTCTGCTCACCAGGGAAAACAAGTGAACTGGCCCTGAAACTACAAAATAGTTCTGATACATTTTATGAACTGGCAAATTGGATCGTATTCTTTTAATCATGATATGAAAGCTACTTGTTTGGTCATTCAAAAGCAAACACTGACATAAGAATATTCTATCAGAAACAGTAGAGGGGGGAAATTGGCAGTATGAAGAAGGGTAAGCAATCAAAATAATATAATTATATTATTCTAGAGTGCCATTTCAGCTACTGTTGCTCAAGTAGAGAATCCTAAAGCAGCATTCCATACCACGCAGAACTAATGAACTCTGTTTTGCATGCCAGTACTGTACAATTAAAGTTATTATTACCAGAAATTATGTGTGCATTACAAATCCATAAAAAGGATTTGGGTCTCTCTGGATCCACTACACAAATGTGGCACAAACTGTGCTTCTTCACCACACCCAAAGCCATCTGCTTATGCAAAGCAGCAGCTATCCCTAATTAGCAGATTAAGGCAGATCCTCAGTACAGTAGAAGATAGGATTTAGACAAGGGACAGGGTACTGTGAGCCTCCCCAGATGTTGTTGGACTCTAACACCCATAAACTGAAGCAGAGATGACCAATTATCAGGGGTCTGGGAATTGTTGTCTAACAACATCTGGAACGCCACAGGTTCCCCATTATTGATGCACACTACAATCCTAAGTGTACTAATTCAGAAGCATGTCCAATTGCTGCTCGTGCAATTTACTTTCAAGAAAGTGTGCTTAGGAATAGGCTGTTAAAACAACAGTCCAAGAAAGATTATTTTGAGATGAACTGCACTAAAATCAAAGATACCTACTACCACATTATAATGCACTGAATTGGGCTATAAACTGTCCATTGAAATCTTGACTCAAATAATAAATGCATGGGTTTTCCAGAATTACAGTTTAATTACGGTATAAATGTATGCCAACATGTTTTAAAGCAGATATATGATATACAGAACCAAGTTTTAGGCTTACTTGCCTTTGTGATCAACAAAAACATAACCATCAAAGCGATCCCTGAACAGAACAATGTCTTCTTGGTTTTTAAAGTTGATGTATGCTCTGGAAAACATGTGAGGGTACAAACTGCAGAAGGACAGAAAATGGCAATGTATAAGGAAACGTCGCTGAGTGATGATTGTAAATATACACAACACAGACGGATGTAAAACAGAAAGACATTTATGACATGACATTGTTACATGAAGCACAGCCAAATGTTTATACTTCCTTTTACCTGGAGTCATTAGCAAAGAATTCAAAATAGTCATGTTCAGGCAAAGGTTGGAGATGTTCTTCAAGCTGTTCCTTGGTCAAGCTGGGAGGCAGGCGTCGAATCACTACCTTAAAGAAAAAGTTGCATTGTTTACAAAAACTAGGTGTATTATACAATATTTTTTCTTTTAAAAAAGCAAGGTTCCATCATACAGTGGTACCTTGGTTGTCAAACCACTTAGCTGTCAAACAAATCGGCCCCTGAACGCTGCAAACCTGGAAGTGATTGTTCCTGTTTGTGAATGTTCTTTGGAAGCCAAATGTCCAGCACGGCTTCTGGAAGTGCAGGAAGTTCCTGTGGCCAATTGGAAGCCACGCCTTGGTTTTCGAACTGTTCCAGGAGTTGAACGTTTTCCCGGACCGGATTAAGTTTGACAACCAAGGTATTTCAAAACAAAGGAAAACACCTTAGATATGGTCACAATTCTACCACAGATTTCATAATAAACCAGCTTCTCTGCAGCCTGTGCTCTTCTGGCATGTAAATCTCTGTGTAATGAATTCCATCATGTAAAGTAAAGAAAAAATGCTGACCTGTCCTACAACAGTCTGATGTTTTTCCATTGCTATAGTTTTTTTGATCCACACTTGTATATACACCAACACACACACACACACACACACACAAAGATCCACTAGACTATATGCTTTGTACACAAAAGGTTCCATGTTTAATCCCTGGCATCCCCAGGTAGGTATGGAAAAGGTAATCTTATCCGACATACTGGTGGAGCCAACTTGCCAGTCAGCACAGAGAAGACAGATAGGTCAATAACATTATCAGTACAAGACAGCTTCCTACGTAATCTTTCAACCAGTCTGTTGCATCATGTTCGTTACAACTGAAAGACATTTTTGCACACCAATTATTTACTGAATAGTAATGCATGGCAAGTAATAATGCTCTTTGGTGACCAGAATGTGAGTATTCCCTAATAAGAGAGTTTTATCAAAACAGAGATTAAAAAATGGTGCAATTTGAGACCAGTTTATACAATGAGCAGAACTGAAAAGAAAACCCCTGTTCTCGACCACTTCTGGTATAGGCCAGCTAAACCAGGTGAGAGCAAACCCTAGGTGAGTTTGGGACTTCCCCTGTTTACGAAGACAAGCTCCAGCAGATTTGGCAGGTGAGACCAATAGTGGATCCAATGGTCAAGAAGGCAGTCTCTGCACATTCTGTAGAAGGAAACGAGGGGCAGGTGGGGCTAGGAAGGAGCAGGAAAACCCAGATCCCAAACCTCCTCTGCCTTGTGGGAGATCTTCGGAAGAAGAAAAGGCTAAGACCCTGCACAAATCCGGAGTGGGGTTGTACGCCTCCTTCCGACAAGTTCTGCAGCCAAACGTCTTGCTCTGCTTTCCTTTGGACCGGCGAGTCAGCGGTGAAGCCCAGGACCTCTATTGCACAACACTGCCCAGGCTTGCAGTGACCCAGGCAGGTGCTAAATGCAGCACTTTGACTTCACCCCAGGCGCTCCATCGTCTCTCGGGGTACAGATACCCACACAGACATTTCAGGCTGCAGGTGACAGTGGTGGCCGTCAGCAGAGTTTATGCGATGGTAGGGGAATGGGGAATAACGCACGCACGCGGAATGGGGAATGGGGAATAACGCGCACGCGCACCCGTCTTTTGAAACCTTGCGACTTCAAAGTGTCCCCGCACTTTCTCTCTCTCCCCCACCCCCGACCTGCGGATTAAGGAGAAAAAGCCATCGCGTCAGGAGGAGAGGCGAGGAGCCTAGTTCTCCATGCACTGCTGGGGGGAAACGGCACGGGAATATTTTTGCGCTTGGACTGTCACCCCACGAGCAAGAGGAAGGCTGACGCCACGGGGCTACGATGCGCAGCAAGGCGCTTTCGGCCCCGCCGAGTCCAGCCCAGCCCAAGGGAAAGGCGCCGCACCTGCCGGGGGACTCCGACCCCCACGGGCCCCGCGCGGGGAGCTTCTCTGCTGGGCGCACCTTGCTCAGGATCTCTTTCTTGTCCTTCGGACGCTCCAGCCTGTCCGGTTCGCCTCCCGCCTTGGCGTCCGCTGCCACCGCCGCTGCTCCCACGCCGCCGGTCGGGGTGACGGGAGCCCCTCGCTTCTCCTTCGGCCGCGCGTTCTCCTTGTCTTCCTTCATTGCGAACGCGGAGAGCCGCACCAGGCCTTCGCCCGTCAACGCCCCCGCCCGCGCCGCCGGTGCCTCCCTCCGCCCGCGCCTCGCCAGATCCGGGCGCCCATTGGCCGCCGCTGCTCTCGCAGGAATGGGAGGGGGAGAGCGGGACGCCGCCGCCGGCAGCAGCAGCATAGTAAACAACGGCGCCACAGCGCCCCCTCGGCCGGCGAGAGGAGAGCCCGGCGCTCAGACCCAGTGGAGAGGCGCTTTCCCGCGACTACATCTCCCAGCATGCTCCGAGGTTGCCCATCTTAGTAGGGCTCTTTAATTCGCTTAAGGCTTCGGGACTACATCTCCCAGCATGCATCGCGACAGGGGTCCTCCTCTTAGTGGGGCGTTTCAATTCGTCGGATGCTTCGGGACTCCGTCTCCCAGCATGCACCGCCCCGCGGAGAGATTGTAGGGCGCTTCAATTGGCTGGATACTTCGGGACTACATCTCCCAGCATGCACCGTCCCGAGGAGACGTTTGCTCATCTCAGTGAGGCGCTTCAATTCGCGGGATACTTCGGGACTACATCTCCCAGCATGCTCAGCCCCGCGGAGAAGTCGCTTAATTTTAGTGGGGCGTTTCAATTCGCTGGATGCTTCAAGAATACGTCTCCCAGCATGCACCGCCCAGCGGAGAGGTTGCCTAATTTTAGTGGGGCGTTTCAATTCGCTGGATGCTTCGAGACTACATCTCCCAGCATGCTCCGCCAACCGCCAAAAAAGTTTCCTGCATCTTTAAAGGGTTCAATTCCCGGCATGCACTGCGACCTGTCAGGCACCTACCGTAACCGTTCCAGTATATATCGTGGCTTTTATATATAGGTATAAATATACTGTAACATATAGTGTAAGATATATAGTGTAACAGCGGAAAGCGATATCCACTGAGCCTTTAAACAGAAACCAAACAAATCGCCTCAGAGCGTTCCGCGGGGCTTGTCGCCATAGCAACATCACCCCTTAACCCTGTCGTGGCCATGATGGGGGCGCGGGGGGGCACATGCGCAGCTGACGCCTTTGGGGCGGGGGAGGGAGGGAAGGTTGCCTTCTGGGCCACGCTGCCTGAAGCTCGCGATAGTAGGGCTGTTGGCGGAGCATGCGCAGGAGCGCCAGCTGTGCTTTGAGGGCGAAGTCGTGTGGCAGCGCTGCTGACTGAGAGGTCGCCAGGGTCGCGGAGGGAAAGAGCCGCGCAGCCGTCGGGATGTGGTACGAGATCTTGCCCAGCTTGGGCCTCATGTACGTGTGCTTGGTCATCCCTGGCGTGGCCACCAACTACATCCACAGATACACCAACGGGGGCAAGGTGCGTGCCATGGAAGCGGCTCCTCACGAATCCCCATCTCCCCTCTTCTTTTCTGAAATCCCATACTGCTGATTTAGGAATTGCTGTATCTTTAAGAACTTGTTTTGCGTTTACATCTATGTGATCGATTTAGGAACAGCGGCTTTAAGAGCTTGAGTTTTCTCTTCCCTTCTCCTCCCACCGTTCTTTTCCCTTGCGTGCCATGACTTTTCAGAGAGTCTCTTAAAACTGGTGGGGTTGGGGGGGGGCGTTAAGCTGCCGTGAGAACCTTTTGGGTGTAAATAAAAATTTAAGTGAATTGCACACCTTCTTTGAGACTCTCTGAAGAAGTCGTCTAATATGCATCCCCAAATCCAACGTGCAGTACTTGCGTATAAACGCCAGGAGGCCTAAGAGACCGAAGAAAAAAAGCAAGTGACCCAGAATTTCTAAAATGTAATCAAAGCCAGCAGCAAAATCATAATAATGAAAGCAATATATTTCAGGAGAAAGCTAGCAAGAAGAAAAAGTGTTTTCAGACCTTCCTGAAAGGGCTGCAGTGTTGATTCTGTTGATAATGAACACCAAAGCTGTGGCGCTACCATGGAGAAGGCTTTAAGAGAGGATTGGACAAATTTATGGAGGACACAGCTATTCATAGCTATGCTCTGGTGCCTCCACAGTCAGAGACAGCAATGCTTCCAAATACAAGTTTCTGGAAATGACAGGGAGAGTGCTGTTGTGTTTGTGTTTATAGGTTTCCCATATGCATCTGGGCAGCCACTGTGAGCAAAAGGACTCTGGATTTGATGGCCCATTGGCCTGCTCCAGCAGGTTTGAGTTATTTCTTAGACTGTCTTGTGCCTGGCAATTCACCTTCACCTGGTGGTTGGTCTCAGAGAATGGGCAACTGGGTGTGGGAACTGACAGCCCTTCGAATAACTATGACAAAAACCTTTTAAAGGCTTTAAAGCCCGTAAAGATAGGGAGAGTAGTGTCGTCGTCCCCCGTCCCCATTTCATAATATTAAAACCCAGGGCCATCCAATGAAGCTGAATGCTGGAAGATTCAAAGCAAACGAAAGAAAACACTCTTCTACTGTGGAATTCACTCCCAGGAGATGCATTTATGGCCACCAGCTTGAATAGCTTTAAGAAGTGGTTGGTCAAATTCACTGAGGCTAATGCTTTCAAGGGCTATTAGCCACTGGTATGTACTGCCTCATGTGTCAGAGGCAGTATGTCTCTGAATATCAGTTGCTGCGGTTCACATGTTGGGATAGTGGTGTTTTACTCAGGTTCCCATTTCTATCTGGTTGGCCACTGTGAGAACAGGATGCTGAAGTATCCAAACTTTCTTTAATGGCAGCCCTATGTAGAGTGCATTTCAGCAGCCTAGTCTGAATGTGACCAAGGCACAGTACATGAGGCCTGGACAAGTTTTATTTATTTATGTAATTTATATCCTGCACCAGAGGTTTTCAACCTTTTGGAGTCCACAGCTCCCTTGACCAAGTACATTCTTTCTGCGGTTCTCCTGTGGGGCTCAGGAGCCCAGTTATGTCACCCCTTGCCTGCAGAGCTGGCAGCCTCTCACCCTTTCTTAAATACCCTCGCTTGTAGAGTGTTCCCTCAGCCTCCTCCTCTCCTCTCCTCTGGCCAGTCCCAGAGGCACCATTCACCTGCTGCAACAAACAGCCGTACAAGCCTTTGGGAGGCAGAGACGTGAGAGGGCATCAGAGGAGGAAGGGAAGGAAAGAGGGACAGAAACCATTGTTACCCGCGACCACCATTCAACTCACTCCATGGTGCCATGGCACACTGGTTGAAAACCACTGCCCTACACAGTCATTGTAGATTCATTCTAGGGCAGCTAGTAGAGTATTACAGGAGGGGAAAATAAATATTTTTAAAGTAGTTAACAATAACAGATGGGACGCAGGTGGCGTTGTGGTCTAAACCACTGAGCCTCTTGCGCTTGCCGATCAGAAGGTTGGTGGTTCGAATCCCCTCAACGGGGTGAGCTCCTGTTGCTCGGTCCCAGCTCTTGCCAACCTAGCAGTTTGAAAGCACGCCAGCGCAAGTAGATAAATAGGTACCACTCCGGTGGGAAGGTAAACGGCATTTCTGTGCACTGCTCTGGTTTCGGTGTTCTGTTGCGCCAGAAGCGGCTTAGTCATGCTGGCCACATGACCCGGAAAAACTGCGGACAAACGCTGGCTCCCTCAGCCTGTAAAGCGAGATGAGTGCCGCAACCCAGTCTGCGACTGGACTTAACTGTCAGGGGTCCTTTACCTTTACCTCTTACCTTTAACAATAACAGACAATAATTACTATTTGAAATGTGTACCTTTCAGATCCCTGTCCCAGTAGATAGGCAGATTGATGCAGAAGAAAAGTATCCAACTGGTCTCTGGGCTCCAAGCTGGGCTCTAAAAAATAAAAGGTTACATATAGGCCACCCTGAACTCTGATTGGATGAAGGGAGATATAGCAATGTTTTAATTAGTTAAGGTGATGATTTTTTTAAAAAAGGAAAATAAAGAAGAATGGTAAATGACGACTTTAAAAAAAAAAAAAAAAAGCAAATTAAAATAATAATAATTGTGGACTTCCGGGTCGGCGCCATCGCCGAATGGCGGACTCCCTCCGAACTCCGGAGGGAGCCTGCACGGCAGGGGCTGGGTCCTACCGCACCGGCGATGCGGGGACCCTTAAAAACCACGGCCACGGGGGCCGTGGACATGGAGACTCGGCTGACACCGTTAGCGCCCTCCCGACTCGTGAAGGAGCCTTTTTAAAGGCTACGGATCGGGTGCCGGGGAGAAGCGTGGTGTTTTGAGTCCTCTGCTATCCCTGCCGTGCGAAGCCGCATGCCATTCGGCGGAGAGCGCTGGCTTCTTCCTTTGAAAATTCGGACCTAAAAGAACAACCTGTAAGTAATTGGAACTTGGATTAAAAAGAGGGACAAAAATTTTAAAAATTTCGGAGCGAGCGGGGGAGGCGCAAAAAAGGAAGTCAGCCACCCCCTCCATTGTAGAAGGGTCAAAGCAAAGGATCTGATAACTAAGATCGGAGTAACATCATTTTGGCAAGTTTTTAACCTCACGAGTGAAGAATATGAGATTGAGCTGGAGGAGGAAAGTAGAATTCGGACTTAAAAACAACCCCCCCTGGAACCCCGGGAGCGATCGATGACGGAGTTTGGAGAGGAGAAAGGCAAGTTTTGACAGCTGTCAAAGAGCTGTCAAAGCGGAAAATAAGATAGAGACTATGTTACAAGGACTTTGCTGGTTATATTTGTTATAAATTGAATACAAATTGTTTTAAATAAGGATTACAAAGTTACTAGGGCTAATGGATGTGATCTGGAAGAGAACTCAGCTTTTGCAATCCACCTAGAGGAGCCGAGGGACATTACAAGTTTTAGCTGGAAATTGGAACTGAACTGTTTATCTCCTGGGAAACTGCAGAAATGGAACATTATTATGACTACAGAGGCTACTACACCGAAGAAGACAATGGAATCATCTGTTGTGGAATGAAAGGAACTTGACGTAATGTTTTGTTTCTGAATAACAAGCCTCTGCAAAGGAACTAACTTTTGGAATTAGGACATTTGTGCAGGAAAACAGGGACAGAAAGAAATAGAAAGAGGAGTGTGATCAATAAGAACAACAAAATAACAAGAATTGGACCAAGTTAAAAGTGGGGACATTTGGGACATCCAGATTTGACAAGCTTAAGGATTATAATTTGGAGTTTTTCACTCCTGGATATAAAAATCTGGATGGAAAAAATGGGCCTCTCTTTGAGACAGAATCCTTCCATGATTGGACATTCGAAACTAAAGAGGACTGGCAAAGGACTATGATTTAGAGAGACGTGGAAATATCGGACATTGAGGAACATTGGGAACGCAACCGGGAAAAGGGGGGGTGGGAAATGTGGAATCCTTAAAGGCGTAAACTACGTTTTATTTAGGCTATATACATCTACATGGTATTCTAAAGGGGGGAACTCGTGGTGGGAATAAGCCGATTTTAGGGGAATGGAAAATAATGTTTTTTTTTTAGAAAAAAAAAAGTTTGGGTTAAGGATAACAAGTTTGAATTGAGGAGAAGAACTTGTTGAGATCATTTGAGAGATTGGGAATACAAGGGGGGGAGGGAAGGGGAAGTCCTGAAGGGATGTAATTGGAAAAAGATTTGAAATTGGATGTTTTATTAATTTGTAATTAATTGGAAAATTTTAATAAATATTATTAAAAAAAAATAAAATAAAATAATAATAATTGTAAGGAAAAGGCTCAGTAGGATGATTTTTTTATTAAATTTAATAAAAATTAAATTAAATTAACAAATAAAGCATGAACAAATATGTTCAAGCTGAAACTCTAGTTGATTTTCTTTGTTTATGAATATATTCTTTTTGGGGTGGGCATATTAAGTGAAACAAGCCTCACTCACACCTGCAGCTTGCAGCAGTGCTGTTCAGACATAGGCTTTCTTACTGCTTCTGTTGAACCCCACAGTGTTGTCCCCTGAATTGCCCACGGCATCCAAATAATCATACCTTCAGCTAAGAATGACAATGACAGTCTGTCATGTGTATATCTGAGCCCTGGTGCTAGGCTGTGAAGCAGGGCTGAGCAGTCTGCTTTTCATCTCAAAAAGGAATAGGTCTGCCCGCATCTGTTGAATTTTTCAATATTTCACATTTTTTGTCAACTTTGCTTTAAGTCTTCTCACTATATGTCTTCCACTGCCTCTTGTTTACACATTGTCCACCTTATTTCTTATGTGCCCAGGAGAAGAGAATTGCTCGGAACACCTATCAGTGGTACCTGCTGGAGAGAGACAGGCGTGTGTCTGGAGTAAATCAGTACTATGATTCCAAGGTTCGTTTGAACAAACTTCCTTGCATGCTGCTGTCTAGTTGCAAAGTCACAACACTATTTTTTTGTGGGGGTGGGAAGCTAAATGCCACAACAGTTTACATTTGCTTTGGCCCCTAAATGATTTCTGTTCCTCTGCACAATGTTATTTTTATCCTTAATCTGTGTTCAATACTATAATGTGCATGACATGTTCTGCTCATAGCAGAGCCCTTTTCAGAAATGTGTTTCTCCACATGATGTTAATGATGTGAAGAAAGAAACAGGGATGACCGTGTATGCCCTGTCCCCTCTTGTGCATTCCTGATCATCTTCCACAAGTTGGAGAACAGCTGTCATTACTTGTGTAGATTCTCCATGGGTAGTTATGTGGCATCTTTAAAGACTGAATAACTTTCCAAACTACAACTCCCATCATGTCTGGCCATTTGTCATATTTGCTAGGACTGATGGGAGTTGCAGTTCAGCAACATCTCAAGGACCAAAGGTTCCCCACTCCTGCCCTAAGGAGTCTTCTTTCCTGGTCCTGTGATGGCAGAGCACTTCTGTCAGTGGCAGCCTGATGTAGCAAAGGAAACTGCAAACCTGCCTGCGCTTGCTAGTATTAAAAGTTGAGCAACTTGCTATGTGTTTGCGCAATTAGTATTTTTCTGTTTGTGGGATTAAGGGGGACACCACCTTGAAAAGAGGTTTGTTAAACCTGATTATATAGTGTAATTTGATAGCAGTAGCGTTGTGCACATTTAACTGATTTGCTTCACTTTTTATTTTCCAGGGTTTGGAGAACATTAAGTAAAACCACGATGCAATGAAAGCAACTTAATAAACATGTATTTGACAAAGTGTGGAGCATATTGATCATAATCTCATGAGGAGAGAGGACAATAAGTTTCTAATACTGTATCAATAAAATTGCAATAAAGAAATAAAATACAGATTGAAATAATGCAGATGTGAGAATGTTGACAAGACAGACAGAATACTGTATTGGGTTTGTTTTTCATGCTGACCTTCATGAAAGGTACATTTGATACATTACTCTTAACACATGGTTGCTGTTGTTGGCTTGAGTGATGGCACTTGTAGTCCAAAACATGTGGAGGGCACCATGTTGACTTACCCCTATTTTAATGGGTACCAGATTGTTCTTCTTTGCTCTTTGATTACTACATGAAACCAATAGGAAACATCAGCTGCAGAGTTAGGTATACTAATGACCACAGTTCGTTCTCATTTTCACCATCTAAGCCAGGTGTGGGGAACCTTTGGCCCTCGAGATGATGCTAAACTGCATCATTAGCCATGCTTGCTAGGACCAATGGGAGTCGCAGTTTAACAACAATAGGAAGGCCAAAGGTTTCTTACCCCTGGTCTAAACCTAAGGAGGTGGTGGTTATCCTGAATCAGTGTTTTGAAGTTCCATTTTGGTATGAATATGGATGGAACTAGCTGAAACTTAATCCTGATAAAATGAAAGTACTATGTTTAGGGCTTATGCCTTTATTCTTCCTGAAGGAACAAATATGCAGGCATGGTGCTCTTGGACACAGCTTTATCTTTGGATCCTCAGGTAGTATCTACCATTTCACAAGCTGTGGATGTTTCTAGAACAGGCTTTTGTGCCAATTTTGACCCTTTAGGTTTCTAGCCAGCCATAGTGACTTTCCCTAGGCCAGTTCCTCACCCTCCCTGAGTAGTTTTGCCTGGTGGGAATGTTAACTGTAATAATAATGCCTCTCGCTTGCCTGGATAGAAAAATGTGTGGTATGGGAGTATAGGCAACTTTGACTTCTGCATGGCTGGAATGTAGCCTACTGTGCAAAGGTTAAAGTCATACCCATGGCCCACCCACCACTGGCATGTGCCCCCACTCCAAAGATTGCTCATAAAGGAATGTGGTCCCTTCACCCCTGATCTAGAGAAAATCAATCTATGACACTGGAATTGAGTGGTCAGAATAGAATGTTTGTGGGTTTTCAAACTTGGAGCGTATTGTGCCAATTTTATATCAATTGACTAGGTTGCCTGTTTGCTTTTAAGCCTAGTTTAAAGAATTAGACATTGACCCTTAAGGCTGTTAATAGCCTGGGACAAAGTTACCAGAACTTGCCACATGAATTTGTCTGAGCCTCCAGTTGGTTTCAGGGACTCTGCTCTCAAACATGCCTCTGTTAGCAGATACTAGGCGCAGAGCCTTTTTATGGTAGTGTCACTCATAACCTCTGGAGAGTTGAGGGATGCTTTGGAACAGATATTGTGGGGATATGAGGAGCTGTAGGGGGGAAAGAGGAACCAGAAGTCCTGTTGCAAAAGGGAATTTCCTTTGTACAAGTGGATGAACATCACTGGATGTTGCCCAGTTTTCATTAAACATGCACTTGGGAGTGTAAACACTTTTATTTTTTTAATCTATCCCATCCCCAGTATCTTAAAGATTATATTAGAAGGAGCAGAAAAGCTGTATACAAAATGCCAATTGAAACAGTAAACACAATTTCAGGAAAGTATTCACTGCAATGAGCAAAGCTTTTTATTATTTAATGCATATCCCACACAAAACAATGCGTTTAGATTACTAAAGAATGCAAGTAAATTGCTGTATGCTGGTTTCTAAATGTATCCCAGTAAAATCAGGAGCAGAGAAAAGATTGCTGCATCAGCAGATGACCTTGTAAATGATTCCACTCCACAGGTAGCTTTGGAATCTGCAATGGTGGAAAGAAAATCAGAGTCATGAAGATACAGGTTAAAGTTGAGATACAAGTGGAGCTTGCAACAAAATGTTGTGGTGTGAAATGGGCCTGTTTGGGATGTCAGACCCCTAACCAGGCCCTTTCCAGTATATTTCATTTTTCCCCATTTTCACCTGGTTTTCTGTTTCCTACCCATCCATCAACAGTCGGTCAGCGTGCCATGGCCATTGAGCACACATGCTCCTCATTGTGTTAGTGTGCATTAAGAAACAGGCAAGGCACATCATTCAGACCATTGGGCATTTTTTCAGTGATGCTTCAAAAATTACATCAATACATTGTGCATCTTTTCTAGTCAGTGTTAGTTGCTTGTGGCTCCAATGGGGCACAAAGCATGAAATTTGCAAAACTACATCCTGACATCTTTTGAGTTTTATGCATTCAGTTTCTCTACCAACAATAAGGTGTCTTTTTTAAATGAAAGGTACACTCATCAACTTCCATCATAGCTAATGATTTTACTAGGGCCAGAGACTATCAAACAAGGCAGTCTCATATAACCCAGTAACCCCTTCAGACTCATAATAAAACAAGGAACATTTCTCCTGATCCCATAGCGGAGTATCAAGTACCCAAGCAAAGCACTATACCAGCTGATATGTTATTGCCCTTCATCAATCTTGTTCCCTTCAAATGTTTGACTACAAGTCTAAAACCATCCCACAAGCATTGGCTGTAGTTGATGGGACTTCTAGTTACTAGCATTGGAGGGCACCTGGTTGGCGAAGGCTGTGTTATTGGGATATATTGATCCCAATGCCATCTGTACTTGTGGCCTATTCAATTTCAGGGGAGATGCATAGTTACCTTAAGACTGGGAACTTGTTTCACATAACAGAGAGGTAAGTTACTCACTTCTCCAGATCACTTTGGATTTGACGTTGGTCCAGTAGATGTCATGAGACTGGGCGACTGTAGCCCTGATACAATAGGAAAAGGGACATCACAATTACAATGCATCTTGAGATTGGGTTCTGCCTACTCCTACAATCATCATCATCATCATTTATTATTATTATTATTATTATTATTATTATTATTATTAAAAAACCCTCTTCAGTTTGTAATTACTTTGATGCAGTTCTTAAAGTTCATTATCCGAGGGTTAAAGATTTCCCTCAACATTTTTCCCATGGATTGAGACAAATGAAACTCCGCACAGTTATTAGTCCTTCTCCACATAGCTACCAGCAAGAGTCAAACACTTCTCCCATCGCTTTATGCAGTTGTGGAGACCTTGTTGGCAGGTTGCGTCAGAAGCCACAACGACCTCAGAAATCAGCATTTCACTGTATGGAAAAAGCTTGCCTTTCAAAAATAACTTAATGGTTGGAAAGAGGTGGAAGTCTGATGGTGCAAGGTTTGGAGAATAAGGGGGGTGAGGAATGATTTCATAGCCACAGGACTATGCTTCCATCTGAGCAACATGTGTGTTGTGAACCGGGGCGTCATCCTGCAGGAGGCAGACAACTTTGGTCAGCATACCATGCCTCTCACTTTTGAGGGCCTTCCACAATTTCTGCAGCAGTGAAGCATAATATGTCCCAGTAATTGTGGTAGCCTTTGCCAGGAAATCCATCATCACTATTCCATGCTGGTCCCAAAAGACCATGAGCATGACGTTGCCTGCTGATGGTTGGAGGTGGTGAGGCGGAATGTTTCCATTGTTTGGACTGGGATTTAGTCTCTGGGTCATAATGATGGACCCATGTTTCATCCTGAGTAATTAATAATTAGTCTGGCGAAGAAGCCATCATAGTTTTTGTGACACATGGCCAAATGAGCCCATGAGCATGTGACTCGTTCCTGCTTCTGGGAAGGCAGCAGCCGAGGAACCCACAGTGTGGACATCTTTTCCCATGAAAAAATGGTCATGGATGATTTTTTTCTACAGAGCCACACTGATCTTGACATCTGCAGCTAGCTGGCGAATGGTTGTGCGATGTTCCTCCAGAATGGTGATCTGCACTTCATCAATGAAGTGGCTTCATCAATGACAGATTGTGGTCGCTCAGGAATGGGAGCTGCTCCACCAAAGTCTGACCACACTTGAACTGACGATGCCAGTGCTTGACTACGTCATACGATGGGGCATCTTCCCCATAAGTCCCTTTCATCTCATCGAACGTCTGCCGTGGTGTGTGCGCTTTCAAGTACAGGAACCTGATGACTGCCCTGCATTCAAGTGGTTCCATTATCAGATGTTACTCCACATTAGCACCCGCAACAGAGATCATGTGCAATTTCATCCTCCTATGATAACCGGAAGTGGGTCAGAGGAAATCTTTAATGAACGACCCTAATACTCTTAAAATAAACTTGCCTTCTGCCTTCTTGCAGAATGAAATCATAGCATGCAGACAGAGAAAATTATCTCTCATTCATTGCCTGGTAATGTTTGCAGCCATCAAAAGAGGCTTCTGAAGCCATGGGAAGGAGCTTAAATCTAGATCAGGAATGGGGAGCCTTTGCCTTGAACTACAATTCCCATCAGCTCTAGCAAGCAAGCCAGGGATGGCCAGGAACAAGGGTTGTATTTCAGCAATATCTGAAGATTCCTCACAACTGTCTTATGATTTAGGGAAGGCAGTATTTTAGAGAACATGTGAAACTTACACAAATATAACTACTGAAGGGCAGCCAGAGTTGGGTGAAAGCCATGTGTAACTGTCCTGTCCTGTTTTTAAATTGGTATTAGAATGAGTCACTGCGCCTTGTGGATTTCCAGAACACTGCAAAAGGAGACACAACGTCACTTTAAATAAGCTTCCTCAAATTTATCTATTTTAAAGCAGAACCAAGACCCCATAACACTTTTTATAGAGCCAGTCCAGAAATATTGGGAGATAAATTTATTTAGTTCACCATGCATTAGTAAACAAAATTCATTTTCCCACATTGCCCAGGTTCCTGCTCTGATTTTTAATATTGCAACATTTTTTTTAAAGCAGCCACTTAGTATTCATCCTTTACAGAGATTCGTTTGCCTTTAAAAGCTAACCAGGCACGTTCAAATTCAAATGTTGAATTTTACAATCTGAGCTAAATTGATGGCATTATCTTGAAGGTTATGATTCCTGACACATTTTATAGACCAAGAGTGGGGGGCCATCCCCCCTCTAGCTGTGGCTGAACTACAACTCCCATTATCCCATTATCTGGAGGGCTAAAGTTCCCCCAAACCTGTTTTGGACATTTGAAACCAGCCATTTTAGGATTTTTGGTCACTTCTGCTGTCCAGATATCAGAAGTGTTGAACTTCCCACTTATTTTAATAAAATACATGTGAGCCTTCCTTTCTGACTTGCTCTCCTGAACATGTTGCCATTTCTTCACAGACAGGCTGTTTAGGGCAGGGATGATTAATCTGTGGCCATCCAGACATTGTTAGACCCCAGCTCCCACTAGCCCAAGCCAGCATGTCTAATGATCAAGGATGATGGGAGCTAGAGCTTCAACAGCATTCAGAGGACCGCAGATTAGCCACCCCTGATCTAGGATGTGGCCAAATTCTCTAATGCAGCTGATGGGAAGTGTAGCCCAAAACATCTGGAAGACGCCCAGAGATGGGGATATTTAAGTTGTCCAAATTTTGGGCTACAAATCCTATCATCATCTCTGACTACTGGCCATGCTGTCTGGAGCTGATTGGAGTCCAGCAACATCTGGAGGGCCACACTCCTTAACTACTGGCATAGTGCCTCATCAAACTGTAAGTGCAGAAAAAATGAATAACTAGCTGGATCAACTATGAGTTGTATCGTTCAATCTGTGACCCTTCTCTGGTTTGGGGTGGGAATGGGGACTATTTCTGGCAATGATTCTGCTACAGCAGACACTAAAGAATGACCATTTGTCTCTTACCTGTAATAATTTAGTATTATTGGGAGGAGTTTGCCAAAAACCTAGTGCAGCTGTGGAACCAAATGCACGAGCTTCCAACAATAACCCTCTGTATGCAGAACCAAGGATCTGAACTGGAGAAAGATGACAGGCATCAAGTAACAAATAAGCCTGGGTTGGTTAAATTGCTTGTTTTCCGCAGCTGGATCTATAATGGTGTTTATAACCTGTCCAGGAACAGGCTATATATTATGTTTGGGGAGCCTTTGGAGTTCCAGATGTGGCTGAACTACAGCTCAAATCGCCCTGGCCATTGGCTATGCTTGCTGAGACTGATTGCAATTTTAGTTCAGCAGCATCTGGAGCACCAAAGATTCCCCATTCCTTATATATTCTCTGGCTGTTCTTGACCAACTACATTCTTTCTTCGGCCCCCCTGTGGGGCTCAGAAGCCCAGTTATGTCACCCCTTGCCTGCAGAGTTGGCAGCTCCTCACCCCTTTTGAAACACCCTCCCTTGTGGAGGGTTCCCTCAGCCTCCTCTCCTCTCCTTGGGAGTTTTGGGGAGCTGCAGCTGCCGCCAATGGTCTCTAAGCTGCTCCCCCACCCCCAAGAGAGGTGCCTCCTCACACTGCCCCACCGAGGCCTGGGAAGCAGCCGCTGGCCAGCCCTAGAGGCACCATAGCCTGGGGAGCTTGTAAGCGGCATCTCTGATTATCCTTAAGTGCCATGGCAGGCTGGTTGAAAACCACTGGCCTACACCATCCCTGCTGAAACCCTAACCTTTTCCTTCTCTGCCCACTGACACACACATTTGGAAGAGAGCCCCCATTCCCTGTCTTTCACAGGCGTCACCCAATTGAAGGGTTGATGCCTGGCCATCACCAGCCTTTGTTGTTCTTAATGACTTATACCCAAAGTGATACCCTGGTCCAGAAAAACAAAGTTAGGCTGCATTGTCCCACTGTTAAATGAAACTATCTATGAGCCCATCTTAATTCTCAAATAACTGATTAAACTCCAGCACTGAGGAATCTACAGGAGGTCAGGGCACCCACAAACAGGGTAGGGTGGGTGGATGAGGGTACCCATATACCCACAACAAACTAGAGACATATGCAGCAACATTATCAAAAGCCTTTTCTGGAAAGAGACTAAGTGTAAACTGTAACTCTATCTGGTATTCAATTACACCTATGGAACTTAACGGACAAAACTTAGTCACTTTGATTAATTTCAGTAGGTTTACTCTGAGTAAAACTTAGTTGCATACCACCATTATGATGAAGTACAGAGAAGGTTGCAAAGGGTTTTGCATTTGTGCCTACCTATATCTTAGGAGGAAAAACTTGATAAATATGTTAGCTCGGGTTAGTAATTACATTATATAACATTTTTCTTTTGTGTTTTTTAAAAAATACTTTTGTGAATTAATTAATGAGAATATATTGATTTCTTCTCCCCTCATTTTTAATAAACTATTGAATAAAACAAAGGTATTATTACAGACATCTATCTATCATCAACCAAAGTTTTTAAAATCCAGTTTAGAAACTTACCATTAACAGGCTGCCCGTTTAGGAAATAGGGTGTACTAACTAGGAATTCATAGGGTGCTGGAGTCTGCTGAGGCTGGGTCCCTGTGTGAATAGGTAACATATTCTCACAGGCTGATGCAGGCGCACCAGTTGGAAAGGCATGAGATGGACAGAGCATGGTCCAGGGGGCCATCAAGCTGAAGAGAAGGAAGGGGTTCCAATAAGCCATGTCTGCAAGAGAAGTGGCTCCTGGTTTTCTCTCTCTCACTCTCTCCTGCTCCTTGGAAGCAAGAATGAATTCTCAGAGGCTTGAATAATCTTCAAAATGATGAAAGCATGAGCTTTGCTGAGTCACTGACCCATAACAGATTCACTTTCTACTCATTTCAGATGCAGTTATAACCCCCTTCTCTTGCTCACATGACTTCCAAATTGAGAATTGCATATTGTTTCTTAAGGTTTCCATATGGACACGAGCTAAGGAAATTGATTATGGAACTTGCACGGTGAGGACTTTACAGTGCTTTTGCCTGTTTCAAAGGGGCATTAGTTTTCTCCACTGTTCACTTGTATATTAAAACACACACACGCGCACACACACACACACACACACAAGCATTGAGTGAACTGCATCTGTTGGGAAACTGCAATCGGTTGCTGCTTCCTAGTGTGTGTACACACTACACTGACATGTCATAAAACAGAAAAGTGTGCAAACTTTCAGTTCATTTGTTCATCAGATAGAGCACAGGGTTATCAAGACCACCACAGCAGAGAAAAATATACAGACAAATTGCATGGAAATTGTGCCTTTTAAAATAAGAGTGCAACAAAACCCACAGATTTAAAGTACAGTTTTGACCCACAATTCCTATTTATTTTAATGATTACCGTATTTTTCGCTCTATAGGACGCACCCGACCATAGGACGCACCTTGTTTTAGAGGGGGAGAACAAGAAAAAAAAATTCTTCCCCTCTCTGCTCAGCGCCCCTTCAGCAAAGCGGCAGGAGAAACAGAGCCCCTTCCATTTCTCCTGCTGCTTCGCTGAAGGGGCGCTGCGCAGAGAGGGGGAGATTTTTTTTTCTTGTTCTCCCCCTCTAAAACAAGGTGCGTTCTGTGCATTCAAGGTGCATTCACCCGAAGCCTCTGGAGCGCAGCGGGAGTTCCTGCTGGGCTCCGGAGGCTTCAGGTTCCTTTCGACCTGCTCTTTGGGGCTGGCGGGGGGGGGGAGAGTGCTGCTCCCCCCCCGAGCCTCAAAGACCAGGTCAGGGAGCAGTGCAAAGGCTGCGTGCCACCTTCCCGCTGCTCCCTGAGCTTGTGGGGCTGGCGGTGGGGGCGAAGCGCTGCTTTCCCCCCCCACCAGCCTCAAAGATCCCTGAAGCCTTTGAAGTGCAGCGCGAGTTCCCACTGTGCTCCACAGCCTTCGATTTCCTTTTGCTGAAGCTGGGAGAGCAAGACTCTCCTTGCTTCAGTGAAAGGAACCTGAAGCCTCCAGAGCGCAGCGGGAACTTGCACTGCGCTCCGAAGGCTTCAGACGGCTATCCCTGAGAAGGCACCTCTTATGTCCTTACGTGGTTCAAGGGTAGAGATTGTGAGAAGGCATCTTCCAAAGCAATCCCACCCCTCAAATAGCTTTGGAGCCTTCTTGCCTCTAGCCTAGCCCTCACCCCTTTTCCTGTTCCCACTGGAGTCTTCTTTTGCTTGCCATGCCTGCGGGCTCTCTTCCGGCCAACGCTGCCATTGATGGATCTTAAAAACTTGGGGTCGGTGAGATTTGGCAATTGCAGCACCTTGCGCCTGCTGGACCTCCTGAGCGGAGCGGGTTGTGTCTTGCTCCTCGTGAAGTAGGGTTAAATGTGAGGAGTGTTGCAAGCCGGTGCAGAGGCAGAAGGTCTGGCCGAGATGGTAGAGCACGGCTTCTCTGTCAGGGGCTTCTTCCTAACCCAGTGGAACACCAGTATCATACGCCTCTTAGATGGGTTGGACATGCTGAAGAAGGTGCTGGAGGCCCAAAGACCAGGGTGACTTCAAAGTGGAGGACGCAACAGGCAGTTCCCTATCAATGGTGCCAAATCCAAGCAAATGTTAGGTCCAGTCCTGTTAAATCGATCCAGCAATTATGAATGTTAAATAAGGGATTAATTCCTCAAGCAGTATGAAAAGACTTTCTGTGGCTTTTGAATAGATGGGAGCCCCCAACTACTGCCACTGTTGACAGCCTGTTGTCCCTTCACTCGCTTGAATGGGTTATGTCACAATGGTTCCTTCATCAGGTGTTTGTGAGCATGAAAATGCTGTTGGGGGTTTCAGCAATGAAGGCTCAGGCATAACATACTGTTTGAAAGTCTGAACATTTCCTCTTTTTTTATTTAACAAAATTTATATACCACTTTTATAATTTATATACAAATTATTAGGAGAGTAAGTTAAAAATATACTGTAGTTTATTCACTTATAGGCTAGTTTACATACTTTATTCCTTCTTATACTTCTATCCCACCTTTCCTCCACAGAGCATACACACTTCAGCCTCCACCTTCTCCATTTTATCCTGACAGCAATATTGTGAGCTAGGGCCATAGTTCAGTGGTAGAACAAGTGCTTAGCATGCAGAAGGCATTAGGTTCAGTCCCCAGCATCTCCTGGTGGGACTGGGAGCGCTCCCTCTGTGCTTCGGAGGCTTCGCGTTGCTACCGCTGAAGCCAAGGAGCCTGCATTCGCTCCATAGGACGCACACACACATTTCCCCTTAATTTGGGAGGGGGAAAGTGCGTCCTATAGAGCGAAAAATACGGTATATCCTGGTTTTGATGGATTCGGCAAGGAGCTTGGCTGCGTAGAGTTCCCTGGGAAGAGGGGCTGATTGCTAAAGGACTCTGGAAGTTGCAGCTTTGTGAGGCAGATACAGTTCTTTAAAAAAATATTAGCACCCTCAAATCACAGTTCCTAGGTTCTTTAGGTGAATTCAAGATTGTTTGAAGTGATAGTGCTGCTTTATATGTATGGTACAGATGTGGTGCTGGTGGAGGTTGCCTGTCAGCAGTTAGCACTAGAACAACAGCTTATTGTTCCTCTGCCTAAAAAATCCACAATCAGTAGTCTGAACGACTACAGACCAGTTGCACTGACTCCAATCATCATGAAGTGTTTTGAGAAACTGGTGCGCCGTCACATTATTTCCTGTCTTCCATCAACTTTTGACAACTACCAGTTTGCATACAGGGCAAATAGATCCACGGAAGACGCTATCACTACCACTCTCCATGCTGCTCTGTTCCATCTGGAGCAGCCGGGGAGTTATGTGAGGCTGCTGTTTGTGGATTTTAGCTCTGCTTTTAACACTATCCTCCCCCATAGACTGGTGTCCAAGCTAGAGGCGATTGGACTCTCCAACTCCACCTGTCTCTGGGTTTTGGACTTTTTGTCAGAACGTTCTCAGAGGGTTAGAGTAGGGTCACATATGTCCACAGCCCTTAGCCTTAACACCGGCTCACCACAGGGTTGTGTGTTGAGTCCCCTGCTCTATACTCTCTATACGTATGATTGTACAGCCATTTATTCCAGCAACAAAATCATCAAGTTTGCTGATGACACTACGGTGGTGGGGCTCATTTCAGGAGGGGATGAGTCCGCCTATCGGGACGAGGTGGAGCGGCTTTGTGCTTGGTGTGGAGAGAACAATCTGGCTCTTAATACGGCTAAGACCAAGGAATTGGTGGTGGATTACAGGAAAAAAAAGGCGGACATTCAGCCCTTGTATATCAACGGGGAACGGGTGGAGAGGGTGGCGGAATTCAGGTTTTTGGGAGTGACTATCGATCAGGGCATGACTTGGAGTGCAAATACCACTGCTCTGGTGAAGAAGGCCCAGCAGAGAATTTATTTCCTCAGACTTTTAAAGAAGAACAATCTGAGTGAGAGACTGCTGGTGTCCTTCTACCGAGGCTCCATAGAGAGCATTCTCACATACTGTATTTGTGCCTGGTTCTCCAGCTGTACAGCTAGGAAGAGGAAGGTGCTCCAGAAGGTCATAACCACAGCCCAAAGGATTATTGGTCATCCCCTCCCATCTTTGGAAGAACTGTACGGTTCCCGTTGTCTTAGGAAAGCAAACAATATCCTGCAGGATGCATCTCACCCGGGACACAGTCTGTTTGTACTACTGCCTTCTGGCAGGAGATACAGAAACATCAAGTCAAGGACAAATAGACTGAAAAATAGTTTCTATCCAAGAGCTGTGGCCTTCTTAAATGCAGTAACTCGATAGTGTGACCTGGGAGTTTGATGGGTGTGGGTGTGGGTGTGGCTGGAATGTGGTTTGTTTGGTTGTTGTTGTTGTTTTGCTTTTGTTGTTTTTAAGGAATGGCATCCAATTTCGTTGCACTTGTGCAATGTTGCACTTGTGTAATGACAATAAAGAATCTATCTATCTATCTATCTATCTATCTTAAGCCAGGGGTCAGCAAGCTTTACCTCCCTTGGGTCGGTTCACTCCAGCGGAGATCCCTCCGTGGGTGGATCGTGCACATGTGAGTGTGCGCACCCACTATTTCTGATGTCTGCGTCTGCGCAGACACAATTGCCGGCATCCGCGCAGACAGGATTTCCAGCATTTGCGCAGACACAATTTCTGGCGCCGCAGAATCAAGTCCCCGCACCACGCTGGTTTGGCGCAGCATGCGGGGACTTGCCAAGTGGATGGCTCAGTTTGGGGCCGGCTTGTGGGCCAGTTAAATGACCCGCGGGGGCCGCTTGTGGCCCATGGGCCTTAGTTTGCCGACACCTGGCTTAAGCACATGGGTCACTTGGTCAAAAAACTTTCCCATTACAGTGGGATGCATTGCATTTCTTCTAAATAACAGTAATTGGGTTTGGACCCAACTGAGTTCTTCTCAGGGTAGACACATTAATGGACCTGAATGAACCACCTCTATTAATTCCAATGGGTCTACTTTAAGTATAACTACCAATCATGGGCGTAGCCAGGATTTTTGTTAGCGGGGGCAGAACCTCAGTTAGCTATTGGTTTTTATTGATTTGGGGGAGGGCAGCTGCACCTCCCTGTCCCACCCCCCCAGCTATGCCCATGCTACCAAGGGATAGTACCCATAATTTATCATTTGCATCTACACTTATTGATTAGCCTATGCAAAATACTTTTTCAGCCATCAAGCATTCATCAGCACCTTTTTACAGTCCTCTGATGTCTGGCATACAGTTGCAGCTATTGTGTTAGATCAGCTCCAGACCTCGAAAGTCTTCTTCCTTTCTTCCCTTTCAAACTCACCCCCCCCCCAAGTGTTTTTGAGCCAAAGCAATATTAATAGTAGGACAAATTTGCAAATGCTGATATGAATAGAATGTATTAGTAGTGGGTGAGGATAAAGCAGCAGTGGTGAGTGACTCCACATTTTTGGAACTGCGGGACATTTACCCAGAGAAGATTAAATGGCTTATATTATTAACTATCTCTGCAATATCTCTGTGTCGTTGGCTCTCCTTGCAAGCATCAAACCACCTGTGCTGGCTTTGTAGTCCAACACCAACAAACGAGTGTTTGTTCTCAGTCTTATTGAGGTATTTCCAACTAGGGAGAAACAGAAATTCTTTTTTGGGTGATCATCTTTGTCAAAAACATCACCGTATTTGTTATTATGTCCAACCTGCTCTTCTGTTTTCATACCCAATAACAGTAAGTAAAGGCAAACATCATAAAGTACAGCACAAATAATCAAATCTTGTCAAAGCAGTGATAAGAAATGCATTAAAGCGAAAAATGGGGAGGAGTGAAAAATCAGACGACATAATGGAAGTGTATAACATTATGCATGACATGCAGAAAGAGAAGAGAGAAATGCCCTTTCTCCTTCTCTCATAACACTAGGGCTGGATCTACGCAGCTATTAAAAAAACACTGAAAATGCTCTGCGAATAAACGTTGCAAAGCTCACAATCGAAAATACTGAGATGTGATTTCAGCTCTACAGCGCCATCTGGTGTTGCAGTGTTATAACGCATTTATCATGCTGTGTTTTGACAAACGTAGCTGAGACCTAGAACTTGAGGCTATCCAATGAAGCTGAACATTGGAAGAGACAGGAGACACAAAAGAAAGTACTTCTTCAAACAGAACATAGGTAATAATAATAATAATAATAATAAATTTTATTTATATCCCGCCCTCCCCAGCCGAAGCCGGGCTCAGGGCGGCTAACAACACTAAAACAGTACAGCATTATAAAACAGTATAAAAATGGATTAAAATGAATTAAAATCAAAATTGATGGCAACCATAAACTAAAGTTTTGTAAAGATTGCCAGAGGAGGGAGTCAGGCTGCGCCCTGACCAAAGGCCAGGTGGAACAGCTCTGTCTTGCAGGCCCTGCGGAAAGATGTCAAGTCCTGCAGGGCCCTTGTCTCTTGTGAGAGAGCGTTCCACCAGGTTGGAGCCGCAGCCGAAAAAGCCCTGGCTCTAGTTGAGGCCAGCCTAACCTCTCTGTGGCTTGGGACCTTCAAGATGTTTTTATTTGAAGATCGTAAGTTCCTCTGTGGGGCATACCAGGAGAGGCGGTCCCGTAGGTACGAGGGCCCTAGGCCGTATAGGGCTTTGAAGGTTAAAACCAGCACCTTAAACCTGATCCTGTACTCCACCGGGAGCCAGTGCAGCTGGTATAGCAGCGGGTGAATGTGATCTCGCAGCGAAGACCTCGTAAGGAGTCTCGCTGCAGGATTCTGCACCTGCTGGAGTTTCTGGGTCAGTCTCAAGGGCAGCCCCACGTAGAGCGAGTTACAATAATCCAGTCTGGAGGTGACCGTCGCGTGGATCACAGTGGCTAGGTCAGGGCGTGAGAGGTAAGGAGCCAGGTAAGGTAAACTATGGAATCCACTCCCACAAGAAGCAGTGATGGTGACCAGCCTGGATGGCTTTAAAACAGGATCGGAGAAGGTTCTCAATGGCTACTAACCCTGACGTCTACATCTTACCTGTACAGTCAAGAGGTAGTAATGCTTCTGAATACCAGTTGCTGAAACCTGTTACATTCAGGTGCTGATTGTGAGCTTCCCAGAAGCGTTTGACTGGTTGCTGTGAGAAGACTGCTGGGTTAGATGAGTCATTGGCCAGTAATAGGTACAGAAAGGACTATTCCCTGGATGCCAAGATCCAGATTGAGGGTGGCATGTACTCTTTGCTGAGAGAGCCCCAGTGGAGATTTAAAATCACAAAACAGGCAGCAAAGTCAAGCATGGAAATATAGGCTGTTAGACCCTTAAAATATGCCCTTGTGAGTTCCAAAATTTTCCTCGTCCCCCAACATAGTGTGATAGGAATTTTATGGTCTTAGATATATGGCAACGTTCATAACCGCATGTACATAGATGAGCACAGGAAAGCCAACCTGGAAACCATTTTGATTCCTAAACTGAGCAAATGTTTCTCTGCATGGTCAAAATGGAAAAGCCTCCCCATTGTCTCTTCCTTCACAAATCCTGTCTTAATCTGTGTTTGAATAAGGGTGTGAGCCTTATCATTACAAAAGACTGCCCAGGCTCCCCAAGAAATCCAATCAAGTAACCTGCCAGACAGGAAATAAACAAAGCGACAGGAGAAAACAACATGCAAATGTTCTGTTTTAGATCGCCTTATCTGAGGGGTGGTCTAAGGTTACACCCCTTCTGTGATGAATGCATAATGTTTCTGGGGGTGGTCTTGATCTACAGGTTGAGAATTTCAAAAGTCTTTATAAGCCCTTGCACAGCAATTTTGGGGGTCCTCTTCCTCTCCTGCGTGTGAGGGGAGCACCCTGTTGCAACAGATCAATAAAGATCAAGCTTACTAGCTGCTTTGCTTCTCAATATTCTCTGGTTGGCCTCTGTTATTCTCTCCTACCAATAGGGAACCTATGTAAGGACTCTATATGGGCTCTTGGATACCCCATAAGGGAAAAGGGCATATTTTATAGGAAAAGATGGGGCATTTGGTAAGCTAAAATGGTTTACTTACAAACTTTCTAAAAGTCAAGATTAATGTGCTTTAGAAAGTTGCACAGGCGGTAAAACTTGGGATTAGTTACAGTTGTGAAAGTTCCTAAATTATTAGCATAGGAATTTAAGAGTGACTTGTGAGAGCCATCCAATCTTAGCTGCAGCAACCACCTCAAACCTCGCTACACATTGAGCTTCTCAAGTAGATTGATGGTGAACAATAGACTTGATTACTTATTTTCTTCCAAGATAAGGGGAAGTGACCTAGGATAAGACTGGCAGGACAGCTTAATCTATGGTCTTAACCCCTTTATGCATTAATTAGTCTTAATAATGTTGGTTATATGAGACTGATTATCCCCCACTTATATGACACTTTAAAAGCTTGCTAAAAGCTCTAGTTTCTGGTGAACTATGTCTAGTACTTAATACTAATACTAATAAACATTTCCAGCAAGTGAGAGACTAAAACCATTTCTGCTCTGAGAATTTGTGGATGTTCCTTCCCAAATGAGTGACAATATATCATCTGTGTTTCAGTTTCTAAAGTTTAGTTTATTGTTTTTAAATAGTGATTGGGATTGTAGTTCAAAATCCGTGAAAAAAGAAAAAAGACCACATTGCTTGCAAAAAAAATAATAATTTGTTTTTGTTGTTGTTGTAGAAAACTGTTTGTAGGACTTGGCCCTCTAATAATGGCAAATTCATTGTGCTTCCTATCTGCACGTGTCTTTTGCAGCAGTTGAGGTCACTGAAATAAATAAAAAGCCTGGTTTGTTTTTCAGAGAAATCCAGAACAAGCATTTTAAAATTGATTAAAACTGGAACCCAGATTTCCTGTCACAAGCAGTTAGAGGAGACGGCTGATCTGGAGGCTAAATATCTAACATGCAAAAACATGAAAGTTCTCAATCATTGTTTCCAAAACTTCTGAGATGACATTATTGCCACTTCTAAAACTGGGGGCACCAACATGCATTGATTTCTTTTAGAATGTGCAGGAACTAAGCTCCTGCACACAAGATGATCCACTGTGGTTTATTTTATTTTTTTAATCCAAATACTTTTACCCTGGGTTTTTCTTTAGGGGGAGATGAGGGCGAAACAGACCGTAAAAGCTCTTCCAATCCAATCCAAAATTAAAATGGTAATTTCCAGAAGACTTCACAGCAGAGGTACTAAAATCCAATGCAGACTAAAGTCCTGGAAAAGCTGGGTGTTCTCTTTTGTTACAGCTAACAAAAAGGCCATTATCAAAGGGGCCAATCAGGTCTCCTAGGGGAAGGGAGTTCCATATCCTGGGAGCCATAACCGAACAGGCCCTGCCTTGCATCCCAGCCAGAAGTGCCTTAAAAACAGGAGTGGCATGGTGAAATATACTCGGAGTCGAGTGTGGATTTCATGCTCTTTATTCAGCTCATAGTAGTGAGGAATGGAAGTTCCCCCAAACTGTCTACTTTATATACATTATTTACACAATGGGCCCCACGTGATTGGCTAATTCCGGGATTCTCCTGTTGGCCAATCAGGTTGCGGATTCACTTCTACCTGGAGCTGGATTGGGTGGCTCCTGCGGACCAATCAGACTGCTGCATTCTGGATTCTATTCAACTCAGTACATAACACATGGCTATAGGCCTCCAGGTGTTGAAGCACTACAGCAGGGGTGGGAAACTTGGGGCCCTCCAGATGTGGTCAGATTCCAGCTCACCAACCTGCATGGCCAATGGGCAAGGCTGAGGGAGCAACATCTGGAGCGTTGCAGATTCCCCCATCCCTGCACTACAGCTTCCAGCATCCCTGGTGTTTGGCCAGGCTGGTTGGGGCTGATGATGATTTCAAGTATTACACCTGGGTCACGAGTTCCCTATTCCTGACAAAAAGGTACAGGGCCTCTGATTACAAACAGTAAGGAGTCATTCTGCATGAGTCATTGTTCTTGGCATATCTCCTGATATGCTTGTGAAGAGTTGCAGTATGTAGCCTTCTGTAAAGGCAAGCTATTCTACAGCTTCTCTGAATGAGTAGGGATACAGCCATGATAACATTCTATGCAGAAATGTCACTTGTGTGCTTTCAAATGCCAATTCAGGCATGCCAATTCAAATGCCAATTCAAATGCCAATTCAGGCTCCACCCTGGTGTTGGTAATCTAATAGGATTAAAACAAAATAAAAAAATTCCTTCCAGTAGCACCTTAAAGACCAACTGAGTTAGTTCTAGGTATGAGCTTTCGTGTGCATGCACACTTCTTCAGATACGTATCTTCTTCAGATACGTATTCTTCAGATACGTATCTGAAGAAGTGTGCATGCACACGAAAGCTCATACCTAGAACTAACTCAGTTGGTCTTTAAGGTGCTACTGGAAGGAATTTTTTTATTTTGACCATGGCAGACCAACACGGCTACCTATCTGTAACTAATAGGATTATACAAACATCACTCCCTGTCAGGATTTTAATTTAGGCTTGTGACAGGCTTTGTTTCAGGCCATGGGAAAAGAGGGAAGGGTGAGTCTAAATTATGTTTAGGGAACAGCACACCGTTAACTTCCCATTCCTGACAAGTATACAGCTAGGAGACAGAGGCTGATTCGATAGTGGGAAAGCCAGAGCAACGAATCTTGCAGAGATGCAGTTGGCATCCTCTTCTGTGGTTGTTCACATGAAATATATTTAATGCTCATTTAAAGCATTTGACTGTACCCAGAGAATCCTGGGACCTGTGGTTTGTTAAGGGTGCTGGGAATTTTACCCCGGGGAGGGGTGTGAACTACAGTTTTTGGGGGAAGCAATGATGTGTATGCAGCCTATGTTTGACTATTTAATGGTTAGCAAGTTCACAAACTGGGTTGCTGCATGCTCAAATTTTGTGGTCTAGAAAGCACCAAGTATTTTCCTCCCTCCAGTCAAACGCATCTTTTAGCCATTCTAAAGGGCTTCACCCCCAATTCCCTCCCACCCATCAAAAAAGTAACATGCAAAAAGTGCACGTATGATGTGGGCTGATATGCCCTGCTCCATAACGTGAAAACACCACCCAAGTCGCATTAATCACTTCCCAGCCTCTTGAACGCCTAACAATATCATTGGCTGCACGCTGTGTGCTAAGAGCTGATCTCCACCAGTATTATTTTTTCCTTTCAGTAGGATGGAATGCCTGTACATCAAACCTGCAGCTCTATTGGATGAACTGCTGTTGCCCAGGCGATGATTGTGACCAAACACTTGTCACAGAAGCCTGAGAGCCCGCTGCTTAATGAGCCCTGGGAACCTGTATCTCGGAGGAAATAAAGCAGCTCCGATCGCAAGAGAAAAGCATCTGGAAAGCACTTTCAAGCTGGTAATGGAGTGATCTACTATCCTTTGCGGGATCAGAGGAAGTGCTGACTTTCATACAACATCCCTTGATGATTATTTCTCAGAACATTCTCATTCTTAATTATTTGCATTGGTGGCTGAACGCAGTGGAAATGAGAGGACTAAAGAAATGCAAAGGAACCAGGCTTGTTCATGATTTCTCATTCCCTCTTTGCAGATTATGATTTGCAGGCATACACCAAATACTTTTCAAGGCGTACACTGCAAAATGTAATGAAATAATGTAACAAATATGTGTTTGAGCCATAGCTCGGTGGTGGAACCACATGCTCTGAAGCAAAAGGGGCCAGGGTTCAAACCCTCCCCCCCCCATCTCTAATTGGGGTTGGAAAAGAATCCTGTCTGAAACCCTGGAGAACTGTTGCCAGTCCATGCTGGCAAGCTAGGTAGGCCAATAGGCTACCTTATACTAAGGCCCTTTCCATGTTATTACAGGGAACCAGGACTAGTTGCAGCTTCCAGTTGAGCATACACTCAGTGGTAAACCAGGTCTGCCCTGTGTAACAGCCCAAAATGTTTTTCTTAAGAATGATGATGGGGTTTTGATCTTTTCTATGATTAGCAGTGGCAGAGTAGGTTATGCCAAATATGCAGTTTTGCTTGCTGTGTTGGTCAAATTCTGAACAATGATCCTTATGACCCTGTGTGCTGTCCTTATCCTCTCTTTCTAGAGTTGTGGGCAATGGAGTTGACCACTAATGTGGAACGCAAAGATGCACCTGTGAAAGCTGTAGATGCATCCATGGAAGCTGAAGATGCATCTGTGGAAGCTGAAGATCCAGCTCTAGAAGCCATCAGGAAGGCAGCAGAGTCTATTGTGAAAAATGTTATCAGAGATGCAATATACACTATTAGACACCTGCAAAAGACAGAGGCAGGTATTACAATATTAACTTGCTATGCTTTTGATGCCTCCTGGAAAGTATAAAAGCCACCCTTACCAGAGATTAACTTATTCCCTTCCCTTCAGTTCCAGGAATCAAATATCCAGTACCAAATATTACATGGATGAAGTGCAAGGATTTCACAGTATTTAATGGACTGGCACAGATTGAGGATTATTTAAAAGTAAGTTTAAAATTGGATACTTAATGCCTTTAGCCAAGTGACATGACTGTCTGGATGCATGAATATGCTGTGAGAATCAGCTGGAAAGGGCCTGTATGTTTGGTGGCATTGAAGGCAACACACAGTGCAATCCTTTAGACAGTGGCGTAGCGTGGGGGTGCAGGGGGGGCCAGCCGCACCGGGCGCAACATTTGGGGGGGGCGCTCGCACTCGCAGCTCTCTGCCCCTACCTGGCTCACTCACTCTCTCTCACTGCAATGCTGGCTGTGCGAATCCGATCTGAGCTGCCGGGTCGCCGCCCACTGTGGAGGGGGAGGGTGCCAGGCATGCCTTGCGGTGCGGAGCGGAGAGAGAGCGAGGGAGGGACTATCTGGGGGAGGGACAGTGTAGTGGCCGCCCAGCGCAGCGCTGAGCGCGGGAGAGAACCACATCCGACCAGCCCAGGCAGCAGCAAGAAGAAGCTGGCAGCGGTGGCAGGTTAGGGGTTAGGGGCGCAAATTACTTGCCTTGCCCCGGGTTAGGGGGCGCAAATTACTTGCCTTGCCCCAGGTGCTGACAACCCATGCTACGCCGCTGCCTTTAGATCAATGGTTCCCTTAAGGGGTCCGCATAACCCACCCAGGGTGTCTGTGGCACCATTCACATAACAAAAGCTACCACAGAGATTTCAAATTTTTCAAAAGTCCATGGCTTGACTTTTGAAAAAAAACACAGTACTTAGGTAGCTAATTGGGAACCACTGCTGTAGATGTGTACTTGGAAATAAGTTCCACTGTGTTCAGTGAGCTTGCGTCCTTGGTAAGTGGGTTTAGGATGGCAGCTTTATTGTACTAAATACCGTAATTGATACTATGTTAATAAGAGCAACAATATTTCTTTATCTTTTTTCCTAAATTTTGGTGGGTAGGTGCTGCAAGTACATCAAATATACAGCAATGAATGACTAATAGCATAGGTAAAGGTAAAGGAATCCCTGACCGTTAGGTCCAGTTGCGGGCAACTCTGGGGTTGTGGCGCTCATCTCGCTTTATTGGCTGAGGAAGCCGGCGTACAGCTTCCGGGTCATGTGGCCAGCATGATTAAGCCGCTTCTGGCGAGCCAGAGCAGTGCATGGAAACGCAGTTTACCTTCCCGCCAGAGTGATACCTATTTATCTACTTGCACTCTGACGTGCTTTCGAACTGCTAGGTTGGCAGGAGCAGGGACCACGCAACGGGAGCTCACCCCGTCGCGGGGATTCAAACCGCTGACCTTCTGATTGGGCAGTGAATCTGGCTGTTATCATTAATTGCAAGTTCTTCCGCACCTCATGTGAAAAAGACCAAAGGAACCCGCAGTCAATGTACATCCTCAACCACACAGTTAAACATTTATGCTCATTTATAGCTATCGTTCTTCCACCTTGGAATTCATGGCAGAGTACATGCACAAACCACACCCAACCCTGTTTCTCTTCACTATCTGGCTGCTGTGACAGAAGGTGGGGGAGAGGCCTTTTTTTCTCCCATCCTTTCATGACTGCTAGTGCAGGCAATCCATTTGTGCCAGGAGCTCTCAGGTAGGCCAACACCACATTCCCCTTAGGATCGATCTATCCCAACCCTATCTTTGGGCAGGTAACACTTTTTGTCGCATCCTTATAAATAGTGGCACACATTTTTTTTGTGAGACGATGCAGGTTCACAAATGAATCATTTTTGTATATTAGATAACAATTATCAGCTCCTATGGGGAAGCCTCCACAGACATCTTGTTTAAGCAAGGAGCAAAGAATGGTTTGTGTTTGTCAGACTTTAAAAAAGTGGTTGTTGTTGTTACCTGCCCTTCACTAGAACGTCAGTTCTATTGCAGCGACTTACAAATGGGCTTCTGGTCTCCACATTTGTTGCAGCATAGATGGTCAATTGGGCAGACAAGGGACTGTATGGCAACAGTCCATTTTGAAGAGTTTCTTACCAAGTGGGTCTTAACTGACAGGTGGCCTGCTCAGCCAATCACAAAGGGATTGATTGCCCACCATGACATAGCCCAGAGATTCCCAGAGGCTGTGGGTGATCAGTACTGGGCCATCTTAAAGTGACAGGCAGCCAAGAATGGGGCCTGGATAACACCTCCATCATGTGCCCTCAGATCACGGCCTCAAACCTTCCCCTGCCTCTAATCCTCCTCACTACAATCTTGGAAAGTTGGGAGAAAGCGAATGGCCCAGTCAGTCAGAGAGTTTTTGCAGCCTGGCAGGCGATTTGAAACCAGGAGTCCTTATTGTGTGACTCATAACATTACAAAGGCTTGACATGTGCTTGACACAGCGGGTTGTACCCACTATGTTCGATTGCTGGCAGATGTGGGCAAATGCTTGTGCATGGGGCCACATCATGATTTATTTTTATTCCACAGACATGGGAGCTTCATGAGAGCTGGCTACATTGGACAAACTATATCAGCGAAGAGGAACTGGAGTATTCCACGAGGTACTTTTACCGGGTCCGCTGGAGTATCCCGACCTGTAGAAAGCCCATCCCACGAGCAACAGCATGTGTCTATTTCGTCATAGAGATTTCCAAAATCAGACCATCAGTAAGTATTTTGACATCGCCTCTGAAGACCTATAAGCCCAGAGGATAATATTCTTATATAAAAATAAAAAAGCAGGAAGGGGGAGAGAACACCCTCATTAGGATCAAGTTTGAACTTCTGAAATCTATAAACTTGATCATTTGCCAAGTGCTTGATCACACTCCCTTCATGCCCTTTATTTGAAGGCACACATATTTAGGCAGAACAGTCCCCTGAACCTGAACTTCCTAAGAACTTGAACTAAATAATTGTGCTAGTAGCAGACAGATTAAAGACTCCTGTCAGCGTTATGAGACTTTCCCCCCACTCTTCTGCCCCATCATGCCCCACACCCCCCACAATTTGGAGGAGAGGAGTATCAGAAATACTTGTGCTGACGGAATGATTATGAACCATGACATTGAAATCCACCCTCCTCATTTAATTGTTTATACACTGTTTAAACTGTTGTACATTTATAGTATAGTCTAATTATGAAAGCTTTTAAGGCTTTGATGGAATTGTTTTGTCATATATTTAAATTATGTTTTGATTTTGTAACTGATTTTATACTTGTAGAAGCCATTTTGGCATGTAAGCAGTTTCTAACTTTAACAATAATAGTTACAGTAATACTTCCATTAAGGGATGCGGGTGGTGCTGTGGGTTAAACCACAGAGCCTAAGGCTTCCCAATCAGAAGGTTGGCGGTTCGAATTCCCACAACGGGGTGAGCTCCCATTGCTTGGTCCCTGCTCCTGCCCACCTAGCAGTTAGAAAGCACGTCAAAGTTCAAGTAGATAAATAGGTACCGCTCCGGTGGGAAGGGAAACGGCATTTCCGTGCGCTGCTCTGGTTCGCCAGAAGCGGCTTAGTCATGCTGGCCACATGACCCAGAAGCTGAACGCCGGCTCCCTCGGCCAATAAAGCGAGATGAGCGCCGCAACCCCAGAGTCGGCCACGACTGGACCTAATGGTCAGGAGTCCCTTTACCTTTACCTTTAATACTTACATTGCAAATAACCAATAACAAGTTTTGGACCGTTTCCTCTGTAATGGTACAAACAGGAAAGGATCTTCCCATATACTTCTGTCTTTAGGTATGATTTACCTTGTCATCCACCCAAAAAATGGCAGAGGCAGGGAATGTGACCCCACATGGCTGTAGTGTGAATTGGTTTATATATAGAACTTACACTGCTTCAAGGGGGTCTTTAGAAGCAGTGAAAACAATACAGTACAGTAAACCAGACAGCAGCAAAATGCCAGGGATAAAAACAGCAGAACAAGGCAAGAGAACCTCAGCTAAAAACCAATAGAGCAGGTATGGGGAACTTTTGGCCCTCCATTTGTTGCTGAATTACTACCCCCCATGAACCCCAGCAAGCACAGCCCATAATGGTCAAGGATGATGAGGTCAGCAACATCTGGAGAGTCAAAGGTTCCTTATACCTAGAAGCACTTCCTTTTGCCTGTCCTGTATCTCCCAATCAGCTTCATCAGATGTCCTGGCTTCTTGTTTTGTAAGAACAGGAAAACTGTTGCTGATCTACCCAACACATAATTTTACACACTTTGACCAAGTCTTCCTCTCCTTTTTCCCAAGTTAAAAGACTAACTACTGCTGCCTTTTTAGGATACTATTCTTTTATTATTATTATTATTACATTTTAATCTGCATATGCAGCACACCATCCTGGAATTTATTTTGATGAACCACGGTATTGAAATGTTTAAAAATAACTGAAATACAATTTTTCCCAGTTGGAAAGGTTGAGCTGCAGAGGCTTATTGTATACATATGTTAACGGAAAAATCCGAGGGCTCCCTTGGACAAAAACAAAGACACCAACCAGGATTACTTGGAGCAAAACAGCAGCCTGTAGGCTTGGCCTTTATTGAACTGTTGCAACAGGGTGCTCCCCTCACTTGCAGGAGAGAGGAGGGACCCAGAAAAATGGTGTGCAAGACCCTATAAAGACTTTTGAAATTGCCACCCTGTAGATCAAGACCACCCCCAGAAACATCATACATACATCACAGAAGGGGTGTAACCTAAGACCACCCCTCAGATACATCACACCTACATCACAGAAAAGGCGGTCTAAAACAGAAATTTTAATGTTGTTTTTCTCTTGTCCTTGTTTATCTCCTGTCTGGCAGGTTACTTGATTGGATTTCCTGGGTAGCCTGGCCAGTCTTTTGTAATGATAAATACTTAGTTCCTGGGCAATGTCACAGGCTCACACCCTATTCAAACACAGACATACCCTTAAGACAGGATTTGTGAAGGAAAAGACAATGGCAGTGGCGTAGCGTGGGGGGTGCAAGGGGTGCCAGCCGCACCGGGCGCAACATTTTTGGGGGCGCATTCGGAGCTCTCTGCCCCTACCTGGTCCTGGTGGCTCACTCTCTCTCTCACAGTGCTGGCTGCGATGGAAAGGACGAGGCTGCGCGCTCCCCAGCCCAGGCGCCGCCTTCTGCGCGCACACTCGCTTGCAGCTAGAAGCCCTGCAGAAAAGGCCGTCGGGTGCAGGAGCGGCGCCTACATCGCGCTTCCCGGAGGGGGCGCGTCGCCCGCCCGGCATTGGCGCGCGTTTGGGCGGGCTGCGGAGGGCGCGAGCGCTGCGTGCGCCCCAGGAGGCCGGCGAGGGCGGGAAAGCGGGCGGCTCGCTCCTCCCGCGCGCCCGAAGGGGCTTTTTTGGCGGTTCCCCCGCTGCTACGAAGTCCTAAGCAACGAGAAGGAAAGCGCCTCATGAGCATAGCACTGGAGGGTGAGTCTCAACTTTTCTGGACGAGCACTCAATGTGTTGCAGATATTAAGCATAACTTTAAAGCCCTAAAAAAAGAAGAAGCAGCAAAAAAAAAAAACCACCCCACACGGGGGGCGTGTTCTAATTCCCTTCTAACTCCGGGTTAGAGCGCAGCACGTGGAGGATGGGTGGGGAAAGAGAGAGGAGGCGGGCGGGCGCGCTGATAGAACGCCAGGCGCGGGGGCCGCCAGGGAGAGCCAGCGCGCGCCCCACCCCAGACGCTCGCGGCCACCGCCGTCCCTCCCTCCCAGGGAAGGCGGGATTAGAGCAAGCGCCCGGGCAGCAAGAAGCGCGCGCGCACGCCGGCCCTGCCCTGGATCCCTCAGAACAGCCAGTCTCTGGGAAAGTGGGCGTGGCTTTAGAACTCTCAGGCAGCAGAGGCCGCCGCCCGGCAAGGCTTCCCATTGGGAGGCGCGAAGGCTTTAGTGGGTGGGGATTGGCGCAAATGTAAGCAGGGCGGGCTAAGAGGAGGAGCCGCTGCCGAGGAGCAGCGGCACCAGCAGCGTTTCCTCTCCCCCCCTCCCCTCCCGTGTCAACAAGCGGGGCGCCTGCGCCGGGGGTTTGCGCATCTTTTCCTCTCATGCGCGGTATTTGCTTCCCGAGTCGGGCCCGGGGTTTGGCCTAGAGCCAGCGGCGGGCAGAGGGCGCAGAGCGATCGGGCGCAGCTCTCCGGCCGCAGCGGCTCCGGGCGGGCGAGCGATCGGTCGGTCCGCTGGCTCAGGATGGCGGACGACTCCGCAGTGGCGTAGCGTGGGGGGTGCAGGGGGGGCGCAACATCTGGGGGTTAGGGTTAGGGGGCGCAAATCCACGGGTTAGGGGGCGCAAATCACTTGCCTTGCCCCGGGTGCTGACAACCCACGCTACGCCACTGGACAATGGGGAGGCTTTTCCATTTTGACCTTGTAGAGAAAAGATTTGATCAGTTTAGGAATCAAAATGGTTCCAGGCTGGCCTTCCTGTGCTGATCTACCGGTATGTATGTGCTTGGTTGGTACACTTATGAACATTATCATATATTTAAGAGCATAAAATTCCTATCACACATAGTACCAAGACCCTAGAGGTCCATCAGACCCCAACATTACGGTCAGGCTTCTCTTGCTTGCAAATTTCCTATTGCTATTGCATTTTGAGTTTACTAGTGTCCATGAGGACCAGAAAGCCCTTGCAGGGAAGGGTGATTTTAAAAAGCAAAATGGAAACCCAACATTCTCAGAGTTTAAACAAAGTATTATTTTTCTCTCTCCCTCATTTAATGCAGACATTACCTGTTGAAGTATTCTTTGTGGTGGAGACGAATAAGCTAATTCACAGGTATTTTCTATTTTAAAAATAATCCATGAAATAATGGTGGTATGATAAATTCTGCTAAATGTTTCGTTATGGGGAAAGATCTGCTCATCTTGTAAACCCATCTAGGAGTGAATTGTACCTGCCTATCTCTGTGTCTCTTTGATTTGCAACTAGGACAGCTGGCTTAGAAGAGGCCAGGCCTGCTCTTATGCAGAAATCAGCTGCAAAAAAATGTACCATAATCTGCTACAGTTTGCAGGACACATGGCTGTTTTTTGTTTTTCCCCAACTACATTCACTGAAGATTCATCTCTTAGCCTGCAATCCTATACCTACCTACCAGGAATGTCTAGGATTCTGCTGCTTAGTGCTAAAGGATTGTTTATTCAAGATGTGCCCTGAGTTTAAGAGGCTTCCCCAAAATTTGATCACATGCTCATTACTGGACACCATGCCTATGACTGACTGAGATTTGTTTTACATTAGGGACCTGAGAGGGTTGCATCCAATGTAGTGTTAAATAACCCATTCTGGTAGTGCAGGAATTTACACTTGTGTAAAGTGCGCGACTTCGTATACCCCTGTGTGACTCGAAGATCTGTCCTGGGTTTCCCCCAACTCTCAGGAGTTGATTATGAGTGTGCAGAGAGGGGGCAAAATTCAATTGTGCAAGTGTAAATCCTTCTGCTAATGTAGGGTTGCCATATTTCAAAAAGTAAAAATCCGGGACACCCAGAAAGTTGTTGAGCTTTGACAAAGAACGCCCCCCCCCCAAAAAAAATCACGATTTTTCGATTGACTTGCCTAAGATCCAGGATAAAGTACTGCCTTTCAGAAATTGCCCCCAGACATCAATTCCAGCTTTGAAATTCTGGACTTATGGCAGCCCTAGCTAATGGAACAAGTTCACTGGATACCATCCCTTGACACAAATTTTGTTTTAGTTTTTCTGTGTGCAAGAGCACTCAGATTTTGGTTGCAGAAATTTAAGGTTTTTTCCTGTGGGTTTTTTTTAAAGTCACCATAAATGGGTTAAAAGGCACAAATCAGTGCATTAAAAGTACAGATGTGTGCAAGAACAAGCTAAAGGTGGCACAGACATTAGGACAGAAGTGTTAGCACATAGTGCATTTGAGCAATGTCAAAACAAGCCATTTTAAAAAATCAGGATCCACCCTATTCCTCTTCCTATGACTGTAATCTGTTTTTTATTTTAAACTGTTGTAACCCAAGACCTGCAGATAGTAGATGATTATGATGAATATTGTAAGGGAATTAACTTTTCAAAAAAACAAACAAAAACAAAAACAAACAAACAAACCACAGTTCCCAACTCAGTTGTGTTAAGTAACCCAGCTCTTGTGTTATATTTCTTCTGCTGTCTCTCTCTATAGGCCAGGAGAGTCTCGATTCAAAGAAAAATGGCTCAAAGATGTGATTGAAAGCAAAATAATCATGATGGAGACCATCACTTTTTAGTTCCTCTAGAATTGTTACAAACTAAAAACTCTCTTTTAGGTTTTCTGCTAGTTTTTATAAATAAAAGTTGTGCATATCTGTAGTCAGCTTCTCATTTTTGGTCTTTCTGTGTTGTGTTAGAAGGCTTAATTCCTGGAGAGCAAATGTTATTTGATCAAACCCGCGAAGCATCAGTGCCCTTAATCTTGCAGTAGACACGGCAGAGATCTCCACTTACTGCAACCTTCCAAGTCTATGTAGGCCAAGGGTAGCAAACGTGGTGCTCCCCTCCCTACATAATTCATGACCATTCACCAGGCTGGCTGGGGCAGATGCAAATTGTACTCCACAACATCTGGAGGGTACCATGTTAGGAAACGAAGCTTTGCTTACACAGATATAGCCACACTGCCAATGTCTGCAAAACTCTGTTTAAGGGAATTTGCATGTCACTTTGTGTCATAAGCTAGACCGCCAGATGTTTTGGACAACAACTCCCATTATCCCTTACTATTGGGAATACTTAATTATATTTTACTGTTGTATTGTTATTTTTGTTTTCCTCTACCTTTTAAAATGTTTTATGTATTATTTTTCTTGAAACTCATTGAAATATGCTTAATGGTTTTTGTGGGAATGCTAAGGATGGTAGGGAAGGATATACAGTGGTACCTCGGGTTACAGACACTTCAGGTTACAGACTCCACTAACCTAGAAATAGTACCTCGGCTTAAGAACTTTGCTGCAGGATGAGAACAGAAATTGTGCTCTGGGGGTGCGGCGGCAGCGGGAGGCCCCATTAGCTAAAGTGGTGCTTCAGGTTAAGAACAGTTTCAGGTTAAGAACGGACCTCCAGAACAAATTAAGTTCTTAACCCGAGGTACCACTGTATTGATTAAGTATTATGATGTAGCAGAGCAAATTTCCCTCAATATAGCTGGAAGCTAGTTTGCAGATTCGTTTGAATCTCGTAGTTAAGATTATTTTCTGGTGTTGCCTTTAATCCCTCTGAAAAAAATAAAGATACGAGAGTCTTTCTGAGCAAAGTAACAAAAAGTTTACTCACATTTCAGTTCACAATATGATTCCTGAAAGGCAGACTTTACTTGGTAGTTACACAAAGAAACTGTGAGTTCATCTCATATGGAGACTGAACTTGTGCTGCTGGCTAAGAGCCAGCAGACAGCAAAATTACATGAAGAATAGAAAATGGTTGCAGGAGAGCAGCGTGGCAGCAAAAGATCAGCAAGGAAGACAAGAGAAAAACAGGAAGTGAGAAAATGGCTTCATGACTCGGCTCTTTTAAGGAGTGAGGCAGAGCCATGCCCATCTCCCAGGTCACAAGCAGTGGAAGGAGCTCCCGACCGGTGGTATAGGAAGTTACACTGACTGGATGTCCCCCTGCCTGTGCCCACTCTAGGAAAACAAGGAATGTTGCATTTGACTGCACCAATGGATTACATCCCACAATTTTATTATTGGGAATTCTTGCTCTCATCAGTCCCAGTTGTTCACCTATTTGAGTAATAGCAAGTTAGTACCATAGACTGCAACATGCACACTAAGCCGTTGACATGTGATCTTTATTCAAGACCTGCTTGGGAGCCACAGCCCCGGGTTCCAATTTTCCAAATGGCAAGTGCTTTCAAACACTGTCAAATGAAGTGTTTATTTTTATAGCTGTTTCAAAGAATGAGCGAGTCATGGCTTGAAACTGACAAGCCATAGATAAAAAACAACTAAGGTGCACCCAGGGAAACAATTTTAAATGTAACTTTCCAGAAATACATGGTTTTGGAATTGTGAAAGGAATGGTACACAGGATGCACATCAAGCCCACTCCCTGTACACATTTTATGACTTCACCACTCCCTCCCAACTTTTGCATCACAGTACCTTGTGCCCCTGAGGGTCCCCTGAACTTGGGAGGCTGGGTTTGAGGCTTCTTGGGAGGCCTGGGTTTGAGGCTTCTGAAAAGCAGAGGTGCTCAGAAGTCACAGTGGATGGCACATGCCAGACACATTTCAATACTGGCATAAAGACTTTGCCTACAATAGGGGTCATGTTTTCAGCCCATCAAAGCCTGTGGATATCTAACCTGTTTTGTTCCACTGAAACTCTATTTGCACAATGAAGTCAGATAGGAGGATGCTTCCAATCTTCAAATAGTTCTCTCTCTTGATGAGCTATCAGTCAGACTCCCCATACTAGTTAATGTAGAGGATGATGAAAGCAAATCTGTACTAAGAGAAATGCCCATTACACTGCTGGCTCAGTAACAGGCTAGTCACTGGAAGACACTCTACTGAAGCATTATACAGCTTCTTATTAAAATTATAAAATATATTAATACTTAAAATGTACAAATCTGACCAAAGTGAGCTGCTCCAACTATATTTACAAGGAATCAGAGCCACTGAAAAAGACTATAATTTAAGTCACTTAAAATCTAGTAAAAGAGAATCAAGTCTCACTAATATACAACAAACAAATCTGTTCTGAAGCTTAAAAAGGCTGTGTTAATGACTTTTTGTCTTTGTGCAATCAATGGTACAATCAATTTGCACCATCTGTTATTGTGGGATAACCAGCCCCATATAACCAACATGCTTAAGTCTAATTAATGCATGAAATGGTTAATACAATAGAGTTAGCTGCCCTGCCAGGCTTAGCTATGTCAGTTCCCTTACCTTGGGAATCAAACCTATCATTTCCTCCCAGTCTACCTGAGCACCTTAGCATGTGAAGAGGTTTGAACTGGTTACTCCAGCTTAGCAGCATGGCTTCTCACAAACTACTCTTCACTTCCTATGCCAGTTCCTAGGCCAATTCACTTCCTATGTCTAGGAACTTTCATCACTTTGCAACTAAGTTAAGTTTTACTGCCTGTGCAACTTTTCTGACTGATGTGTGGAAGAGCACATGAATCTGACCTTTGGAGAGTTTGTTAGTAAACAATCTTTTAACTTGTCAAATGTGTGGTCATATCCCATTCTGGGGGAAGAGGGAAAATTTGGAACTCACCTGAAAGCGCATATTTTAAAGGTAAAACAGCCTATATTTCCATGCTTTACTTTGCTGAATATATTGTGACTTCCAACTCCCTGCTGGGGTTCTCTCACCAAAGAGTACTTGCCCAGAACTTGAAATGTTGGCACCCATGAATTCCCATATATATATATATATATATATATATATATATATACACACACGCACCAACATTTATTTGGTTATCTAATGCCATTGGAAGATCACCCTGATCCACTCTGTGACTCGTACTGTACACTCAACATTCTCTTAGGACTGAAAACAAAGCAACCTTAACAAAATGCCAAGTTTCAGTTCCACAAGTCTTGATTTGCTGCTCAGAATTTTACAAAGTGTCTTTTAAATCCACCAGCTGGCACAGTTCCTTGGATTCCTAGCAATATTTTGGGATAGTTTGCAATAGAGCCTTGTCTCATTTCATTTAGGTAATTGTCCTTCTGCTGCTGTTAATGCCATACAGCAAATTTGTGAACAGGCTATCCACATACACCTGTCAAGGTTCCTATTGATACATATAAACCATTTCCTGAAGTTCAACCAGCAGTACACCCTGCAAGTAGGGCTGTGATGCTGGACACCTGTTTGTGAATCGCTGTAACAGGACGGTTGTCAATATGCACAAGAAGAGCATCCTGTTCATTTGTCGTCTTTGCCCTTGGTTTTCCTGTAGACCATCTCTCGGAAGCTTGCCAGAATCTTGTTCTCTCTCTTCCGCCTCTCCTCCTGGTTGAAAGATGCCAGGGCCCTCTTTTCATCTGCACTGTAGATCTGGTTCTCCTTACGCAGACGCACGGCTTCCATTCTCCGGTGCCTGAAGAGAAACAAGATGCGCATCAAAAAACCAGTAATGTTCAACAGGAAGAGAAGATTTCCTTCATTACTAGCTCAATTTCTATTAGCCATTACCCCCTACACTGTATAACAGCAGCAAAATTTCACAGCAATCCCCACCAGAACACTCACCTGCTGCCGCTCATCACATAGCCAGACTTCTCAAATGATGCAATTTCTTCACTGGTTAGACCAATTTCACCTCTCCTAGGGATGCGTTTTCCAGCTTTTACATATTCCGCCATGGCAGCGCCTTCACCGGGGAGTAAAGCATGTCCATAGCTTTAAGAAAAAGACAGGATTGTTACATCACATATATATATATATATATATATATATATATATATATATGCATCCCAAAGCCCCGCTGACTTCTCTCTCTAGCTATGGATACAGAGAAGCTGAAAAGGACAAAGCAAGATAACTTAAAAGTATTATTTCATATTCAGGCCCATTTTCTGCAAGATGTCCTAGATAGGTAAGGGAAGCCAGAACCTTGGATCTCATCTCAGTTCACCATTGCAATCCTAGCTTCCTTACAAAGTGCCTCTAAGATAGACAGGACAAAAGGAGGTATCGTAATTATCTTGGCCTCATTATTCCACCTAGATTTCCTCCTGTTAAGCTTTCCATTCTGTCTGGGCAACAATAAGAAAATGCTGGGACAAGCAGTGCAGCCAGAGTTTGTTCTTTTCCACATTGCTACCTGTTTCCCTTCACTGTCAAGGTGAGACATGTTAGAAAAGGAAGTGTAAGAACATCTAGTTTAAGCAAATGTCACAGCAAAATATAGAGAAGTTTTCATGGGGCTCCAGAACAGTTCTCTTGGTTGTCAAACAAATCAGCTCCCGAATGCCGCAAACCTGGAAATGTTCCGGTTTGCGAACGTTTTTTCTGAAGCCGAACGTCTGACGTGGTTTCCAATTGAGTGCAGGAAGCTCCTGCAGCCAATCAGAAGCTGCACCTCGGTTTTTGAACAGTTTCAGGAGTCAGACAGACTCCCAGAATGGATTAAGTTCGAGAACAAAGGTACCACTGTACAGGAAACATAGTATTGATCTAACTTACAGGATGCTTGCTGAGGATTATTAAGGATTATATAGGCTCTGTTATCTGAGCTCTGTGAACATCTAAATATGCTATACAGTTAAGAACTGCATCTGGATTCCTGGGCTACCTTGGATTTCAAATGCTGAAATAAACTAAAGGTGCAGCACTTACTTCAAGGGCCGATCATCTTGAGAGGCATGAGTAATGGGAGCTTCTGGTCCTATGAAATCCACAGCATCTGCATTTTCTGCAAGAAAGCAATAAAAGGAAGAATGAAGCCAAAACCTTCTCTAATGCATTATTTAACCAGGTTTTTTTAACCCAACTACAAATGTTATCATTGCCAACCTTTCTGTGGGGTCTGCCTGGCCTAACTGCCACCTTGACCCTCCCACTTTGAGCTCCATCAGCAGCCAGCCACTCTGCATGAGTGGGCTGCTCTATTTTGTATGGCATATTCATTTTATTAGCCCACCTGATTTTTTCCTGTTGGAAAAGGTGGAGTATACATATAAACTAAATAACCATCTTACAAAAGGAATAAATTTAAGCCTACTTCAGTTGACATCTCTTTAGGGATGCCTTTCCTTAACAAAGACCAATCTAACAGTGAAGGCTGCTCCTGTGCGCAGGTTTTTCCAAGAAACTATGAGCATTCAAAACCTACTTGATCTCTCAATCCAGAGATCATCCTCTTGCTGTTCATCGTCATCAGAATCTTCACTGCTTGACTCGCTGAAGTCTTTCCTGCTCTTTTTACTCTTTCTTTTCTTGGACTTTTTTCTGTTGAGAAGTGAGAGGGAAATGGGATAAATATGTAAAATCAAAGCAAGGAAGAAGAAAGGTTGGTAAGAACAAGAAGAAATGTTTTGGCTTCGTGTCGCTTACAAGAATATTATCAATATATCAATATAAAGAATATTATCAATGAAAGGGTTAAAGAAAAGCCATATGTATAAAGGATGCTATGGGGGGAAAACCATAACCCAAGAAAAAACCTTTTTGGGGCCAAATAAAAAACAACAACAACACACACAATGCAGCACAAAGCTTGCTCACAAGGAAGATGTGAAGCACCGAGAGCATAAACACATTTGGTCCCCCTTCTCTTTTCCTTTACAACACAAACTCAGAAACCACTCTCATCAAGTTCAGTGAGGCTTTCTTTCAGATGAATGTGGCCTTAGTTTTGTTCCATATCTATTTACTAACAAAACTTCTACTACATTATTGGCATAACTGGTGACAATAACCAGACCAAAAGGAAAGGAAAATAAAATCCAAAACAGAAATTAACAATGCAAAATGAAATAAACAAAAAGCAGAAGTTGAAAGCCGAGTCAAGAGTTCTCTTGGTGACAACATAGTAGCTGGGGAAACAGGAGTTTGATACTAGTGTTATGAAACACACAAACTCTCCGCAATTTTACAAGTTTTTTTTTTAAAAAAACAGCTCTTACTTCCTATGCTTCTTTTTCCTCTTCTTGGATTTCTTTTTTTCCTCATCACCTGAAATGTTAATAACAAAGAAAAACAAAAATAAGCAGGGGTAAGGCATAATATGTTTGAGTGAAAGAAGGGTGGAAAATCGGTGTGTGAATGGTGTTGGGTTAGGACTGGGAAGACCAGAACAAAAATTCCAAATCAGCCAGGAAGCCGACTGGGTAACTTTGAACCACCTACTCACTTTCCCAGCCTAATATACATTACATAGCAGCTGAATAAGGAATTTAATTATTCCCCAGTGTATAATGCATTGCAGTCCTGGACTATTCACAATAGGAATGGAAAAGCAGCAGCTTTCCTGATGAGAATCTGCAGCTGTCATCTCCCCTGCATTGGCTGAGGCTAATGGGAGCTGGAGGGCCCAGCACCACTATGCCACACGTGATATTCATTTTAAAAAACCCCACTATGATTTATGAACATTCATGCAATATCATTCAATTGTAGCTCATCTTCCTGAGAGCTTAAGGGTCCAATGGAACAATGTTAGTATGGGGCTATTGTGATATGATTCTCAATCTGCCAAAATTCTTGATAACTGAAGAAGTTAATACTTCAGAATGAATGGAATAATAAATATGACTTTAAAGACTATGGGAATTTGCTATTCCTTATTTGAACTGTAGTGTAGGTGGGTTGGGAGAATCCCCTTTAAGTGCGCAGCTCAAAAGAAGAAAGAGGCCAATTCCAAGCTGGGAACACAAGTCTTGCACAACAGGTTCACACATACGTGAAGCAGCTTTTCTCTTCCTTTTCTTCTTTTTCTTCCTCTTCTCCTCCTCTGAAAAGAATTGAAAACGAAATGTTTCTACAATCAAGTCAAACAGTCCACTCTATGGGTTGTTACTTCCTGACCAACAGATTGCATCTGCTACACCTATGAGGCCAGGCTGCAGCCTTGCTTTCTGGAACAGGTAGGGGACTGCTGTTGCATATGGGTGGGAGACATCATTTGCAAATAATATGACAACTGTTAAGGCAATGGGAAGGGTCACCGAGTCAGGAACTGGCGACCTTAATTATTATTGATGCAATTTACTTTAGCAATTCCATTTGGAGTGCATTCGTTCTAGGAAGGAAAGACAACTCAGTCCCTACAAATACTAATGATGTTACCCAAATGCCACCAAATCAGTGCAAAATACCTTCTGAGCTGGAATCAGAAGAGCTGCTCTTTTTAGATGTACCATCTTCATCTTCTGCAGGAGTGTGTTCATCAGAGCTAGATTTAAAGGCAGAGCACAAAACAATATTAGTGTAGGTAGAAGTGCAAAATATATCATCATAATTTGAAAAGCTGCGGTCAAAAGCATATAAAGACTTCAGTGTTAAGTATTTCAATAAAATAAATTTCTGTATGAGAGCTTACCACTGTTCAGATTTTAAAATATTAATTATATATATGGGGCTAAATATGCCAAGGGATTCTACAATTTGGTTTTAGGAATGTAGCAAAGTTGAACACAAAATGCATTTGTGACAAAACCATGATGCTAAATAAGCCAACATGGGGGGACAACAAAACAAAATAGAAAAAGGTAATCACCATCCTCCTTATTAGAATTCAGGAGAAGGTCCTCAAGACAGGTTACAGCAATGAAAACAGAAGTATTTATTTATTTATTTATTAAAAAACCACAAACCTACTCTGGGTCAGGAACCTTTGGTGAGAATCCCCAAACTTCAGGTGCTCCAAGTTCACCTATTCTCTCTCTCTCGTTTAATCGCCTGTAAAAGATGCATCTCTGTTAAAACCCAGGGCATATTTTCCATGTATAAAAATTAAGCACAACACAGGGATAAGAGACAGCGTTGCTATAGAGCAAAAGGGTGGCTGGAGTGGGGAACTGTTTTTCAGCCTGAGAACCACTTTACCTCACCGACAACCTTCTGGGGCCCACATGCCAGTGGGGAATGGGGTCAGAGACAAAAATGGGTAGAGCAATATTAGCTTTGCGAAGTAGACTATATTCCTGTCATGCAAACAGTCAAGAGATTTCTGCACACACACACTAGGGCTGTGCAATAAATTGCCATATTGTATCAAAATAACAACATGATAAGTGTTTCAATAAGGCAGAGACTTGACAGTTTTCCAGAAAGTACCTCAGCTGAATGGATACTTTGCAGCAGATACCAATACTGCTGCAAAGTATCCATTATAATAATTTGTAGAAAAGTGTATCCAGCTTTGTTTGCTCTTTCCCTCCTCTCTCCTAACCCATGAGAAATGAAGAAAAACCTTCACACAAACCAGCAAGCTCTTTCAGATTCACTGGTCCACTTAAGAGCTCAGTCTGCTAGCAATCCAGGAGGGACCCCCCACAGCTAGTCAATCAAAGAGGCAAAGTAAACAAAGAACTGGAAAGCACATCTTTCTTCCCTCACCAGTGGAAAAAAGGGTGGGGGAAGAGTTTTTGTTTTTATTTTCTGGTGCTGTTTATGTTGTTGGTTCCCCCTAAAAAGCTTTCCTCCATATTAAGAAGGGTGATTTTTTTTTTTAGTTTAAAGGAGACTCTCTTTTTGCTTGTTTGCCTTCCTTCCCTCCCTTTGATAAAAAGGGAGCGATTGGTAGGATGAGGGCTTGGGTGGGGGGCCTTGGGGGGGTGGTGGAGGGTAGAAGATTTAGCTGGCTGCCTTATGCTGAAATGGGAGGTTGGGTACTGTGTGAGAATGATGATGAGGGTGTTTGTCAGTATTAGTTGAACTCAGTGGGGCTTATGCATGCACATACTGTATTCCACTTACACCTCTATGTGGGGAAGCAGATGCAACTTGACTAGTAAATCACTTAAACTACTCATAAGTTAGTTGAAAAATATATTAAATATAATATATGGAAGTTCATTTACAATTTTTATTAAATCTACTTTTACATTTTTTTTAGGGCCTCCACTGCCACAGGGAGCCTCATCAAGGCCCTTAGCTGCTGCAGGGAAGCATAGCGCACCCTCCACCACCACAAGGAGCTACAGCAGCACCCTCTGCTGCTGCGGGGATGTGCAGTGCACTCTCCACCACTGTGGGGAGGTACTGTGGGACCCCTACCGCTGTGGGGAGGCCCAGCAAGGCCCTCTGCTGCTGCAGGAAAGCACTGCGCACCCTTAGGGCTGTACCTAGGAGGTAGTGAGGTGGGCCCCCGCCAGGGGCGCAGGCGAGAGTGGGGTGCAAAATCGGCCTAAAATATGTCTATAAATAAAAATATCAATTACTGCCTCATAAGAAAAGCTTTTGAAATAGAGGGTGAATTGAATGGGGGGAGGTTGGAGGAGAGGCGGAAAGAATAATTTGTCCATGGGTAAGGGGCAGAATCTGGACGGTTCTGCCAGGGGCGCAAGATCACCTAGCTACGGCTCTGCGCACCCTCCACTGCTGCAGGGAGGTATGGCAGGACTCTCTGCCCCCGCAGGGAGGCCCAGCAAGGCCCTCCGCCACCACAGATATATATTGTGCTATATTGAGATATTGCGACATTTAGCTGGTGATATATTGTGATGTTGAAAACCAGATACAGTATTGCCCATCCTTAATACATACAACACACACCTCTCTGACTGGGTAATTAAGAAGCTTTATCACAGTTCAATGATACATTTAAGCCAGCAAGGAGGGTGTGAACAGTGCAAGTTTGGGTGTCTGGGAAGGAGAGCATGATGTAGGGAGTCCAGGAAGACTGCGTTTGGACCCGGGCTAAGGTTCCTCACAGCTGAATGGAACTGCTAAGGCAAGAAACAACTTAATTTATCAGTAACAGTATTTAAATTTTTCTTAAAGGGAAAACAATCTCCCTAGATCAGAGCTTTCCAAACATTTCGTTTTGGTGATACAGTTTTTGGACATGCATCATTTCGCTACACAGTAATTCAGTTTTACTAGCAAACCGGAGGTTAAACTAATCCAGAGAGGAGCACAGGGAGTATTTGCACAACACACCTATGCATTGCAGCCAACACACTAACAAGTCACGACACAAAATTTGGAGAGCTCTGCCTTAGATGCATTGCAGTGCTGAACACGCTAAAGAGGTTAGACAAATTAATGTCCAGAGGTCACAAGAGAGGTGAGATCATTGAAGGCTCATCTTAACTGTGAGTCCTGGGGCACCTGCTCCCTTCATTGCACACCTTTTGCCACTTGGCCTGGGAGAGAAGGGCCTTGACTGACTCTAGCTACTAAAGCTGAGGCTTCTGAAGAGGCCAAAGACCATCTTGGCTGTCTCTTAGGTCATCAAGCCTGAACTTCCACAACTGCTATCTGCCATGAAACCCCACTGGAAGAATTAGCAGCAGTGGCAGTAGCAACGTTATGTGGTTATAATATTTTAGTCTCTTGTTAGTTATGCTGGTTTAAATGTGCATTTTATATCTGAATTCCTTTAGTAAAGTTTTATTTTTAAATCTTTAAAATAATATTTAAGTTTCCTGTTAATTATATTGCTTTGGATGTATACTTTATCCATGACTTTATTCTGGATTGTTTTACTTGATGTATTAATACATTGTAAACTGCTCTGATATTTTCTCCCCTTAAGAATATAAAGTGGTACAAAAAAGATATAAATAAAAATAAAGATATTGTTTTAAATCAGAACAAAAGTTACACAACAGCAAAATCAACATACAAGATGCTTGCACCAATGGACTAACATTTAGTGATATGTTGCCCAATCAAAATCACTACCCGACCTAACCTTTGCATATGTACTCAAAAGCAAATCCTTTCTGAATTGAAAGAAACCTACTTCATGCAGGTATGAACAGGGTTTATGCTTGAGACTGAAGTCAATTTAGCCATCACTTCATCAGTTTAAACTGCACCATGTATCACACCTTAAACCTCCATGGCTAGGAGTCATAGTAATAACCTTCTAGCTGTTATGATATAACAAGGGTAGGGAATGAGTTGCAATACTACTTGTCACAGGCAAAGTGCTGCCACCAAGAAGATCCCATTCTCATGTTTCTTCCCCATCCCAAGCTCTAAAGTCAAAGATGATCAAAACTTCTGAAGGCGGTAGGCTGTCAGCAACCTGGTCCCAATAAGGATTGGAACCCGTATAAAGCCAACATATTAGATCTTATGTCACAAATGGTTTTGTTATGGTTTAGAATTAGATTGTCATAAAAACCCCAAAACAGCCCTGCTTCTGTGCTTTTTAACAGCAACTCTGGTATACAGAAATAAGGGAAGAACGGAGATCTGCAAATATGGCAAAACTAACCATATACCTACATTCTGAAAGGGTGGGAGAGAAAAGACTTGGGCACAACCACAACCACATAAAGGCACAACCACTCTTTGTGTTAACTTTTTATGAGAAACTGGTTAAACTTGGACACTGATTTGTATAGATCAGGGATGGGGAACATGGGACGTTCCATATGTTGCCGGGCACCAACTTCCAGTCTGCACAGCCAACTACATCCAGAGAGCCTCAAGTTCCTTATCCCTGGGTTGAGTTCCTCCACACTGATTTCACAGTTGTCCGTTTCGTAGCTGCAGCTAGCAAAAGCGGGGAAAGGAACAGGTACCCGGGGAGGGGGCGGGAAAGGGAAGCCTCAGCCGAAGCTGCACCTTTTCCTGCAGGCTGCACCTTTTCCTGCACAGCTTGCATGTAACTTTCCTCTCTCTCTTTTGGTACTTTATTTAACCTTCCGATGTTTATAAAGGAGGGCACGTGCCTCGGCGCTGCTATCTTTTTGCAAGCCTCAATCAAGCGGCGCATTAAACAGGTAAGGGAGGAAGGGATGAAATATTCAAAAGGGGAGATATTCAAGAGGGGAGACCCCGCCAGGACCCTTTCTCGGATGAGGCCAGCAAGCAAGCCTCCTCACGTACCTCTGCCTCAGCGACTCCTCCTGCTCCTTGCCGTAGTGCTCTGGGCCATGGCGGTGGCCGAAGTGGTGAAGCGGGCCGGGCCGCTGACGGAACCCGCCGCCGCCACCGCCGCCGCCGCCGCGCTCGCGGGACCGAGACCGGGACGGAGACCGGGCTCGGGACCTCTTGCTCCGGCTGGACCTGGGCGGGGAAGGGCTGGTTGAGCTGCCGCTCCGATCCCGCCGTGAGGGCGGCGGCGGCGGCGACTCCTCTGGGCTCCGCGAGCGGGACACCGGCGCCATGGCCTCGGCAGGAGGTCCTCCGACGCCTCGAGTAGCGGAAGCGTCGCCAACGGTCAACAGAGAGGCCTTTTCCTTCCGCCGGATGTGGCGTCGGTGTGTGTTTTTATTTCCCCTTTCACGTCACTTCCGGCGCTGTTTTCAAACTCCTCCGTGAAGCGTTTGATATCCTATATTGATGGGTCTAACTCTAAGCGACTAGTTTTTTCTATTTTCTGTGGCATTTAAAAAATAAAGACACATACACACACTCTCTCTCTTTATATATATATAGTTAGCCTCTGTGTGAATGATGCCGTTTATAATATTCACGGGTCAAATATTACGTAGATTACGTTTCTTTACTTTTTATCTCTACGGTTACCCTCTGCATCCGGGCGCAACACCGTATAGCGCTCGTGCTGCTACAAGGTGACTCGCAATGGTTCCTAGAGACGGTTCCTTTGTGCTTGGATGGGCTGCAGCCCCTAAGGAGCAATGGAGGCTGGCGCCATGACCGAGGCGGGAGGCCAAACTCCAGGTGAGAACAACCTTTCCTCGCAGTTCATTGCGCTTCGGAGGTGCGGCTAAGGAGCCGGGCAAGCAACTGAGAAAGGTGGGGAGGGGGGAGGTTTATTAGGGACCATTTGACCCAACCCCTTTGGATAAAAGAAAAAGCGAAGCAAGGTCCTGGCTGGGTTGCTGCGCGCCTTTCTTTTCTGTGGGGTGCAGATACCCTTTCTCCAAATATTGGGGATCATTTTTTTAAAAAAAATAGGACTAAGAACTAAAGGGTTTGTTACGTTTTCTGATTCTGGGTAGCAAAATGTAGGAATAAAAATTAGTTCTCTTGGCGTTAAGAACCATCTCAGTACCTGTTATCACACCTACCACATAAGAGTCTCTCAGATATAAATACACACAAACACACAAACATGCACACACACACAAATCCATACGTTCATAAAACTTTTTATCTCTACAGATTAGTTGAACTGGCAATTCTGTTTTCCCAGCTAAGCTTTACCAGGGCTGAGATCCACAAAACCCATAAAGGAAAACAGTGTTTTGATAGTCAGCATTTTGATACCTATCATATGTGCAGGATAGGTGGCAGATTCATTGTTCATTTTGAAGTTCTGGAATGTGATTCTCAGGATAGGTTGGATCCTAAAAGTTACTAGAGAACATTGTTGGGAAGCTACACAAATACTTCTCTTGTACCCTAAATGTAGACAACATAATTAGGAAGTAGTTTCATAGAACTGTAGAGGTGGAAGGGATCCTGCAGATCATCTAGTCCAACCCCCTTCAATTCAGGAATGTGTATTGGGATGTGTATTGGGATTGAACCTGCGACCCTGGTGTAATCAGCTCCATGCTCTAACCTAGTGGTTCCCAATTAGCTAATTACTGAGGGACCCCCCTATTTTTCAAAAGCCAAGCCACAGACCCCCTATTTTCAAAAAGCAATTTTCTGAACAAAATGTGGGGTAGTGCCTAATAAGCAAAGGATTTTAGGTATACTGAAAAACAGGCTAGGGCTGAGCAATATCTGGTTTTCAACCTTGTGACACATATTGCTAAACCTTGCAATATTCTGATACCTGAAATTGGGGGTGAGGGAAGGAGCAGTCACATAGATCCAGTGGGTGGGGTGCGTGCAGATCAGGCGTGGGGATGAGGGAAGGAGCAGTCATGGAGATCAGAATGGGTTGGGGGGGGGGAGAAGAGGAAGCGGAGTCACCTCCACCACATTGTTTGAGGGGGATGGGATGGGGATGGGTGGTGCATCAAGCCCCCTTCAATGGGACAGCCAGCAGTGGCAGCCAGCTAAGATGCACGTCCAGTGGGGCTGCTGCTGCTTTCCTGCTGACTGAGAAAAGCTGCTCCACCTCAGTGCCAGGGAAGATAGTGCCATGGTGCCTTGAAGTAAAGGTGATCAGTTGCTCTGTTTGTCAGCATGAGTGAAAGGCAGCGCCTCACAGTTAGATACCCTGTTTTCCCTCAGTGTGAGGTAAGACTGCAGTGTTATCAGCTGCCTTTGTCTCCCTCAGCATGAGGAAGGCAAGCTCAGATCAGCAATGTTAAGGGCTGAGTTCATCATGTGGTATCAGCGATGCCTTGAAACTGGCTGCCCTGCTCTCCCTTGCGTGAGGAGCAATATATTGCTGGGCATTGCTGGGTCAAAATTGTTATCGTGATGTGATATCCAAACCTATTTTGGCCAGTTTGTTGAAAAATCACACAGCACTAAACAGACCATAAAATTTGAGATATTACCATGCAAAAATGACCCCAAATATAATTTGGGTCCCCGAACTCCCTGGGTGTGTTCTGCAGACCCCCAGGGATCCCCAGACCCCTAATTGGGCGCCACTGCTCTAACCAACAGAGCTTTCCTAGTGCAGTTCAACAAGCGTTCTTCATTATGTGTTTGAGACTAAAGAAATTACAGTGCTTATAACGCTTCTCCCTACGCCTTCCCATTTTGCGAAAGATGAAATATCATTAGCACCTTAGGCAACTGAGAGAAATTTTATTAGAAGCCTGTCTTACAGGAGTAATAATAAAAATGTGAACATTTACTGGGCTGAAGTATAATAGGTAGAGTTATTTGATTCACTTCAGTTAAAGCCGCCTTCTTTGGCAATCACTTGTAGCTGAGTAAGATTGTCTTCCATGAACACGGTTTTAACAGTGAGTCCGTAAGTGACTGTGGAGGCCAATTCTGGATCCACACATCCTTCCACATAGGTTTCTGGGCGGGAGTTGAACATGGTGAGGGTTTGTCAAACGTGCTTTCCTCTTAGCATGTTTCTCCCTTTTGTCCTGAATTCAAGTGTCTTCAATACCTTTGGTAAAGGCTGTTCTCCAATTGGAGCACTCGCAGGCCAGTGTTTCCCAGTTGTTGGTGTTTATACTACTTTTTAAAGATTTGCCTTGAGAGAGTCTTTAAAGCTCTTTTGTTGATCACCAGCATTATGCTTTCCATTTTTAAGTTTGGAATAGAGTAGTTGCTTTGGAAGACGATAATCAGGCATCCGAACAACATGACCAGTCCAACGAAGTTGATGTTGAACAATCATTGCTTTGACACTGGCGATCTTTGCTTCTTCCAGTACACTGGCATTAGTTTGCCTGTCTTCACAAGTGATGTGTAGAATTTTTCATAGACACCATTGATGGAATCTTTCGAGGAGATGGTGTTTATAAGAGGTGCATGTTTCACAAGCATACAGTTAGTAGTACAATAGTAGTGTACAAGCATTTTTGTTTCCCTGCGACTGTCCCGGTCCTCAAACACTCTGCACTTCAATCTGGAGAAAGCTGCACTTGTAGAGCTCAGGTGATGTTGGCTTTTGGCATCAATGTTGGCCCTTGTAGAAAGATAACTGCCCAGGTAGGAGAAGTGATCAACAGTTTCCAACGTTACACCATTGGGTTGGATTTGTGGCACTGCAGAGGGGTTGCTTTGTGTTTGTTGGTGCAGCACTTTGGATTTTGGATGTTGAGTGAAAGGCCAAGCTTTTTGTAAGCTTGCGTGAAGATATTTAAGATGGTTTGGAGGTCATCCTCTAAGCATACTGAAGCTCTATGACAGAAGTTAAGGTAACCTTACTATTTGCTTTCAGCCTACTCAGATTAAAGAGCTTTCTATCTGTTTGATATATGATTTCTACTCTGGTGGGGAGTTTCCTTTCGACAAAGTGTAGGATCATGGCAATGAAAATAATGAATAGAGTTGGGACGATAACACAACCCTGTTTATCACCTGGTCCTAATGTGAATGGTTCACTTTGAGAACCATTGCTGTTGTTGCTGTCATATCATCATGGAGGAGCCAAAGGATGTTCACAAATTTATCTGGGCAGCCAATTTTCAGAAGGAAATGCCACAGGGCAATACGATTTATAGTGTTGAAGGTCTTAGTCAGGTCAGTAAACACCATATACAGGGGCTGGTTTTGTTCTCTGCATTTTTCTTGAAGCTGTTGAGTGGTGAGAATCATGTCCACTGTCCCCCTAGAAGGTCTAAAACCATTTTGGGATTCAGGAAGGGTAGCCTCGGATATTGTTAAGAGATAGTTTGCTAAGATCCTTGCCAGAATTTTGCTGGCCGCAGCTAATAAAGAAATGCCTCAATAGTTTCCACAATCCATTCTGTCACCTTTTGATCATTTTGGCATCCCTAAAGTCTGCTGGGATCTCCTCTCTCTCCCAGATTTTTTTGATGAGCTTGTGAAGTTGTTGTGTAAGTTCAGTTCCACCCACTTTGAAGATTTCGGCAGGTATCCCATCAGTTCCGCTGGCTTTGTTGTGTTTCATTTGGTTAATAGCTGTACACAGCTCTCCCAGATTTGGCATTTGAAACCATCAACCCTGACATCCTTCTGGACCGTCTAGAGGAGCTTGGAGCTGGGGGCACTGTTATATAGTGGTTCTGCTCCTTCCTCCTAGGCCGTGTCCAGAAAGTGGTGTTGGGGATTGAGTGTTCAGTCCCCTGGGTTCTCACTTGCGGGGTGCCTCAGGGTTCTGTCCTCTCCTCCATGCTTTTTAACATCTATATGAAGCCGCTGGGAGAAATCATCAGGGTGTTTGGGCTGGGTGTTCATAAGTATGCGGATGATACCCAGCTCTACCTCACCAGTGAAGGCGGTGAATGACCTGTGTGAGTGTCTGAAGGCTAACAGATTGAGGCTGAATCTTGACAAGACAAAAGTAATGTTTTTTTTGGGGGGGACAGGGGTTGGGCAGGTGTGGAGGACTCCCTGGTCCCGAATGGGGTAACTGTGCCCATGAAGGACCATGTGCACAGCCTGGGAGTCATTTTGGACTCACAGCTGTCCATGGAGGCGCAGGTCAGTTCTGTGTCCAGGGCAGCTGCCTACCAGTTCCATCTGGTACGCAGGCTGAGACCCTACCTGCCTGCAGACTGTCTTGCCAGAGTAGTGCATGCTCTAGTTCAGTGTTTCCCAGCCTTGGGCTTCCAGCTGTTTTCGGACTACAATTCCCATCATCCCTGACCACTGGTCTTGCTAGCTAAGGATGATGGGAGTTGTAGTCCAAAAACAGCTGGAGGCCCAAGGTTGGGAAACGCTGCTCTAGTTATCTCCCGCTTGGACTACTGCAATGCACTCTACTTGGGGCTACCTTTGAAGGTGACCTGGAAACTACAACTAATCCAGAATGTGGCACCAAGATTGCTGACTGGGAGTGGCCGCTGAGTCCATATAACACCAGTCCTGAAAGACCTACTTTGGCTCCCAGTACGTTTCTGAGCACAATTCAAAGTGTTGGTGCTGACCTTTAAAGCCCTAGATGGCCTTGGCTCAGTATACCTGAAGGAGTGTCTCCACCCCCATCGTTCACTGAGGTCCAGCTCTGAGGGTGGTTCCCTCCCTGCGAGAAGTGAGATTACAGGGAACCAGGCAGAGGGCCTTCTCAGTAGTGGTGCCTGCCCTGTGGAACGCCCTTCCAATAGTTGTCAAGGAAATAAAAAGCTATCTGACTTTTAGAATACATCTGAAGGCAGCCCTATTTAGGGAGATTTTTAATGTTTAGTGTTTTATCATGTTTTTAAAATTCTGTTGGGAGCTGCCCAGAGTGGCTGGGGAAACCCCACCAGATGGATGGGGTATAAATAAATAAATTAGTTATTTATTTATTTCTATCTCTTTACCAGATCTGAAAAGCCTTCCTTTTCTTGTCAATAATGTCTCCAATCTTACTGTTATTCTCATCAAACCAGTCCTGGTGTTTCTTGGTTTGGTATCCAATAGTTTGTTCAAATGCTGCAGTAATTGATGTTTTTAGCTTGGTTCAGTGTTCCTCAATGTTATCAGGGAACTCCAAATGCAGATGGTCCTTAAGAGTCGTTTGGAAGCAATCTTAAGGGGCTTGAGTGTTCGTTTTGCACCTTGGTTTCCTACCTTGAAGCTTATGTTGTGGTATAATCTTGATAGCCATCGTGGAGTGTATTAATCGGTGATCTGTCCAGCAGTTGTCAGCACTCATCACAGCTCTGGTAAGGAGCACATAACAGCGATCTTCTACTCGGACAATTACATAGTCTAAGAGGTGCCAGTGGTTTGACTGAGGGTGCCTCCATGATTGTTGTTGAAAGAGTGTGTTGGTAATAACAAGGTTGTGTGCTGCACATATAGTCAAAAGTAAGATTCTGTCCTGGTTGCTGTTGCCAGTTCCTTCTTTCCCAACAGTCCAAGGCTACAGATCGAAATCTTGCCCAACTTTTGCATTAAAATCACCCAGGAGAATAACTTTATCCTCCTTAGGTGTCTCTGAGAGGATGGTATCCAGCTGAGAGTAAAAAAAAAAAATCTTTAATGCCTTCATTGGCATACAGCGTTGGTGCATAAGCGCTTAGAATCATAGTCTGATGGTTTATGGTGAGTTTTATTCGAAGGGTTGAAAGTTGCTCATTAATGCTGATAGGGACTTCTGGCAAGAGCTTCACAAGCTCTTTTTTGATAGCAAAGCCTGCTCCATGTATTCAATGTTCTTGTTCAGGTAGACCTTTCCAGAAGAAGTGTAGCCTCCTTTCTGTCCTTCAGTTGTCCCTCACCAGCTCTTCGAGTTTCTTGAAGCACTGCAATATTGATGTTAAAACGTCGCAGCTCTCTTGCAACGATGGCAGTTCAGCATTCAGAATGCTCATCATCTGTGTCATCCAGCAAAGTCCATATATTCCATGTTCCAAAGTTCAATTCTCTTTTATGACCGCTGGGTGACCCCACTGGGCACGGTAATCCAGTCAGGGAAATAGGGAGGCAGACTATGTTTAGGGCACCTTTTTTAGCCTCTTTTTGGGATGAGCCGACAGAGTGGATCCTAAATAGGGCTGCTCAGTCATGGATACAGCTGCCGAGATGCTCAACTGCCTCATTCCTTGAGTCAGGGCGACTGAATCTATCCACCGCCCATGTACCGGTTCATGACTAGGGCCTTCCAGATTTCACAGTCCTGCCCCTGTTACCATTTGCCGATCGCCATGGGACTTTTGGGGTTTGGGATTGCGATGGGTTTTTGGAAGACACCTGTGCATGCATTTGTTTTATGTGTCTAGATCAGTGCACGCTGACCAACGCACAGTCTTCGCAGTAAGGCTCTATTCCGATGGCGTGAGTATCACGACGACTGGTAGATTCTTATCTGATGCAGCCTTCATCTGCCATCACAGCCGTTGTATCTTCCGCCTGTTCTGCCATTGAGGACTTCTTGGATCATTCTTGGTCTAGCTCCTGCCTTTTGACCTTACCGCCTTTGGTGACCCTGCTGGGAGTATGAGACTCCCGATGGCTTCGCTCACAAGGGTCATAGGAATGTGGAAGCCCACTCACCACAAGGTGATGATCCAGCGAGTCACTCAATAGGACTCCCTGCTGCCTGACACCATCTTGCCCAGGAAGTGACCTGGGGACTTGTAAAGTTAAAGTAGTATTGGAGTTACAAGAGACTGTGGAAATAACAGGCACTACCACAATTTTTCTCTCTCTGAGGAATTGACTCTGTCTTAAAAGTGAAAAGAGATGTGGGTAGGGAGGAATATTAGAAATACCCAGAAAGAAGGAGAATACATCCACATTCTTTTAACTATTGGAAGTTCCACACTTATTTCCTAGTGGGCAAGCATTCCAAGGGCTGCTCACCAGTTGAGCTTCTCCCAGAAAACAATAGAGAACACTTGCAGATTCTACTGAGAAAGCAGGGTATGAATCCCAGAACTATGCTAACTGCAAGCGGAGAAAGTACATTAGCAATACAAACAAACTGCAGTCATTTCTATTGAATAGATAGTTGACACCATCAATATACAGGTGGGAATTAAATGACAATAGGTAATTACAATTAAATGACAATAGGTGATTTAAAGGATACTTCTGCTTCTTGTGTTTTTTCTGTTATTGAATCAAGTTCTTTTTTTATATACCGTATGTTAGGACCAGTTGCCTAATCTGAAGTGATTAATAAGTGGCTTGCATTGTCAACTTGTAGGCAGCTCATACAGTTGTGGATTGACTGGATGTGCATAAATCAACAGTTTCCAGAGTAAAAGCCAAAGCCAAGCTAGGGGCAAGCTGCTTTCTAGGCTGTCTTTATCAAGATTGACAAATGCAGGTCAGGGCATTAGCATAGGTATCTAGCATTTGAAGTGGCTCCTGGGACAACCAGATAGCACTTTGCAGACTTGGTAAGTAAATCTTTATTTTTGCCCCTGCTGAGATTAGCTGCAAGGTATGCTTTTAAAGAATGTCGGAAGCATTTTACATGCAAGTTGTGTTTTGACTATGCATCATAAAGTGAAGTATGCCCAGCTACCTCCAGTCATTCAGTGGCTGCCTGGAATAAGCTGCTGTTTCCCAGGACATCAACTTGCTTTTCTTTCTCAGTACAGTACTGGTGAGTTTAACACCAGCACTCTTGACTGAAGTGGGACTTGTATTTGTAGTAGGTAGTCAGGTGTAGCAGCAGCAGCATAATTTTTTTTATAGCCAAAGTGAACGAGTATTTAAATGCTGATTTTTATTTAGAGTCTGTGGGCTTTGAGGGTAGAGGTGATGTCTGATTATGCCTTCCCTTCACCCCCGACCCGAAAAAACAACAACCTGGTGCTTGCTGTACTCGGAAGTAAGCTTCAAAGAGACTCCTTCCCAAGTACAGAGCATGCATAGGAGTTCGCAGCATTCTCCTTTTTATGTTTACACGGAAGCCCCATTCTTTAGTAAGACTGTGACTTTCCCTGGGTTCTGCGGCACACGTGGCTTGAGAGCTTGCGATGATGCTCTGATGTCTCTCAGCCACGTGGGCGGCGGCTTTCTAGGACCCTGGCTTTGTGGTTGCTGAGCCCTAGCCATCCATCCATCTATTAATTCTTTTTTATTCATGACTTTAATTACTTTTAATTAATGAAATTTCGGCTTTTGGCGTGTTCGAGATGACCGCATTCTGGCAGCTCCATTTTATAATAATAATAATAATAATAATAATAATAATAATAATAATAATAATAATAATATAAAATAAAATAAATTAACCACCCGATCGATCAATTAATTTTTTTATTTTCTTTAAAAAAGACTTGGAGCCGCGCAGAATGCGGTCCTCGTCCCAAAAGCCGAAAGTTGCCGAATAGCTTTCGGGGTTCCTTTCTGGATTTCCTTTCTTTCGCCGGAATTTTCCGACAGCAGCCGAGCGCGCTCTCCTTAAGGCTCTCCCTTCGAACGCGCCCTTTCCCAACGTTGCCGTGCGCGCTCGGGCGAAGTCGCCGAAACCTTCCGAGCGTGCGCGCGTGTTCGCCTCCCGATTCTTGAAACCGTGAGGCGGGGCGGGGAGAGGAAGCGGCGCAGGCGCTACGGAGAGCCTGCAACAGCGGCCCCTGGCGGCGGCGTGGCTAACGGGGAGGCGTCTTGGACGTCTGCGGGCGGCGAGTTTTCGCGTGCGCCTGTCTTCGGGGCTGGCGGCTTTGGGCGACGGCGCAAGGAGCGCGGCGGAGGTACCGGGCCTGTATATATCTCTCTTTCTCCCTCTCTCTCCTACCTCCCCAACCCCCACTTACGCGGGGTGCGGGCGGGGTCCCAGGGAAGGTGAAGCGCCGGGTGAGGCCGGCAGGAAAAGAAGGCGGCGCGCTCTCCTTTGTGCAAGCCGGTGCCGCCTTGCGCGTGATTCCCCCACCGCCCCCAGCATGCTACGGGGGGGGGGGCTCAGCGGCTTCCCCCATTAGCTCGGCTGGAGAAAGGGTGGGGGGAGAAGGAGCCAGGGGGAGAGGAAGCAGCCCCCTGGGGTGTCCTGGAGAGCCGCTTCCCCTTCCCCCGTTATTTTTTGCGCGCGCCCCCCACCCACTCCACCAACTTGTGCTGAACCCTCAAGTGTGTTGGTTTGCCCCTACTGGGATTCTTCCTTTCCCTTCAGGGATAGAGCACCCCCCCCCCACCGCCGATTTATTTTCTTTTTGGAAGCAAAGGGTAAATAACAAATAAGAGGACAGCCCCCATTGATCAGGGCTTGTTCATACTTCCGTTTGCATCTCCCTGCCCCCCCCACCCCCCTGCCCGCCAGGGAAACACATGGTTTTGTGCTGAATCGGAGCAAACAACAATTGAGTTTTCTGCAGATTGCCTTTGTTCCAGTTCAGCACCAAAGAAAGAGCTTCCCTGGGGGAAGTTGCTGGTTAAGGGGCTTATCCCTAATTCCTCTTGTAAAGGCAATTCGGGTTTTCCCTGGATGACCATTTGTTCCAGTCTATCGCTAAAGAGCAGGTTTGCCCTAGGAAAGAGAGGGACAAAGGGGAAACCACTCAGACATATGCCTAGAATGTGGAAAAGCACTTGGACCCATGCTTCCTAGGTAGAAGTGTGGACGAGCCCCCTGGTCCAGCTATGCTTGGGGGGGACAAGGGCCTAGAGAGTATACTTGAGCTGTACAGTAGATGCTTAGTGTAGGGGGACTTGCAGCTTGAGTTGGTCTGCCATGACCCCACCCCACCCCACCCCCTGCTTCCCCCAATAGAAGAGCTGCAACTCAACGGGTTGAGCAACTCCAGGTAGGACTGTCTGAAACCCTGGAAAGCCCCTGCCAGCCAGTGTATACGTTACTGGGCCAGATAGACCCATAAGTCTGATTTGGTATAATGCAGCATCCCATGTTCCTAGGGTGCTACAGCACATCCCCTTCCTGAGGTTGCTGTTTGCTTCTTCCCTCCTTGGTGTTCATTGTTTATTTTCCTCCCAAGTGTTCCCTCCCCCTCCCCATCTCTGCTTCTGCTCTTTTTCCACCTAGCATCTTCCCCTTGTAGTTGCATCTCACTCCCCCCCCCCACAAATGGCACCTTAAAGCCTCTTCCATTTCACACACTTACAATTTGAATACCATCATTTACACTTGAAAGTGTTTCACAGCAGCCACCCAGAAGTTCTCCTTGCTGCTGCTGCTGCTGCTGCTGCTGCTGCTGCTGTTTGCAGTGGTTCCATCAGCCTTCAGTTTGGGGCATGTATAAAGCAAAATCACAAAAGAACTGCATGCACTAGCTGATTGTCTCTGGACACAGTGTGAAGCTGAGTGGAGTTGAGCATAGAACATGTGTATGTAGCAATCAAAGATTTCCCAAGGTTTTTGCTTTTCCTATAGAAACTTGTTGCTCCAGTTTGACAAATATATTCTGCATGATAATCCTCTATGCTTCACTCCTAAGAGTTGATGCTTTGTTTACAGGTTCTGTTACTCCAGCTTTGACTGCAGCTGAAACTTTCCCCAGCTGTGGTTGGGGTTAGGGTTAGGGTGCTGTTTCAACTAGGGTAGGGGTAACTGAGCCAACTTGGCAAAGTGAGCTTGATTTCCAGGTGATGTAGCCCTGAATTGAGTCTCCAAAGGGGAACCTCAAAACTCTGTTCTGCCCTTCCCTCTGCAGCCAATGGAAGCTTCAGTCCGGTTATCCCTTTTTACATGTGCAGCACAGGGTGAGAGGGAGCTGGTCTACAGCTGTCTTTGCCATTGATGGTGGTAGTGGCTGTGATGGAGCTAGATTTAGTCCTGAAAGTGGGCCTTTCCCAGGCTTCACGCTCTCACATGCTCTCCTCCCACATATCTGGTCTATAGTCCCTTTAAGTAGTTATATATATATATATATATATATATATATATATATATATGCTTTCGTAGATTTTCACGGGTACAGGAATGCAGGTTTTGGTGTCCTCGGGTGTCTTCCCGTGTAAAAGTTGGGGTGTCTAGGCGACGTTTCGACGAGGTCTCACTCGTCATCTTCAGGCTGGTGTTTTCGGCTTCTTGTTACTGGAACAGAGCAGGATCTCAGTGTTTGAGTTCCTATAAATACTGTAGAGGGGGTGTGGTGTATAGCCTCCAATGTTCTGGGCAGAGAGGAAGCCTGGGAACTTCCTCTCTGCCCAGAACATTGGAGGCTATACACCACACCCCCTCTACAGTATTTATAGGAACTCAAACACTGAGATCCTGCTCTGTTCCAGTAACAAGAAGCCGAAAGCACCAGCCTGAAGATGACGAGTGAGACCTCGTCGAAACGTCGCCTAGACACCCCAACTTTTACACGGGAAGACACCCGAGGACACCAAAACCTGCATATATATATATATATATATGCAAACACCTCCAAGGATATGTCTCAGCATGCCTATACTATTTAACCAAGCTGGCTTCTCAATCTGTAGGATCTTACAAGCACTGAATTTCTGACTTCATTCTCACTCTCTTTCATACAGGACAGGAGCTGTCTGCACTTTAATTATTCTAATATACAACGTTGTCTCACTGGGCCCATCCTAGAAAGCACAGGTCCAAGCAGTTTCAGCTATAGATCGGAACAAATGTCAGGTAACATATGAGGAAAAGCCAAATTGTCATTTGTTCTGACTGGTCGCTAAAGAGCAGTTTTCCCCCAGGGTAAAAGCAGCTGCACAAGAAGAAGGTTGGATAAGCTCTTTGCTCTAAGGATGCAATAGGGAACTGGGCTCCCATGTCTTTAACAGTTGCCCAAGTTGTTAGTCTGACAACCAGACTAACAATACATGTGTAAGGTAGTAGCCCTCGGTTGTGTAACAATATATAAATGCCCCCTTGCATTTTCTTTGCTTCAGTTAACAGTATTCTTTAAAAATATTTTTAGTTTTCCTCTTACCGCATTTTTCGCCCCATAGGACGCACTGGCCCATAGGACGCACCAAGTTTTTTGGGGGGAAATAAAGAGAAAAAAAATTATTTCCCCCCCCCCCAGGCGCTTGTGGGGCCGGCAGCGGGGAGAAGCGCTCTTCTCCGCGCCGCCTGCCTGCAGACCAGGTCTGGGGACAGCGGGGCAGGAGGCGGGGAGAAGCACTCTTCTCCCCGCCGCCCGCCTGCAGACCAGGTCCGGGGACAGCGGGAAGACACGCTGCGCCTCCCAGCTGTCCCCGGAGCTTGCGGGGCAGGCAGCGGGGAGAAGCATGCGTCTCCCCGCCATCAGCCTCCAAACCACATCGGGAGACAGTGGGATGGCGGCGTTCCGCCTCCCTGCTGTCCCCTGACCTTGTGGGGCTGGCGCTGTGGCTGTCCTGAAGCCTGGAGAGCGAGAGGGGTCAGTGCGCACCGACCCCTCTCGCTCTCCAGGCTTCAGCGAAAGCCTGCATTCACCCCATAGTACGCACACACATTTCCCCTTCATTTTTGGAGGGGGAAAAGTGCGTCCTATAGGGCGAAAAATACGGTAATTAGGAGAATGAGAGATGCATTTATCCCCAAAGAGGCTGATATAATATAATCAGTCTTCTTTATGTATTGGATTTGCACAGATGTTTGGCATTTGAGGTTTGTAAATATTTATCGTTTTTCTGCAAAATAGTTCTAGGAAAAGCGTTGTCACTGACAGCGTTGCTTAGATATTTTTCAAAGCTGCTTTTCTGTCAACCAAGAGGCTGCAGCCTTATAACATTTGGCTTTATTTGAAGGGAAACAGTATTTAGTTTGGGACATTAATAAATTATTTGGTTTTTTAAGCACAGCTTTCTATCTGATAGTATCTGGAACTGAACCCATTCTTTGTACACACACTCTCTTGGATGATCCCCCCCCCCCGTAACACATGCAACTTTAAACACATCATGCAAAAATAAGGGCCATTATTGTTATGAAAATTTACTTTTAAAATGAGTGCAGTCATACCTCAGGTTGAATATGCTTCAGGATAAGCGCTTCCGGGTTGCGCTCCGCGGCGAACTGGAATTAACGGAGCACGTTATTTCCGGGTTTCACCACTTGCTCATGCGCAGACGGTCAAAATGACGTCGTGCGCAGAAGCGGGTTGCGTTTGCTTCAGGATGCGAATGGGGTTCTGGAACAAATCCTGTTCGCATCCTGAGGTACCACTGTAGTTTAAGTTTGTAGCCCAGGTTATTGGGAAATGTAGTAGTAAATATTCTTAATGCTTTCCGTTTTGAGGAACTCTGAGTTGTTCCTTAATACATGGCTTCCAAGCAAGATAATCTCATAAGTCAAATTCATTAACATTCCAACTTAAAAACTTTCATTTTGGTTCAAGATGCTGCTACTGAACATTCAAGATGATATTTGGGGCGCATAGTATACGCATCTCCTTCTGTAGCACATACATATGAACACACTTCTCTTTCTCATTGTAGGAATGGAGACCCAGAAGCTAATCACCGCAACAAACAACCAGTACTCTGGCATGTTGTTAAAGGCTTTGGACGAACAGCGAGGACATGGACTTTTCTGTGATGTTACCATCATTGTGGAGGACCGGAAATTTCGAGCCCACAGAAATGTCCTTTCAGCCTCCAGCACTTACTTCCACCAGCTTTTCGCACTTGCAGGTCAAGTAGTTGAACTGAACTTCATCAGAGCAGAGATTTTTGCAGAAATTCTCAATTACATTTACAGCTCCAAAATAGTCCGGGTGAGATCGGACTTGCTCGATGAGTTAATTAAATCAGGGCAGTTGCTGGGGGTTAAATTCCTTGCTGATTTGGGTGGTCCTTTGCAGCAGGTGAAAAGTATGTCAGGAAGTGTCAAGCCTGGCGCTTCAGAATGGCCCAACTCTGAAACTAATGGCCTCGAAGTACAGAAACCTCCAACACCAGCTGGGGGCCAAAATCTAATTGATGAGAAGCCCGCAGTAACGGTCTCATTGCATGGGGAAGTGTGTGATTCTGCAAAGATTACCATTAGTGATTCTGACGATGACGACGTCATTTTCTGCTCCGAGCTTGTGCCTCCAAAGGACTGTCCCCTGGAGCCTACTGTAGTAGCACAGAGCCAGCCTTGCCTAAATCCTGTGGGAGTGCCTGACCAAATAAATTGTACTAGCAGTTCCCCGCCTCAGTCAGCTACAGCGACAGCTCCGAGGCTTGACTCATGCCCTGGGCAGTCAAATCCAACTGAAAACCAAGTACCTGCTGAGCCGTTTGTCCCCTTGCTTCCAAAACCTGCGGCTTCAAATATGCTTGTGTTAAATAGGCCGCAGATTGGAGCTTTGCCGAATGCTGGCTCATCGCATGAAATAGAGGTATCTCCTATCCCCGAAGAGAATCAGCAGCCATCTATTAACGACTCCTTAACTGACATGGAGACCAATGCCATTGATGAAGAAGAGGATGAGGATGAGGATGTTGAAGATGATGACGACATCCTCGGTTCGTCCAGCCCAGGGTCAGCAAGCAGCAGTTCTTTGGTCCAGCAGCCCACCACTCCTAAACCAGCTGCTGCACCTGATGCCACAGGAGTACAGAAGAAGCACAGTCCTAGCTTTCCCCAAGAACCAGTCTCCCCACCCAGAAAGTACAAAAAGAAAGTTTCTGATGTTCTTCCTGGGAGCAACAAGGACGCTCCAGCGGGCTCTGTGCCAAAGCATGTGACGGAAGGCCAGAAGACCATCACTTTAGATAAAGCTACTGAGATAGAAGGCTTGTCGACAGGTTGCAAGGTCTATGCAAACATTGGTGAAGATACCTATGATATTGTAATTCCTGTGAAAGATGAGGCTGATGGAGAAGTGCAGTTGGATGACATGCCCAGAACATCGGGGGACGATTCTACAAACAGGAAGCGCCTCAAAGTAAAGCATGATGATCACTATGAGCTCATAATGGATGGCAAAGTCTACTACATCTGCATTGTGTGCAGGAGGTCTTATGTTTGTCTTACAAGTTTGCGGAGACACTTCAACGTGCATTCTTGGGAGAAGAAGTATCCATGTCGCTATTGCGAGAAGGTTTTTCCTCTTGCAGAATACCGCACCAAGCATGAAATTCACCACACCGGGGAGCGGCGGTACCAGTGCTTGGCATGTGGTCAGTGTTTCATCAACTATCAGGTCATGGCCACACATGTAAGATCGGTTCACAGCCAGGATCCTTCTGGCGAGTCCAAGCTATATCGCTTGCATCCCTGTCGGTCTCTGCAGATCAGAAATTATGCATATATTTCAGGTAGTTCCAGCGATATACCTATGGTAAATGACGATGCTCTTGTTTATCCTGTTGACCCTGCAAAAGAAGCCCCTCAAGAACCAGCCCCTAACCCTTCAGCAAAGCCAATGACCTGGGATGATATCTTTGTTCCCCAGGGAAGTGAATCACTATTCAAACAAAATCCATCGGATGGCAGTACTGAATTTGAGTTTGTTATACCGGAATCTTACTGAATCTTCTCTCTGATCGAAATAGAAATATAGATATATATATATATAGATATATATATATATATATAAAGAAAAACTTCTTTAAATGGGCTGCTTGAAAAAAGTTGTAGGATGTCTCATGTTATATAACAAGTCAGTGTGTTAACACCTAGCCAACAAAATGTAGTATGATAAGACTAGAATGCCTATAAGTTTCAGAGATGCTTGTGAAAGAAAATTGGTCAGGGAAAGAAAAATGCTTCACTTGAATATGGGAAAAGGCACTTGAGAAGCTAGGTGTTAAATGTGTTTGGTTCATTATCATGGATCAAAATCTGGTGAAATAATTGTTTGAAAAGGTGTGGCTTCTTTACAATAAAGGTAACTCACAACTTATGCATTTATAACCCATGCGCATTCAGCTTCATGTGTTTGGCAAATTTTTATTTTTTTAAATTAAATAGGGGGCAGATGTCCAGGAAAAAGGACTGTGACAATCCCTCCTGCCGTTGAACCCAGTGTGTTTTGACCAAACATGACTTTGGCATTAGGTGCAGTCCCTGCAACATAACCCCCACGTAAGTTGAGAGTCTTTTGTAATGAGAAATGACCCCGATAACTTGTAGAATAATGGGAACATTTCTTGCCTCTTGAACCACTTATTATGTAATCCCTTCTTTCATGCTAGCACTTTAAAACTGATATTTTTTAAAAAATTGTTTGAGACTACGTAAAGGCAGTCTGGATAGGTTTCCTGATTATAGCTTAGTTCTTTTTTTATAGTAGAAATCATTGCACTCCTTTTAACTTAATGGAAAATACAGTGTTGTTGCGGGAGGGTATGTGAAGGTCCAATCATCCTGTCCATAAATCAAATTATTTTCTAAGTGGCATCCTAAATCTGTTCTGCTCCAAAATAACCATTCTGCCTTCACAAAAATTGCTCATAATGTAAGCTTGTTATCTTGGAGGAGAAAAGATGCTATTTGTTTGAAGAAGCCTGAACAAGTTTTATTTATATTTGGTAATTAAAAAGACGCAGTGGCTGGACCATTGTGTTCTATCCTAAACAACACAGGAGGGGCTTTGTCAGCAAAATTGTCCAGTGACATTGCCCTTCTTCAGTCTGCCCACATTTTCAACCCTGCAATATCAAGGAATTATGTCAGACCCTCCTTTTGCTGAAATCATGTTGGATTAAGCTGCCGTTTTCCATTTAGCTTACCATGGGAAAAGGTGGTGACAGGTATAACTGTATAGGTGGGTTTTTGTTTTTGTTTTGTGCTGAAGGGTGTGGAAGCTGTTTCCCAAAGTTACACTTCAAATGATGTACAATACGCTCACAACTTACATTTAACTAGCGTGCATGCAACTTTATGTGCTTGGCAAAACTTTTTTAAAGGGGGCAGAAGGGAGGAAAGTGTTCAGGGGTAAAAAAGACTGGCAATCACAGCTGCTGTTGCACCCAATGTGCTTTGACTCTCCCCAGAACATAACCCCCGTGTAAGTTGCAGGCTTACTGTCATTTTTTCCATATTTGAACTTATTTATAGTTTTTCATGAACTTAGTTAGTTTGACTTCATTTCAAGGTAACTGTCAGGTTAGTTAGGAGTTCTGATAAGGATTTAACATCTCACGTACGTTCACTGGCAGGGGTGTGTCAGGTCTCAGACATTGTGCCTGTTTACTTCCCCCTCTTGCACAGTGTAACACATTTTTTAATGCTGTGGTTATAGTAAAAGTCCATCTTGAGTTGTGGGGGAGCTTGTCCCAAGTAAACTGGTCAGCAGTCATGTAGTCTGTTGCTTTACATTGAATGACGTCCTAAATTTTTGTAAATTACGCGGGGATGTAGGGGGTGTGTGGAGACGTTATAGAAGACGGGAAAGGATTGTGATGAATAGAAGTAGCTAGAAATCAGTGGTATGTCGTTAAAATCTCTTCTTCCCACCACTTTAGAATTCCCTCTCCCCATGTTTTGTGAAATAAACATTTCATTTTAAACACAACCACCTCTGGACCTTAATTTTAAGAACATAAGAATAGCCTGCTAGATCTTGCCAATGGCCCGTCTAGTCCTGCGGCCTGTGGCCAGCCAGGTGCCTGCAGGAAACCAGAAAGCAAAACATGAGCACAAGAGCCCTCTCCCCTTCTATGGTTTCCAGCGCAGCTATTTGGAACCATTGCTGCCTCCAGCTGTGGAAGCAGAGCATATAGCCATCATGGCAAGTAGCCATTAATAGCCCTCTCCTTTAGGTATTTGTCTAATACTCTTCTAAAGCCATCCAAGTTGTTGGCCATCGCTGCCTCCTGGGGAAACTAGTTCCATAGTTTGACTATGTGCTGCATGGAGAAATATTGAATCTTCCAACATTCAGCTTCCTAGGATGTCCATGAGAGGGGGAGAATTTTTTTAAAATCCACTTCTTCCACTATTTTATAAACTTTTATCATCTTGCCTCTTCCTAGCCTTTTCTCTAAACTAAAAAGTCTGTAATCTTTCCTCTAAGGAGCGTCACCCCCTTTTTCATGGCTATTGCACCACTGGTTTGACGTCTTCACCAAGCCCTCTGCCATGACCCCCCAAGGTCTTGCTCCTGGTCCTTCACCTTTAGATTTTAATCCCTTGATTAAAAAAAATATATATCTACTTTTCTGGCAAGAAAGTAAGGTCTGTTGAAATGTGATAAGCTATGACAAAAAGGATATTGGAAATCTGTGTTTGCAGTAATGGGCAAAGGTCCTTTGTTATCTAGACTGAGAATACATTTTGTTTATGGGGGGGGGATTAAAAAGAAAATATTTCCATAAATCATGTTTTAAAGTGAGTGGTTCATATTTAAATCTGTGATTTGTGGTGGTGATGATAATTTTAATCACTAGTTGAAATTGGTGTGTTCCTTCTGGTACAGGAGGCATGCTTCCAAGTTTCTCTAAAATTTTAGGAGTGAACCAGATCCCTGTTAAAGAGAAAATATTAGTAGTTCTTAGCAAAAGAAAAGTTGCTTTGTGCTAAGTAAAAATTGCTCAGTATTCCTTCAAACGATAGGTTTTGTGCATCTTATAGCAGATGCTAGCTATGGAGTCAAACAACCTACACTTCCAGAGAATACTAGCTGCAGCGCAGAGGAAGGAGTACAGAAATAAACCATGATACATAGCTGAGAATAATAAAGGCCACAACTTTATTGATTAATTACAGCGAATAGGTTTAGTGTAGGCCTAGGGCATGGATCAAAAGACTGAACAGCCTGAGTGCTGGTGAATACTCGTACAACCAATAGGGGGTTGTCCAAGGTCAGGGTCCCCTATAGCATGTACAGCTTTGAAGCAAACATGGACAACCTGGTAGGGGGTGCTGCGACCCTTCAGCCCCCAAACTGGACTTCTGGACAGGGAGCACCACCCTCCCAAGTTCCTTTAAGGGGAACTTCCCCTCAAATAGGTCCGGGTGCCCCTTCTTGCTTCCCTTCTTAGATTCCAGACCCAATGCCTTTGCTGCCACCAAAGGAAAGATGAGGGCAAATGGAGGGTGCCTCTCCTTTTAACACCCCCCCTGCAACTATACCTGAGAAAGGGAGTCTTATTCCAGTCCTGGGTTGGGCAACAAGATTCCTGCATTGCAGGGGGTTGGACTAGATGACCCTCATCCCTTCCAACTCGCAGCTCTGTCCCCGTCCTGCACTGCGCCACTGCAGATCTAGGCTCCCTGGTAATTTCAGGAGAACCGGGACATAATTGCTGAAACTTTTTAAAACTTAAAGGGATCGTATCCTACTCAGAGTAGGCTGATTGAAATTAATGAACCTAAGTTGTTCACGCCCTTTATTTTCAGTGGTTCTATTCTTGAGTATGACTTAATGTTAGATACAGCCCCAAATCATGCCTATAGAAGGCGTCTTTTTCTTTTTTCTTTCGATTAAGTGTAAAAGAAAACTGGACAATAGGGTTCCAAGCTGTATGTTTTTGGTAGAAGAATCATACATGCAGGCATCTCAGGTTCCTTGCTTTTCCTAGGAAGAAAGTTTCAGTATCCAAAGTTGAAAAGTCCGTATAAAGTGTGTTTATATTTTTGAAATCCTCTGCTTTTAGTAATTATGGGTTGGAGATGACGCTGTACCCGTTCTGTACCTTCAGCCATTTTGGTGACACCCTATCGTTTCGATATTAAAGCACCTGACTTTTGCTTTCTGTAGGGTTAAAAAGAAACACTTTTGGTTTCTATCCTCACTTATCACCTTTCTGTAAATATTAGCATGTTGACTGTGGGGAGGAAGGTTACTGTAACCTAAAAATGTGTTTGTACAGAAGAGCTAGATATTAACCAGAAACCCCATAGCAAATCTGTACTCAAGGTTAAAATAATAGTGGTTTATTGACACCATTCCAAACATGTCCTGCTTGGAACTAAGTGCCCTTGATTTTGGTTGAACTTGTTTCAGGCAAGTTCTGCTGCGTCCATCTTGCACGTTACCCAGAATAATGCGGCACGCTTCTGGAAGTACCACATCAGTCTGCATTCGTGTTTTTCGAGTGCTTTGCCCATCACCTTGCATGCAGCAAGGGAGAACAGTTCAGCATATCCCTCTTCTTGCAAGTTTAATGCATGACACCTGACCATAGCTGCCAAGCTTCCCTTTTTTTTGCGAGAAATTCCCTTATTCCAGCGCCGTTTGCTGCTGCTTCCTGCTGCTATCCCGGATTGTTAGGTATCCCGTAGACTGTCCCCGGGACAGGTGAGGCTGCTGATCCCTTATTTTCAAATCTGAAAGTTAACAGCTATGATCCCGGATTATTAGCAATCCCGTAGACTGTCCCCGGGACAGGTGAGGCTGCTGATCCCTTATTTTTGAGGCTGCTGATCCCTTATTTTCAAATCTGAAAGTTGACAGCTATGCACCTGACCTACCTGCAGACTGAGGTGGTACAGTCTTTGATTCTGCCACGACCTTTCTGTATACAGTTGTACCTCGGTTTACAAACTTAATCCATTCTGGAAGTCCGTTCTTAAACAGAAACCATTTTTAAACTGTGGCGTGCTTTCCCTAATGAGGCCTCCCGCCGCTGGAGCCCTTCCACCGTTCGGATTCTGTTCTTAGACTGAGGTAAAGTTCGCAAACCAGGACACTACTTCCAGTTTTGCGGAGTTCGTAAGCCAAATAGTTTGTAAACAGGGCTGTTCTTAAACCGAGGTACCACTGTAATGTATACAAACAACCCTTAAGTCCAAGTAAGTGGTATTGCGAGGGTGAGGTGGGTAGGAGAGTGTTAAGTTCTCCTTAATGATTTCTTTTCATAATCCATATCATGACATTCCAGTATAAAATTAAAACATGTAAGGGGGCAGGGAATATCAGTGCATTGCGTATTTATTTCCTACTAAAGCATAGAACTTTTTTTAAGGGGTGGGGGCCGTGGTTTATTCCATACTGGTTTCTACTGAGCTTTATCCTTTTTAAAAAATAATATTGAATCAATACAGTACTGTAATGTATATAATTTGTACAGTTTTTTTCCTTAACATACTTTCTTGGGAATTGTGTTTTGCTTTTCATTAACCAATACTTGACCTTTAGTTCTTAGAGCTTTGTATGGCAAAAAAATAAAAAGCTATTAATTTTCCCAATGTGCAAACAGTTTATTATTGAGAAAACAAAACGAAACAGTTGTTTCTGGGATTGCTGTTCATGGATGGCTTTTGCTGCTGCCCAGTTTTTGAAAGTCAGATTTGGATTCCTTTGCAGGCGTAAACTGAAGGAAAGAGGCAATTAGTCTGAATAGGGACAATGACAAGTCTGTTGGGTCCAATGTCAGGTCCACAAGCAGTTTAGTCATGCTGGCCAAATGACATGGAAAGCTGTCTGTGGACAAACACAGGCTCCCTCGGCCTGAAAGCGAGATGAGTGCTGCACCCCGAGTCGCCTTTGACTGGACTTAACCATCCAGGGGTCCTTTACCTTTATTTACCAATGAGAAACCATTGTTTTAACTCATTTATGTAGTATGTCTCAAAATCTAATTCTTTTTGCTGTTGTTATTTTTTAAAAAAAATATTATTTATTCAGACTACTTTAACCCTGCAGTTTAGCAAAACAACAGAAAGTATCCCAGAGCACTTTATGTAAGCTTATCAAAAAGGCCTGCATAAGGGGGGGAAAGGGGAGCAAACAAGCACAATTCTTAAACAGGAATTTTAAAAACCAGCTGGGATTAAAACAATTCAGGGAGAAAAGGCAATGGAATGGCTCTGCTTTGCATCTCTCTATTTGCTGTTGCCTGATGCCAGATGAGGAAGATTTTGGCCTGATGCCAAAATGAGGTAGAGCTGGTGTCCTACAGTGGAGGCAATCAAGTAGCCCAGCATCTACTTGATTGTGACAATTCTCAGAGCCCTGCATCCTACTCAAGGCACAACCTGCTTGTCCCATATGACAATTGGTGACCCTGGGTCATCAAAAGATGGACCTATCAGTTCAGGAGAGTTAAATTGTGATGCAAACGGGACATTGGTACCAGCTACACACAAGAGAGGCTGCTTTTGTGCACATTATTTTTGGCTGAATTGGGGTAAAAGAATATGGAGTCATTTTGTTATTATTCCATTCATTTAGCTTGTTTTATATAGGCGATTGGTTTTAAAAACGTTTTTGTTTACGAAGCACTTTCCATCTACTGCAGACACACACACCATTTTGCAGCAGAGGGTGTGTTTTTAAGGGTTCACACAATTCACTGGCTAGGCCTTTATTGCCCATGTGAGCTGAGAAGGCACCCTGTAGCAGCACACCCAACATTTTCCCCAAATTTCCCTTGTTGAGAAAGTCCCTCAGCCCCTCTAGATTGGTGTCTTTTTGTGAATGTGTTCTGCAACATGTCTTTATGCAATAATAGTGCATTATTCTGCTGTAGTAGTAGTTCTGTGATGCTTCCCCAATGTTATCTGGAGGGGGCACTCTTGCACTACAGCAGAACAGCTAGGATAAAAATAAAATGAACCAGGACATCTGTAGTACAAAACATTAACAGGGCTTGATGCTACATTGCTACATGTCCACTTAGTGCATGTTCTGTATCTGCCCCCAAAGTGTTGCAGGCTCGATGAGTATGGAAAGCATGCCTGCATATAACTGCCCCAATACCATTATGAGCACAAATAATAAATAAGCTGCCCAGAGTCGTTCGCGACTGGACTCAACTGTCAGGGGTTCTTTACCTTTTTTTTAGGAGCACAGAAAACTGCCTTGCTCCAAGTTGATGCATTTGCCCATCTAACCCAGTATCAAGCAGGCATTTTCCCTATCACCTGCTGCTATCTTTATTTAAACTCTAAGCCTGGGATCTGAATGCAAAGAGTGTGCCCTACCACTCATTTATTGGCCCCCCTTATTTTGCTAGCTGTGAAAAGAAGCAGCGTACTTTTCATGTTCACCGTCAAATGCTCCTCTTTGTTACCAGGGCCTTAAATACAAGCAGCTCAGCTCACCTCTCTCCTTCCCTGCCAACCACCCTTTCTTTCCTATGTTCTATGTGCCATTATTTCTGCTTTTGGTCAAAAGCCTGTACTTAAGAATTCTTGCAGTTATTTACAGTGACCAAAATTCAGCTGCAGAAGCGGGATTATAATGGAAGCCATGTTTCTGTGCAAACATGGGGTGGTCTCCCAACATGGTGCCCTCCATATATCATTAGACTACATCTCCCAGTAACCCCTCTGCATTGGCAATGCTGGCTGGGGCTGATAGGAGTTGTAGTCAAACAGCATTTGAAAGGCACCTTGTCTCCTTAAACACTTTGTATAGCTGGGAGTGAAACCCTTTGTACTGCCAGCAGATGAGAGTTCGGGGCCAGGCTGTTTAAGCATGCTGTTCCTTTTAAAAAGCATGCTAGGGTTTGCTGTTCCTACTTGTATTGCTCACCTACTGCCTCCCTTTACAGTATTCCTTGCCCAACCCTCCAAAGCTCCTTCAAGGCCCCCCACCCACCCATATACACAGCTCTTCTGCATCCTTCCAACCCTGCTTTATTCAAACCTCTGCTGTTGTTTATAACCACGATTCTAAAACCTGTCTTCTCCCCTCCTCCACCTTGAATTAATGCAAATCCAGGTTAGGAGGTGCTACACATTCTCTTAATGGGGCTGTATAGTGACAGCCTTACGTTTTTATGTATATAGGCAGATATGCCCTTTATAGGGATAAGAATTTGGGAACCAGCTAACCCCGCCACAAAATGAAAACGTAAACAAAATTCTTAGCATTTTTATTTTTATAAATTATTCCGAGGGCACATGAACCATGTGTGCATTACATTCTCACAAGAAATGGATTTGAAGATGATAATACAGCGCGTGTGACTTCTGTGTTTACATTTACAGGTGATTGCATACACTTCTATCAAAGCTAAAAAGCAACCTGGTCACTAGGGTGGAGATAACTGCTATTTTCTTCATGTAAAAAAAGAGACTTTTTAAAAAGCAGCAAGGACACTGACATAACCATTCCATTTGTTCAGATGTCTTTGGCACTCAATGATAATGAAATCTAAAGGTACTGTGTAGTCTGCTAGAGGCCAGCCCTGTTCTAGAGTAGCCCCTTAAGAGGTTAACACAATTAATGAAATCCTAGCGCAGAGTCAACCCCTCCCACTCCAAAAAGCTCGTGCCCTAAGATATTCTGGAGAAAAGATGGACATGGGGCAAGGAAGTGTTTAACTGCTCTGCTTAAGTTGCTTTGAAACCTGACAAACCTTGAGCAAAGCCCTGCAGAAGGGAATGAGAACACTACAACATTTTGGCAAACCTTGGGCTTATGATGCAAGAGAGCATGCATGAGTTACGCCCGTTTTATATAATGCCGAATGAACTAGAAGCTACACTGGGGAACCTGTGGACTTCAAGATGTTGCTGGACTCCAGCTTTTGGTGTCGCTGATGACGACTGCTGGCTGCAACTGATGGAATTTAGAGTCCAATGCCATCCAACGGGCCACAGGTTCCCCAGCCCTGATGGAAAACATCTCTTAAAATCCTCAGATGATTTTAGGCAATGAATAACTTTTATAGCACATTCCTATCTTTGGCTACTTTGGAATTAAATCTCACCAAGTTTGATTGGGCTTACTGCAAAGTAAGTAGATACAGCCTTGCAGCTTTAGTGTGATGCCGGGGCAGTGGCATTAATGAGAAGAGAAGGTCGAGGCTATTGAAATGCACAACTCTTCAGCTCAGGCTTTTTTTACCACCTGCTTCTGTGACTTTACACAATGAGGTTGGCCTGCAAGATCGGGGAGGTGCAGTCCAGTGTCTGGAGTCTACCATGCTGGCTAACCCTGGTTTGTGCAAAGCATTCTGTGAATCCCAAGCAAACAGGGAACCGGTGAATGAATTGACAAGGTGAGAAGAACATGCTCTAATACCTGTTTTTGTACAACTCTTTCCTCCCCAGAATGAATAGCATACAGTCTCTGGCCACAATCCAGAACAGCACTCAATTGGTGATAGGACACACAAGCTCACAAAGTCTTGAGAGCTCCCTAGTATCAGTATTAAGATGCTTAGCACATATGGGGTAGCCAATGTAGTGCCCTGGAAATGTTGCTGGCCTACAACTATCACTCCAGCAGGCATGGCCAATGGTGTAGAATGAAGTAGCTCAGAAACATCTGGAGGACACACTGGATACCCCTCTATTAAGCAATGCAATGCATGGCTTCCCAAACTCCTCCATCTCCTACAGCTTAAAATACAGACTTGATTAGCTACCATGAAGCAATTACACAATTCAGGTATTTAAATGTTGCAGTAAAATCTCTTTCATGTGTTTTCCTCCCAAATGCCAAGAAGTAGGTTAGGCTGGCGGCTCAGCAGGAATTTGAACCTAGGTCTGCATTGCTGTTTGCAGTGAACCATGGTCCAATTCACCAAACCGGCCACACATACAAAATGCAACTTTCTAAATTGCTAGAGCTGTGAGAGCTAAAAGCTTTCCAATTGCATTGTTCTTTAAAATACTAGTTTTTCTTATTCGGGGCAAATCCCCTTCCTTCAAACTCAGTCGCAAGCAGAAGCAGCCCTTTATAATAAATTCATTAAGGTGTTTGTTTGTTTGTTTAAAAGCAGGAATCTCCGGTCCACTTCAGACTGTGGTGGACTTTGCAAATAAGGGGAGAGATCTGTAAGAAGACACAGTGAACACTCACTAAGGATCTGTGGGTCTTTTTTGGGGGGGGGGGAGACTTGCAATTATATACATACCTGCTTCAAACATTTGAGTGGTCCCTATTAAGATGTATGAGAGACTGCAACATAAAGTGTAAACCAGACCACGATTTCCTAGGATTTGTACAAGCTGAGGATTCTGCATGCAGAGTTGTGTGTCATTTGAAGCTGACTGTGTAAGCCTATGAATAATGCAGGCATGCAGTCTAGGTCTAGCTGCACAGCTTAGAGGACAGTTAATGTTAGCCTCAGTTCCTGATCACCCAAGAGTCCCAAAATGGCTACACCGAACACTCTCTACTTGAGGGACTCCAGTGGTGTGAAGACAGGTGGGGAGCCGCCTCTTCTTGTGGAGGCTGAGCTGCTTGCACTATTTAAACCCCCCTATTTGTGTCAGTTTCACGGGGAGCCGGCCTTATAATGAATCAGAACAATGGTCCATCTAGCTGAGGATTGTGTGTACATTGCCTGGCAGCAGGATTTCAGGCAACGGTTTACACAGTGATGCCAGGGACTGAACCTTGGAACTCCTATACGCAAGGCAAATGCCCTACCACTGAGCAGCAGAAGCAGCCACTGTGAGTACAGAAGACCTCCAGCTGCAGAACTTTAATATAAAATGGGGTGTGGAGGATGAGCTGTAAGGGGTGGGCTTTGGCACCCCCCTTCCCACATCTCTTACATCTGTTTGTTTACATGCAGAGTGCCTGAACACTCAAACAGGGCTTATGTTGCAACAGATGGTGGAAATCCAGTGCTTGATGGTGCTAAGCAGCTTAATTAGCATCCTCTTGCAAGGAAAGAGGGGGAAGTTACATTTGATCATGTGCATCCAGCCAAACTGTGTGGCTTTTGTGCTGTTTACAAGAGCAGAAAATATTTGGCATAGCACCTATTTTTGATTGTGGCTATATTAAAAACCTAACTAGGAAAATAAAGGCCAATTTATATGTATCCATCACCAACATATGTAAAGATAAAAAGTAGTGTGTGAAGCAACTTTTGTTTTTCTACTGTGAGGTAATGCTCACAGAATGTCGCTAGGTGTCAGTAGAATGCCATTTGCCTAACAAACAGCTGCACCTACAGTGACCTTCAATTCCCATTTAAAGGCCTATTTTCAGTGTGCAAAATTAAGGCTTCATATGTCTATTATTATTATTATTATTATTATTATTATTATTATTATTTCCTCCTACTAGTCTAGAGCATTCATTTCATACACTCAAGCTCTTGGGTTCCTCCTTTAAATCTTCACCATCAGCTACATTCCACTCAGCCCAGCAATTTTGTTAAAGAGGAGAAAAGGAATTAGGAACACCAGTTTATCAACACTTTTTGAGAAAAGAAGGGTGTGTCTGATTAGCCACACAGCAATTTCAGCAATTTGCTCAAAGTGACCAAACCCTCAAAGCAACAAGTCCACAGCGGCCAACTAATCATGATGGATTTTGAAGAAGCAAACAGAGCAAGACTGCAGGTGCTGAATGCAGAATTTGTCCCTTCTTGCTGCTGGCACTTAGCATCAATTTGGCCTAGGCCTGGTCTATGGGAAGACTGTTGCAGGGTTCCCCTATTTTAAATGGATTATGTATGCTATGTAATAAGTGTGCCCCCTCTCTCTTCCCCACCCTCCCTCCAGTACAAAAAGGTTTCACAATTAGCCCCAGTGGCACAGTTTCTACCCGTCCTTCCTTCATGGCGTGTAAGGTGGTGGCTTTTCAAAAGGTGGAAAATACGGTGGGGAGTAACGAGGAGGAGCGGTAGGGGACCAGACGTAGCTTGGCGACGGCGACAGCGATAAAGGATCGTCAGAAAGGCCAGATGGTGTGGAGGCCGGGAAGACACTGGAATGCTGCAACGAAAGGGAGAGAGGTGGCTTCAGTATAGAGAAAGCTGCCTCAAGCACAGCCCAATCTTTGGTCCTTCTAGCTTATCATTGTCAACACCACCGTGGGAGGGGGAATCCTCGGCCTGAGAGCCAAATGTGGACTCTAGGCCCCTATTTCTGGCCCTCAGGACTCTACCTGGGCAGGCCTCCCCAGCCCAGGTGATACCTCTTACCTGAGAGCCACTGCCAGTACTGAGCTAGGTGTAGCAGTGACATGACCTGGAATTAAAACAGCTTCCTAGGTCATGCACTTCTGAACTATATACAGTGGTATCTTCTTTTGAGTCCGGGATCTGTTCCAGAGCCCCAGACACTCAACAAAAGGGATGCTCGATAAAGCGCCGTTTTGCGCATGCGCGTCGAGTGGTTTGCACTTCTGCGCATAAGTGCAGTTTAGCGCTTCTGCGCATGCGCAAGCAGCAAACTCGGAAGCAACCTGTTGCAGTACTTCCGGGTTTGCTGCGGACATTCGCCAAAATGGATAGTCGACGGGGGCGGATGTTCGCGGAGGTATTACTGTATATAAATTCCTGCTTCATAGAACTGTAGAGTCAGAAGGGACCACAAGGGTCATCTAACGCTGTGCAATGCAGGAATCTTTCTGCACAATGTGGGGCTTGAACCCACCAGCCTGAGATGAAGCGTTTCATGCTCTGCTGACTGAGCTATCCCAGTAGCCTGGTAGCCCAGTTTGAGGTCCTTACAAGAATTCCACCCATGGCAAGGCGCTGGTTGTTACCTTTTACGACCTGGCTATGAGGCATTTCAAGGAGAGTTTATATCGCCTCCCCCGCTAGGGCATGTTGAATTTTTCAGCTTTTGAATTCCAGAATGAGGGGTGCTAAAAAGTTGTAACATGGCTTGGGAATTCAAAAGATGTTTTGGTTAAATTAATATAATTTAGTTTCGCTTGGTTAAGTAAAAATGTGTGTAAAATTGCATAGAAATCATTAAAAGAGACTGTCAAGTACTTGCAGTTATACTGTATGTTTATATTATTTGTATTTATTATTCCTTTTGTTCAGCACTTCCTGACATTTTCGGAAGGTAAAATTAGAATTCTTTGGTTTTCCGAAAGCAGTTTATGTGCTGCTTCATCAGGCACAGACTTGCCAAGCTAAATGTTGTCCAATCACAAAACTAATAGCAGATTTGAATTCCTCACACCCCCAAAACACATATTTAAGACTTCAGCTTACTGAAGAAATTTGTAAAAATTAAGTTTCATGCCCTACTCCCCCATGTCAGCTTCAAGGACCAACTTGGTGAAATATGAAGATCATCGCAGGAAGAGGAGGATCAATTTACCCCAGCAGTGAGAACCCTGGTGCCCTCCATATTAGAACTATAGAATCCAACTCTGGGCAATACAGGAATGTTTTGCCCAACGTGGGGTTCAAACCCACAACTCTGGGATAAAGGCTGGAACTACATCGATCTTTTAAACATTATTAGGAAGATATTAAAAGTAACGTTCTATAACGTTTAACATGCATTCCCTCTTTGCCAGCACCCTCTGGTGTCACATTTTAATAGCACATTTTAAACGTTATAAACCATGAGAGTAGATCTGCCCAAAGAGTCTCATGCTCTATCGACTGAGCTAAACTCCCATCATTCCTTGATTGTCAGCCATATCATCTGGGAGCTGATGGGAGTTGAAGCCGCATAACAACTGAAGGCCCACAGGTTCTCTACAATTATACAGGCTGAAACTGAGCAGAAAAGTGAAATTTGTTTCACCACACCTGCAAAAAAACAAGGTAAAATTTGGAGCCAGGAACAGAGGCGAAATGACAGCAAGACGAAGGCAAAATAGTTTTCTCTCCTCCAAAAGATGGAACACAAAAGATTGCATAGAAAAAAGAGGCAGTTGTAACATAACTGCTTGATGGTGCACCCCCTCTGTAAAAAAAGCAGATTGATCTCTTAAGTAAGCACAGCAGCCATTTGACCCAACATACCTGGAAGTCATATGCTGAATACGGTGGCAGGTGAGGCGTGCTGTGGTAATATGTATTGTATGACGTCACCTGGGGTCTCGAGTAGTAAGATACAGTGGGCCGTGCATTCTCAACTGTGCAGTTTATAGCAGGAAGTGAGGGAGTCTATGAACACAATGGAAAACGGAAAACTCACTTAGCTTGTGGTCCATTTATTCAAATGGCCAGAGGAGATCAGAATACTGCAAGAGAAATGGGAGAAATACAGATCTTGCCTGTACACTACGATCTACCTCAGGAGTCCTTCTGAAGTGTCCCGCTGTGGGGAACCTCCTTCTCATTTGGGCAGCTGGGCTGCTCTTCCCAAACCACACCCACCAGCCCCACCCCTTGACATCCTATATGACATCAGGTACATGGCTGTAAAAAGCAGGGTTGAAATATCCCTGTACATCATCTGAAATGGGGGGAGCTCAGTCCTGGTTGGTTCAGGTGTGTAAGGAACTCTCCTCTGCACCCAAATCCTGCAGAATGTAAGACTGGATCCCTCTGCCCATTAGCTAATGCATGGGGGAGTTCAAATGCCTTTACTCTGTGGGCCAACTCTGACAGGTGGGTGGGATGATCTACCCGAGATCAATAGGATGACAGAAGATGGAGAAGGTGTGCAGTCACGCTCACCTGTCAAAGCTGGCCTGCAGGTGGGAGGATATAATTATCTGACTTGCCAAGACAAAAAGATTCCCCACCCATGAGTTTGGTCATCATGCACAAGAGATATGGCCTTTCCTACAGTGGCTCCGAAAACTACGCAACTCCTTCCTGATGAACTTGAACCTTGCCACTTGAATTCTGGCATTTAGAGAGGCCACAAAGCCTTTCCCACTTCATGGCTGCCTTTAATAGCTACCAAAAAATGTCTCGTCACCTTTAACTGGTGCCCACCCAAAATTGCTCTGGTCTCCAGAGCAGCTTCTAATTTTTAATCTCTCTATCTTCTGCTGTGTCTGTCTATTTGTCCTTTGTCTCTCATTCCTTTGCACACCACATGGTGAGCACATAGCTCTAAAAAGTGACACAACACACTTGAAATAAATAAAAAATTATACTTGTCTATGTTTCCTATGGACATCCTCTTACCATATCTTTAAAGCCTCCTAGGATTGCAGCGGTGATGATCCCGAGAAACAAGCCCACAATGTTCAAAATGGTTGCTGACCAGAGCAGGTGGTAAAGGTGAATGATATCTTGGCAGCTGCTGACGTCAATGTACTCGTAATAACCACCGGAAATCTCCACTCTGTTCAATCCAAAGAAAGGCAAAACATCTTTCAGAAAGGCAAAACATCTTTCAGTAGATAATCATTTTGGGACACCTTTGCTAGAGGGACGTAAGAACATAAAAGAGTCCTGCAGAACTACTGTTTGGGGGGCAGGCAGGTATGGGGGTCTCCCTGGTCTTGAATGGGGTAACTGTGCCCCTGAAGGACCAGGTGCACAGCCTGGGAGTCATTTTGGACTCACCGCTGTCCATGGAGGCGCAGGTCAGTTCTGTGTCCAGGGCAGCTGCCTAGCAGCTCCATCAGGTACGTAGGCTGAGACCCTATCTGTCTGCAGACTGTCTCGCAAGTGTGGTGCATGATCTGGTTATCTCCTGCTTCGACTACTGCAACGTGCTCTCTGTGGGACTACCTTTGAAGGTGACCCGGAAACTACAACTAATCCAGAATGCAGCATCTAGACTGATGACTGGAAGTGGCCACCGAGACCATATAACACCGGTCTTGAAAGACCTACATTGGCTTCCAGTACGTTTCCAAGCACAATTCAAAGCATTGGTGCAGACTTTTAAAGCCCTAAATGGCCTCGGCCCAGTATACCTGAAGGAGCGTCTCCACCCCAGTCGTTCAGCCTGGACACTTGAGGTCCAGCTCCAAGGGCCTTCTGGCGATTCCCTCAGTGAGAAGTGAGGTTACAGGGAACCAGTCAGAGGGCCTTCTTGGTAGTGGTGCATGCCCTGTGGAACTCCCTCCCAACAGATGTCAAGGAAATAAACAACTATCAGACTTTTAGAAGACATCTGAAGGCAGCCCTGTTTAGGGAAGTTTTTGATGTCTGATGTTTTATCATGTTTTTAATATTCTGTTGGGAACTACCCAGAGTGGCTGGGAAAACCCAGCCAGATGGGCGGGGTATAAATAAGTTATTGGTATTGTTATTTGGCCAAAGGCCCATCTGGTCCTACATCCTCTTCTCATAGATGCCTGTGGGAAGCCCGCAAGCAAGACCTGGCTGCAACAGAGCTCTCCCCACCTGTAATTCGCAACAATTCATATTCAGAGACCCCTTGCCTCCAACCGTAGAGGTAGGTTTAAGCCATAGCAGTTAGCAACCATTGGCAGAACTACACTCCTTCACAGAGTGCAAAGTTAAAAGAATAGGATTTGCTGTCACAAGTTGTGTGGTGATGGCCACCAACCTATATGGGTTTTAAAGGGGGTTTAGGCCAATTCATGGAAGATAAAAGTTATCAATGATTACTAATCAAGGTGGTTAAGTGCCATCTTTAGGATCAGGGGGAGCATGTCTCTAGATAACATTTGCTTGAGATGGAGAACAATGGAAGATGGTTTATTGCCTTTTGTGCTCTGCATCTGTGCTTCCTAGAGGCACTTGACTGCCTACTGTAGAAAACAGGGAGTTGGATGTGTTAAGCCAGGTATGGGGAACCACTGGCCTTCCAGATGTTCCCAAACTACAACCCCCATCAGCTGCAGCAAGCATGACAAAACGCCAGGGGTGATGGGAGTTTAATTCAGCAAAATCTGCAGGGACAAAGGTTCCCCACACCTGATATAAGCCTTGGTCTTTTCCAGCAGGGGCTCTTCTTATATCACTGTATCATTTTCTCTCCATGGTAAATTTATAGTATTTCAGGAGGGCCTTTGGGGACCAGTTAGTCTTTCTGTTGCAAAAAAAAGGAGTCCATTGTGGATTTTTCTGCTGCTCTGGTTTCAGATGGCTGTGATTGTTTAACATTAAAAACAGCTATCTAACAGGGTTTTTTTTGCACTTTCAAGTGTTCAAATCTTTTCACAAACATCATTTAACTGTAATCCTTACAACAACCTTGTAAGGTAAATCAGTGCTATTTTCCCCATTTTGCAGATGTGGGGAATAAGGCACATGACAACGCTGCTAGTCTCTGGTCACTTAGTGAGTCCACAAGTTTGAACCAAGGACTTTTGGATCTGCAGCTCAGGCTGCAACCCTATACCCTAGGGGTGGGGAATCTTCTTGGGCCAGATCTTTATCTCCCTCTACCCTGTGGGCCAACTTTGACAGCACCAGTTAATTACCTAATTTCATAATGATGCTTACCCAACCTTGGTAGGTTGCATTAAACCCTCCTGGCTTTAAGTAAACCACCAAGAACAGTAAACAGAAAAAGGTACAGAGGGACAATCTGACTTTGCAGGCTGCCAGCTGAATGACATGACCCACTAAAAGTTATCTCTATAGCACAAAGCTCAGACCTCATTTGCACTTTACACTTAAAGCAGTATAATGCCACTTTAGTCATCGCTTGCCTCTAGGAATCCTGGGACCTGTTGTTTGTTAAAGGTGCTGAGAGTTGCAAGGAAACCCCTATTCCCCTCACAGAACTATCATCCCCAGAGAAGTCTAATAAGCAATCCCTTTCCCCAAAGAATTCTGGGAAGTGGAGCTCTGTGAGGGGAATAGGGTTCTCCTAACAACTCTCAGGGACGTGGGTGGTGCTGTGGTCTAAACCACGGAGCCTCTTGGGCTTGCCGATCAGAAGATTGGTGGTTTGAATCCCCACAACGGGATGAGCTCCCATTGCTCTGTCCCAGCTCCTGCCAACCTAGCAGTTCAAAAGCATGCCAATGCAAGTAGATAAATAGGTACCACTGCGGCAGGAAAGTAAACGGCGTTTCCGTGTGCTGCTCTGGTTTCGGTGTTCAGTTGTGCCAGAAGCGGCTTAGTCATGCTGGCCACATGACCCAGAAAAACTGTCTGCAGACAAACGCTGGCTCCTTCGGCCTGTAAAGCAAGATAAGCGCTGCAACCCCAGAGTCATCTGCGACTGGACTTAACGGTCAGGGTTCCTTTACCTTTACCTTTTAACAACTCTCAGTGCTGTTAACAAATTACATTTCCCAGGATTCTTTGGGGGAAAGCCACAGCTGTTTAAAGTGGAGTGATACTGTTTTAAATGTCTAGTGCAGATAGGGTCTCAGCCTGAAACAACTCCTTCATACTCAAGACTGCAGGATTGACCCAGGGGCTTGAGCTCCCCCATTTCACTCTCTGCCTACAGGTGAGGCTTTTCCATGCCACTCACCTCCCACAGTTGTAGAGGTCGCAGCAGAAGCAGGTGTTGCCTTTGATCTTGGGCGTGCAGGGACTGCGGTGCTGGGGGTGGCAGACTGCCTGTTTGAACAACAGAGACAGGGCTTACAGAAGCTGAAGACCATCTCTTTCTGGAATTGGCAGGTTTGCTCCTACAGCATTTCCAGAAGCCTGTTTCTGATTTGTACCACTTCTGCTTAATTGCAAGTGCGAGAGCATGCGTCTGAATGCTCCCACGCCACAAACAGTAAACAAAAAAATGTCACTACAGACCTTCATCCCTAGCACATCAAGAAGATATCTTATATAAACTATTTCCCCTGAGACAAACTTTTCAATATGCACTGATTTTATTTTTTAACGCAGAGGAGCATGTGCTTTCCTCCCCCTGTAGTCGTGCACTCTAGAAACATCATTTTTTGTTTATGAGAACAAGATTTCTGAAGGGCTGGAAAAGTTTGGTACCTGCAGACCAGACAGGTGGAGTATTTGAACAGGCAACTTTAGAGATCAACAAATCTGCCAATTTGGGTTTTTCTCTCTTCTCAATTTTCCAGTTCAGTTCTCCGTGTTTCTGCATCCTGTTTTTTTTTTAAAGTCCTCTCAAAAATGTAGTGCAATTTTGTCCTAACATGCACATTTTTGTAGACAATTTTGTCTAATATACACATTTTTGCAAAGCAATATTATACATTATTTCTGCACATTTCAAAATGCACACTTTCCCTTAACATGCACATTTTTTTTTTTACACAATTATTTGGTTGGAGAATTGCATCCCAACATTTGGAGAAGTGCAGATTTCAAAGGATGGCTGTGTTTCAGTTCGTGTATTGTTTTAGAAAGGATGAATTAGGTAGGTTTGCATTAAAATTCCAGCCAAACTGCATTTCTCCCCCATTTAACACCCAGAATTTCCTGCCCACTCATGTTGCAGAAACTGAGGGAGCAGGAGCAGTGACCCACCTCTGGCTGAGCTGTGCTTTTGGAATAGTAGTGACATCGTCCTGCATACAGTGGCCTGAGATCCTGTTAAAAAAAAAAGGTAAGAAAAATAGTAGGGTAGAGTTTTAAAAAAATGAAAAAAGAGGAAGTGAATCAACCTTTTTTTTTTTTTTTTTTTTTGCTGAAACAGTGGGCAGATGCTCAAATTAACCATATTTTCAGACATCCTACCGCCTGCTTGAAGGAAGCACAAAGGAAAACGACACCCAGTAGTGTGCAAGAACATAAGAACAGGCCTGCGGGATCAGGCCAAAGTCCACCCTCCTGAGTGCTATCTGCAGCTGCTAGGGTTCCCTCTTTTTCCAGGACATGTCCTCTTTTTCATGAGTATGTACAATGAGAGTCGTCATGGCGATCCACAGTTGAAAGTAGAAGTCGGCAAATGTGTCCTCTATTTTTTTGCTCTTCAAAATATGGCAACCCATAACACTACAATACCACTAAGCACTTTAAACAGCCATGGCTTCCCCCAAAGAATTCTGGGAGCTGTAGTTTGCTAAGGGTGCTGGGAGTTTTTAGGAGACCCTGCTATTTCCCACACAGAGCTACAACTCCCACAATTCACTGGGAAAAGGTACTTCCTCCATTCTCAACCTCTTTTTTATCACTTTGAAAAGCTCTTTGTTTGGGCTTTTATTGCACATTACAGCCTCCTTAATGGTTAATATCAGGAAAAGCCTCTGCAGTGCCCTTCAGCCAAGCAAGAGATGAGTGCAATAGCACCCTCCTCATTGGTGCTCCCCAGCAACAGATACTTCTGATACTGGAGTACTCTTGTGGGACACTCTTATGTTATAGCAGAACAAAAGTGGCACAGAAACAACAAGGCAATGGAATATTTGTGGTTTGAAAAATGTGAGAAAGGCAGCCTGATATAACTAGTATGTTTAGCTCTAGTTAGTGCATGAAGGAGTAAAGACTGTTGTTCCTAAAAGTGACCAGGTCACTTCCGCTAACTTCCTAACACAAAGAAAAGCTGGATTCTGCATCTCAATGCAAACTGATAGGCGTCTGTAGAACTTTGCATTTTATCTTGCTATTATAACTACTTCGCATAACTTATTTTGATTCTGCTAGTCATAGCAAGGGGCAAGCTGCTATAGCAGGCACTGACTTCACCCCCCAAATGCTAGAGATGTTAAACCTGTAGCTGAATGAGGTGGTAAAATAGGCTATACCACTTCTGTGTGTGTGTGTGTGTATGTGTGTTTGTGTCACATTTTGAAATGCTTTTTCCTCTACAATGAAAACAAAAACACACTATGCAAATAGAAAACCAGCAAAGCAGACTGGGCTGGGCTATCACCTTTCTCCCTGGTGTGTTAGGTTAAGGATTTTTTTTTATTTGTAAGGTTTTTTTTTTAAAAAAAATAGAAGGTAAGTGTTAAAAATTGGCACCTCCTCATCTGAAGCCTGAAATGGAACACCCTATGCTTCGAACCAGGGGACCAACTTGGGCCCCAGGATATGGATGGCCAGCACACCAATGTGACTTCATGACATCATGTTGAAATGTGATGTCATGATGCCCCGCAGCCTCAGAACCTGACTTCCAGTGGCACTGCAAGCCAGGTTCCCAGACCTCACAAGGCGTTGGACAGCATCTCCAAGGTCTCGGATGTGACTTCCTCTGCTTTGCAAAGCCCTGGAAGTTGCATCAGGGGGCCTGCAGTGGGTGCTGAGCACCCACAACCAAATTTTTGCTGCCAACTCATTCCATTGCATGCATAGGCCAGGTCTCATGAGGTCCCCTGGACTCCCCACTGAGCAATGCCCACATGCTTTCAGGCATGTTCATTGCCATGACCAAGAAACTGGATTATGCACACAAATCCTTTATTTTGTGCTTTCCCACAGCTCTCTCTGGCGTGCAAGTATGCAGCCCTGCTCACAAGCATGGAGGACGTGGCAACGCAGTCACATATCGCAGTCGGCTGCTACTCACTATGTGCCTGGCAGCAAACACACCATCCACAATGGCACAACAGAAGGCAGCGATGACGCCAAAGCTGATGAACACGATTGAAGCAACCAGCTGTGGGAAAAGATAAAGCTACATGGAATCATCTGCTTCTATATTTTAAAAAAACATGCAAGGTTTTGCCCTATCCCCGATTATATTTTCTGGAGTTGCTGATTTATTGATATGCTGGCTGACAACTGCTTATTCCTTTTTTAAGCAGGTTTGTATAGTTTAATAACCCAGATCAATCTGCTAATAGGAGCTAATGGTTAGATTTCTGCTGCCTGAAATATCCTTTAAAATATTAATGTTTGGATATAAATGACAAGAAAATCACAGTATTTTTTTAAATAAAAAAAACACATACCACAATACATCTATGCATATGATTCTTAAACACTCTCCATCCCAATAAATAATTAATAAACATTCAATGTGTACACAATTTCTTATTTTCATGAAAAAGCTATTGCTATTATTTAATATTATCATACAAAAATAGATTACAGTAATAAGCAACTACATTTTGACCTAGTGAACAGGAGAGGAGAAACTTCGGCCCTCCAAGTATTGCTAAACTACAACTCCCATCAACCCTACCAAGTCTGGCCATGATGGGAGTTGTACTTCAACAACATCAGCAGGGCCAGAGAGTTCCCCACACCTACTCTGGAGGTCAGTTTCTAATGCTGTTTGTCCTTCTTTAGTTGTCATTTTTTTAAAAGACATATAGGTAATCTACTCCCCTCCACAAGATTCTCAAGTCTTGTTTTATATCTTTGGCTAACGAGTCCCCAAAGCCATAGTTTTCTTGATCAATCATCATGGCAGCTTGGTCAAGTACTTTAATTGCTCATAGAGCTTTCTCAGTAAAGTTTTTTTAAAAAAGGCTTCCATGAGCCCTTTCTCTATGTAATACCTACAAATAATAGAGGCTCCCTTCAGCTCAATGCTACAGCAATTGCAAAGGCATGTGTGCAAAATGCTATTCTCCCAAGTTTTGGGAGGGTTAGGACTGGAAGCATTGTCCCAAGACTGTGGTTGGCAAAAGGGAAAGAGCCAGTGTCTTGAGCTGATGACAGAAGACAGAGGAATGGAATTCTGAAAGCACAACTCGGAATGCAAGATGGAACGGAATGACCAAGATTAGCTGATCCCTGCATGACTCCTGCAGCCTGGGCAACCGGCCACTGAGGAAGACTACTGGGGCAGCATCCCCTGGGGCTGCCAGGCCACTGCTGTTCCACCTGACTACTTCCTGATTACCTGCCCCAAGGTACTTGCATTATTACATAGAACTACTGCTTCTCTGTCACAACGGGTGGTTTACACAGTTTAAGAGAAGAGCTGTGGGTCAGGAAAATGGGGGGAGAAGGGAAGGAAAGCAAGCCGATTCAAGATACTGGCTGTTTCACAATGTTATTATAAGCGAAATAGTTATATAGTGGAGCTCCAGGAGTCAGTTCTGGGAAGAGAAGGGGCCTAGAAGTGACCGTTTATTTGATTATTTTGACATAACAGCAGAGATCGGATTCCAAAAGCTGCTTATGCCAATGAAAACCCCAGAAGAGATATATACAACCACTGGGGTTACACAGATGTCTTTCTTTTTATGTATGGCGGCCTCTTCAGGCCTGTGGCAGTTGATGACATAGTCTGGATTCTAGACTCCTCCCTATAGAGCAGTGGTGAGGGACCTATGGCCTTCGGAGATGTTGCTGGACTCCATCAACCCCAGCCGGCATGACCAATGATCAGGGATGATGGGAGCTGTGGCCCAACATCTGGACGGCTAGAGTTCCCCCCACTGTGGCTCCAGGGAGAGGGATTTGCAGGTGGACTCGGGGTTGGCCTGGCTGATCTTCAGGTTGCTAACCCACAGAAAGCAGCCGTTCAACAGGGAGGGCCCTGCTGGACCACTTTCCCCTGAGGTGCAGCCTGATGGAACTGCTGCCAACGAAGGAAATGGGAAATGGATAGCTCTGAATAGGTCCGAGTTGAGTTAATGGGGTAACCACCTGGCTGGGGCTCTGGCTTTGCTCCCTGCTTCTCAGACCCATCCATCTGGGGAAAGGTGGTGGCCTTGTTTAAGGGTTAGTGCCAGAGGGACCACTTTTGGGTTCCACGGGCACCTTGGCAAACCACAGCGAAGCACACAGCTCAATCTGTTGGCAACCTCTGGCTTGAGGAAATGCTGAGCTTTTTAGGAGAAGCGTTGCTTCTGCTTCAATGCTTTTGCTGTCTTTTATTATCTGCTGTTGATTTTTATTGCTGTACATTATTTCTAATGCTTGCAAGTCACCCAGGAAATATTTATTGAGGGGAGGCTATAAACATTTTAATAGATAAATACTTTGGTCTACGACATGCTTTGCAAGCAAAAGAATAGCTAGGTCTAGTTCCCAATACCTCCAGTTGAAAGGATCAGGTTAATAGGTGGTTACCTCTTCAGACCTTGTAGAGCTACTGCTAGTCAGAGCAGACATTACCAAGGTAGATGGGGATCAGTGGTCTCAGGTAGCTTCCAATGTTCATTAGGTGAATCCATGTATCTCAGTGACAGAGTACACCCTTTGCACTCAGAGAGCCCTGGGTTCAGTTACTGGTACCACCTGGTAGGGTTGGGAAGGACCCTGGCCTGAGAGACCAGGCGAACTGCTGCCAGTCAGTGTGAGGAATATTGAGCCAACATGACAGTTAACTTAACATGACAGTAACTTTACAACTGTTACAAAACTTACCATTTGCCTTTTATTTTCTATCAAATTTGATCCAATAATTCCAAGAAATGACCCAAAGCCAAGCTGAAAGGCAAGGTTTTAAAAAATGTTTTAGATCTTTTAGAAGCTATCCATTTTAACCATTTAGTACAGATGCAGAATTAGAAACCAGGGTTGGGGAGGGGGGGGGGAGACCACACACCACATATTCAGTCAGAAACCTTAAAAATCTGAGGATATTTTTTAAAAAAGAAACAAAACAAAAAACCAGAATCACCGAAATATTGCAACAGTATTCCTGATTTTTACCAGTGGAAGTAAATCATGTAATAAAGAGATTTTAGAAATTAGGCAAAATGAATGCAAAAATAATTTTTAATGCAGGTTGGCGGCAATAATGCAGCAATGGTCTTACAAATGATTGACATAACTGGAGCAGCCAACTGAAGCAGACTTCCGATTGAGTCAAGGACTTCTTATTCATACATTTCTTATGCTACCTGCTTAATAAATGTAGTTGGCAGGCACCACCAATCTCAGAGCCATCACATGGATCTGGCAGTAGCATAAAAACTATCCCACCGCTGGCAGAATTTTTGGTCTTTTTTCTGTACCAAAGCAACAGCTATTGCTACCTGTGATGCTGCTTCCACAGGAGGATGAGAACAGCTTTAATCAGCTCAGCTACACAAGCTGCTGTTTACTGGGAACCCAGAAAGACAGGCATGCCAGGTATTAGGGGCAACACAGCAGAACAGAGCCAGGTGCTTGCCTCAAACAGCTCTTCCGATTCTCAACTTTGACCTCTGGGTGCAAGAGTAGGAAAGGATGAGGTTGTAAAGAAGAGGAGGATTCTGCAGACCTCTTTGCAGAAACTAATATGATCCTAACATGGGTTCATCCTGTTCTATCCTCTCATCAAGCAATAACTTGCATGCATAAATGTGCAATCACTAGTTGATTGTCACAGACAGGGTTTTCATACCAGCCAAGGAAGAAACGCTTCCTTGCTGAAACAGTTCACACATGTCTCGATGAGCATAAACACATGACGTATGTGCACATGTAAACCGAACCTGCTGGCACTATGTGCTGATTAGTAAACACCACTGCTACTTGAGAATTAAAACTTCAGGGTGGCCAAGATCCCTGTAGACAGGTGTAACCTTCCGCTCAGTGAGTAGTGCATGAGGTGTCTTAGTGCAAGTTGCTTATTCACCCCAATTGTGATGGGCTGCCTTGCCTTGTCATCCTCTATATAGTTAGTGATTATGGATGGGGGCGGGGAGAAGAATTCAGTGCAGCACTAAGTTCAAGTCCCTTAGTGGTGCACTAGTTGCGCAAGCGTAATATCTGACACAGGATATGGTGCAGCAAGTTCTCATGGCTGATCACAGAATAGTCTTCTGTTGCCCCAATACATCCTGTTGCATAACAAGTTTCTCCTAGCAAAACTGTTGCATAGGACATCATGTTATGCAACCATTATTCTCACCCTTGTACTAGCACATCATCCTCGGACAGAGAACACTGAATCCAGATATGGATTCCATCTGCCTGTGCATCTAATTACCCATAACCTGGGTCATTTGCCGGTCACAGTGGTTGCTTAGTGAGCTGTCCATCCACCAGAGCGTATAAGTGCCAAAATGCTCTTAATGGAATAAATTAGCAAAAAGCCCATGATGGATGACAGATCCATGGGACATGATTGAAGGAGCGAAGCGTTATTAAGGGCAGGGTAACCCTGTGTCAAAGGGTAGTTTTATTTTTCACTGTTGCAAATGTTCTCAAATGCGGCACCTCACTTCCCCAACAGTAGCAGATGTGGCAGGGAGGAAAATGAGATGTACTTGTATACTAAGTTTACTCCTAGTGGTTCCAGCTGCAGGGGTCGGGAGTCAATCAACTGAGAATGAAGTTGCTTCTATCTGTGCACAACTCCTTCCAGCGTTTTGTTGCCCAATCATGCTAGAATGTGACAGAATGGTGGCTCACTGTATGGCAGGAGTGGAGAATCTGTGGTCCTCCAGATGTTGCTGTCATCCCTAAGCACTGAGCTCCTGTCATCCCTAAGCACTGGGCAGGCTGACTAGGGCTGATGGGAGTTGCAAGTCCAGCAACATCTGGGATGTCACAGGTTCCTCTTCCCAGCTGTAAGCTGTGGAAGTGTTATAGTACAGTCATACCTCATGTTACGTTTGCTTCAGGTTGCATCCCGTGCGACCCGGAAATACCGGAAAGGGTTACTTCCGGGTTTCACCGCTCATGCATGCACAGACGTGCAAAATGACATCATGCTCATGCGCAGAAGCAGCGAATCTTGACCCGTGCGTGCGCAGACGCGGGCTGCATTTTTTTCAGGTTGCAAACGGGCCTCCGGAATGGATCCCGTTCGCAACCAGAGATACCACTGTACATGAAAGATCCTTAAAACTGGATGGGATAACTTCCAGATCTGTTTCTATGATTGTATTAAACACTGGCAGGAAGTAACAGTGGACTTTAGAGTACTAACAGATAATATTATAAAGGAATTAAACAAGGTGTTGTGTAATACAGCTGTTTAACACAGGGGTCAGGAATCTGTAGCTCTCCAAGCCTCAGCTGGAACACCTCATGGTTAGAGTTGAGGAGAGCAACATCTGAAAGGCCACAGAGTCCCCATCCTTGATTTAATGCATCAGTTTATTCAGTAGAGTACTGATTACATTAGGGGCTGGTTCATATGCATTGGTTAGCATGGGAACAAGACCTAAGCAGGTAGCAAAAGCACAGATTCCCAGATATGGCCCCTCCTGAGAACCTCTTTGAACATTCATCCTTATTCGCATGCAGAATGCTTACATGGTGGTTAGACCAAGGGCGCTTCCAGACTAGTGTTTCACCTCCAGTCACCCATGGATGCATTTTGCAACATGTCAATAATCATGCACTGGTGATGGATTCTGACTGGACCTTCCCAACATCATTATGCTTTGGTAGTTCTTTGATGCTTCCCCAACATGACCACATTACTGCCATGTGGAGGGGCACACCTGCGCTACACCTGCACAACAGAAACGGGACAAAGGAGCATTTGTGGTATGAAAAATTACAGGACTTCAGCAGGAAGCCACAGTTCATGCACCAGTTGAAACTGAAACTTTTGCAGGTGCAAATGGGATGACGTGTAACTGCCTCAACACCTTCATGAGCATAAATCATCACGAATGCTCAATAAATAGAATGTCTGGAAGGGCCCTATATCTGGTCTTTACTTACCAGTCATTCCAATTTGTTTGTGGGACAAATTATGATTATTGTTATAATTATAATTATTGTTTTAAGACAATGGGCATTCATCCTGACTTCCTTGTGGGGTGCTTACACATCTTCCCACTAGTCATTTGTTCATCCCACACTTTTAAATGCATTTCCTCATCGCTTTCCAAATGACAAAAATGTTATGTTTTTATTTTTAAGTGGGTTTCTTGTGCTAGGTTGACAGAGTGCCTTAACCCATTTTAAGTGTGCCAACCTAAAGTTCTGATGCCACTACCAGGCTACAAAATCAGCTTACACTCTCTATGAAATGCCAATTCATATATACCGGTACATTAGGATTACAGCATCGGGCTTGTATGTGTGAACAAGACATTAGAGGTTTACATGCAGGGAGATAACATAACAAAGAGCAAATGGTCTGCTAATGGAAACAATTACACATTTAACTGTGAGAAATAAGGCAATGCATGTGTGAACCAACCCAAAGTGTGCTAAGCTAAGAAACACTTGCTAGCTTGATGGTTTCTTTCTGCAACCTAGAGATCAGAGTGGAAATGTCCACAGTCTTGCACCGTGTACTGACATTTTGAATCATTCCAGCTGAAATGAGAGTATTTGCTCCACAGTGCACCTACATTATCCTGCGGCCAAGATTGCATGGACTGACATTTAAGGGGCCAGAGTAGTAGATATTCTGACTCTGCCCTTTTGACGGGATCACTTTCCAACATTCTGATGAGAAAAATGAGAACAGAAAGTGTTTCAATATTATAAGAGCAGAATGAAGATCCCTTCTGAAAAGGGTTGGTGTATTCCACCCAGAAGAGATACAGAAAAGATATAGAGAAGGGGTAGGACATTGCAAAGACCCAACTATCTTAAGCATGCACTGGGCAAATCCAACATTGGCTTTCTGAGTTCTCATATGTACTAAGCTATCTCAGGACACCCTGCATTCTGAGCCAGCTTGCTAAAAACAAATCCAGATGGCAGAGATAGGCTACAAATTCAGCAGATATAAGTTCAGCAGCAAGGCATTCTGTGGGCTAATAGAGACATGCATGGTACAGGACATGCAACATCAAAGGCAAACACGGACAAACAGTTCAGCATAGAGATTTAACACCAGAACCAGAAATTTTTGTAGCACTCCACACCACACTAATCCAACATGTTTTCATGGGATTGATTCACATGTTCAGCTGTAAAGCAACAAGGTCATAGTACTTAAGGGCTGAGCAATGGAGGCTGGTTCATGCATGGATGTACCAAGCCACTGTCTTGTGTCCTCAGTGTGACATCAGAGGAATAGCTCACACGTAACAGCAGCAGATTTAAGACTTGTTTGTGGGGCACTTGTAGCATGTGAAGTGGAGCTGAATGCCTCTAAATGGGTGCTGGCCTGTCAGTTAGCTACAACCAAATGCAGCTTCCAGCTACGTTTCCTCCAAGTGACTGGAACCATCTGTGTAGCCTCCATTATTTTATGTACCTCATTAAGTGAGTAGGGGCATAAATATGGCAGATGAGCCTGCAGCAGTTAATTGTGAATCACACCTTGGTGCGACTGCAGACATGGGTTTAGAGGCATTTCTGCATTTTCCTGCTCCAGAAGACTAGACCCTTCCAGTAGTCCCGGGTGATCTTTCCTCTGCATTGATGTTGCAGTTTTGGAAGGAGTTGAGCATGCATTCACTGCACATCTGAAACCCACAGCACAGGAACATAGAGGTTTTTTCCATGGTGGTCCCTTTTTGATCTACTGGTGTCGATCTACTCACCACCAATGGAAGTCATTGGGAGACTAGCACAAATACCCAGTTCTCACCATTAGTTCCAGGTATGAGCATAACACTAGTTCACACTTGCATGTGTGGTGTGGCACTAGGCTGCAGGTGTGAGCCCTCAGCTAAATAGCCACAGAGACAACTTGCATATGAAGTTGAGTGAAACACATTGTCAACGGAGGTGGGTCACACATTTGGTGGATGAAGCACTAAGTGACAAACCATGGACTTGTTCAGGGGCACATGTTTCTCGCTGGATAACCAAGGGGACCTTTGCATGCATAAGTGAGCCACCACAAGCTTAACACCACAGACAGAACATCCATATCACTTCACTCCCAACACTACCCAGCGGAGTCAGGTCAGACACTCAGCTACCAGCCAACAAGTGAACAGCAATCTGTAGAGCAGAGATAGACCCTCCAGATGCTACTGAATTCCCACTGTCACTGAACACTGACCTTGTTGGCTAGGGATGATAGAAGCTGGAGCCCCACAACATCTGGAGGGCCACAGCTCCTTCACTCCTCCTATCAGGGGTAGATACTCATGTGTGTACCAGTCCCAAATGATTTGCCACTGAATGTGACTCCATATGGAAACCATTGGCTCAAGGGTGTTATGCCCACACATGCAAGTAATCGTGTTGCAGTCACCCAGTGATGAACATGCATGTGTGGACCAGGCCCCCACCCCCATATTTTAAGGCAGAAGTAAGGAACTTGTGACCCTCCATAGGATGTTGGACTTTGAGGCCACCAGCTCCATCCAGCATGGCCAATGGTGAGGAAGGATGGAAGCTGCATTCCAACAAAATCTGGAAAGTCTCAAGGAAACAAAACATTCAATGAAGGCAGAAAGCAAATGAGCAGAGGTTAACACTTAAGACATTCTAATCAATTTGGAAGGTTTGTGGGGACTTGGGCGGGAGCAACACAGCTTCTTGACCTACCTAGGAGTTCTATACTTACAATAACCCCTGGGTAATAACCTCCAACAGTCACATTTTGCGTTCTTGTCGTGGCAGCAAGACCAACCGTAAGAATTAACAGAGACACAATGAGAAGAGTCACCGTTACGTAGAGGGAATTTCTTTTTCTTCTATTGAAAGACCCTAAAACACACACATATATACATATGCAAAAAATGTGCTAATTCCATCAGCGTTGAATAGCAAAGCATACCCTCTCCCCATAAGCATCATATTCAGTTTCAGTTCTCTTGGTGGTATCATGAGATACCATATCAAGAACATAGGAAGCTGCCTTAGACCAGACTAGGCTATTGGTCCACCTGTCTAGCCCAGGGGTGGGGAAACAGTTTGGCCACCTGTCAATCATCTGACATCACAATGTTGTTGGGTGATTGGCAGGTGGGTAGTCCTGCCCACCTGTCAAATATAACCTGTGTAGGTGGGAGGAAATACTGTCCAAGGAGGATTGAACTACATTCTAATGCAGCCTTCCAAGCTTCTCCATCTGGACCTCAAGACTCTTCCCAGCACATGCCTTCTCCCTGGGCCTCACATCTCACTGGCTACACACCTGCTGGGAAGGCGTCCTTGAAGTGTTTGCCTGGATGGAGAATGGATAGATGAGTGGGTACAGAAACCACTGGCTTCTTTATGGCTATACAAAGCTAAAAGCCACATCTGTTGCCCCCTCCCACCTTTTTGCCTCTGGCCCTGCCCAGCACTGGCATGTGGCCCCCGGAATGTTGTCCATGAGGGCAATATTTTATTGGACATATTGTTCCCAGGATATTACAACAGGAGATGCAGGAAGCTCTTAATTCCCACAAGAGAGAATCCCCTATTTGCATAATATGTTTAAAACACAATGATTCCACTTTAAACAGTCATGACTTTCCCCCAAAGAATTTTGGGAGCTGTGGTTTGATAAGCGTGCTGAGGGTTATTCCTTGCAGTCCCAATTCCCAGAGTTCCTTGTGAAGAGGGATTGATTGTAAAAGCACTCTGGGAATTATAGTGCCATGAGGGGAGCAGGGGTCTCCTAACAACTTCCAGCACCTTTAGCAAACTACAGTACCCAGGATTCTTTGTGGGAAGCTATTACTGGCTGAAAGTGGTACTGCGGAGTTTTAAATTGAAATATACTCAGAGTCGAGTAGTAATTTCATGCTCTTTATTTCAGCTCATAGGAACAGTGATTGAATCCTGCCCCCCCAACTCAGGCTTTATATACCTTATTTATACAATGAGTACCATCTGATTGGTTGATTATGTTTCCCTCCTGGAGCCTGATTGGGTGGCTGCTGCAGGCCAATCAGTGGTTGCATCCTAGTATCCTACCGGCCTAATAGGCTGATAAACTTCCTCCTGGGATCTGATTGGGCTGCTCCTGCAAGCCAATCAGGTTGTTGCATTCTAGGATCCTACCTGCCTATTCTTCTAGGATCTAAGCTTAGTACATAACATAAATGTTATTGTGATTGTAGCCTAAGTCATTGCACAAACAGAATTACTTTTGCTCAGGGAACAGTGTGCCCCTTCCTCTTCTTCCACCCACATCACCCCATCCCCTGATCTGTCCTGGGTTCTCCCAACCCTCTAGAAAAGATCTGGAAACAGTGCAAAGTTGGTAAAGTTCTGTAGCATGAGCAGAAGTTGTCCTGCTTGCACTGTGACTCAGATAAGATTCAACCCTACAGAAATATATAAAAGGCTGGCACACTTGCAAATCCCCACCAAGGCAGTTCCAAGAGTTGAACTAAGGACACAAGTTATGGCCCTAATTCGATTCCAACATAAAAACAAACAAATCTCGAATCACCTTCCTGACATCAATAGCTTCTCAAGGACACTTTGCAAAATAACAGGAGCAATGGTACGTGCTCAGTTTTCAGCAAGCCAGCATAGTTTATAACCCACCGAACTAATTAATCCATCAGACAGGGCAAGTTAATCATTATTTTTAAATAAATAAATAAACCCAATTTCAAAAAAGAAAATTCTGTTAGGCATCTTTTTAAAATACCCTGGTTTAAACACAAAATCTGAATTTAACAACAATGAAAGTTAATATCTGCACTTAAGGTCTCTTAAAACTGAATCTGTGGCCCTCTGTGAAATAAACCAAGTTAAAAGTCTGTTGAATGAACTGGGCAAAAACTAGAATAAAAGCTGACTTTTGCAGTGGTGAGATTCATGTAGAACATTATGAATTGGAAGAATCCCACTGCCCTAAACACAAGGCAATTTAGTTTAGCATTTAGTAAACTGATTTTTTTAAAGGATGCCATATTAATCTTACATGCTGTATACAATATATATATATTTCAAGTTACTGAAATAATCATAACTTAGCTGAACGAATATTTGATTAGGCAAAAGAATTCAATAAAGCACCACTACAGCGTGGTTTAAATGTTATATTCAAACCAATCTGAGGCTTAACTTGGAAATTATTTTTTATTCTGATATTTATAATCATTTTAAGACAGGACAACCCAAAACCTTACACTTCCTGTTCCTCTTGAGGTGCTGAGAAGTGATATACTGATTTTTAGAATGCCTGAAGAGCTGTGTGCATGAATATTATTTATTTCATTCCACTCTATGTATTAATTGCTTCCTATAAAACACCTTGGGACGCGGGTGGCGCTGTGGGTTAAACCACAGAGCCTAGGACTTGCCGATCAGAAGGTCGGTGGCTCGAATCCCCACGACGGGGTGAGTTTCCATTGCTCAGTCCTGCTCCTGCCAACCTAGCAGTTCGAAAGCACGTCAAAGTGCAAATAGATAAATAGGTACCGCTCCGGCGGGAAGGTAAACAGCGTTTCCATGCACTGCTCTGGTTTGCCAGAAGAGCTTAGTCATGCTGGCCACATGACCCGGAAGCTGTACGCCGGCTCCCTCGGCCAATAAAGCAAGATGAGCGCCGCAACCCCAGAGTCGGTCACGACTGGACCTAAGGGTCAGGGGTCCCTTTACCTTTACCTTTATAAAACACCTCAAAGCGATCTAGCAATGAAAACACCAACTGGGGGGAGGAGGCAGACAATTACACATATAAAGACAAAATCAAAACCAACACAGAGCCAACTGGGATAAAGAGTGTTCAGTTAAAAGTCTTGTTGGAAAAGGAAGGTCTTTAAAAGCTGCCAAAAAGTCAATAGAGATGGCACCTGTCTGACAAGCAACAGGATGGGGAATTCCAAAGGGTTTGTGTGCTTTCTAGAGAAAGTCACCTTAAAAAGTTAATAACCACTCTGACATTAGATCTGTCAAGAAGTAGTGTATCTACTCTAGTTGCCCAATTTGACCTGCACAGCATTTTTCACTGGCAGCATTCAGATGATCAAATCTCAGCCAGGATATGAACATGCTCCATGTGTCTACACACAGATGCTCTGGTCTTCCCTTTGTGCAAGAAAGGAACAATTATGTCCATGGTCTTCCAAATGAGCAGAAATATGAAACCATGGTATAACGTCAGCACCCATCTCTTGGCTTGCTTGTTTTATTGTTATTTATTTTATGGAATTTGTAGGGTGCTTGGTTGTGAACAGAGCCTCTAAGCAGTTTACAAAAAAATAAAATAAAACAAGCGTTAAAATTATCAATAGAAGACAGTTAAAAAAAAAAACAGGAATTGAAAAATCCCAAATATAATTAAAACCAACAATAAGCTAAAAACAGGTTAAAGCACATTTCCTTTTACGTGTCTGGACAGGCTTGACCACAAAAAAAATGTTTTTAGCAGACACCAAGAAGAGTACAGCAAAGGTACTAGCCTAATGTCCTCAAGCAGGGAGTTTCAAAGTGTAGACACTGCTCCACTAAAGGACTGGGTTTTGTTTTTTACAAGGGTGGAATGAATATTATGTGGCACCTGTAAACAGAGCCAGTTCCACAGATTGATGCAATTGAGTAGGCACATACAGGGTAAGGTGATTTCTCCAGTAAACAGGCACTAAGCTGTTAAGGGCTTTATATAATAATATTAATACTTTGAACTTGGCCTGGTAACAAATGCGCCTAGCACAGGTCTTTAAGCAGAGGTGTTATGTGCTGACAAGGTCTCAGTAACCCAGCTGCTGCATCCTGCAGTAATAGCAGTTTCCAGATCAAACACCATTGTTTGCAAGCCATTAACTAAGAGGCTCATTCCTGTCTCGGCTTATTAAGCAGAGATCTGATTGTCTGCCCACAGCCATTATGTTACTTATTAATTTTATGAAGCACTTGATTCTGAGAACTCTCTTTGGAAAAATACAGCAGCAGAAAATGTTCCATCCCACATCGCTGGGCGTTTGAAGTCAAACGACTCTAAATATGACACAATAAGTCGTGTATATTGCATTGATTGTTTGCAGACTATGAATATTTAATCCGTCAGCAAAAGAACGGGGCCATTTAGATCCCATTCCCTGCAGAGAGTAGGTGTTGTCCAGTAATCACCAACTCTTGCCTCTAGAAAATTCTGGGCCCTTAAGAATTCTGTTCTGGGAGTGTTTGGTGTTTACAGGGGAGCATCTAGGGAAGTCAAGTCAGGGCAGGTAAAGCCCAGTCCGGTTAAGCAGGTCAAATCACAACAGACAAGATCACACCAAGCTGCTAAAGTCTAGCCACAAGCAAGCACTCTTTGCATAGATAGCGAAGAAAAACAGGACCTTGGTTAGCTCCAAGTGTTAGGTAATGATTCCTTCTTCAAAAGCAGCTTGAAGAGTCGTCCCGGCGGGAAGCTATTCTCAAAGGAAGGGTTATGCAGGTTGCTAATGTGGCTTACTCTGCCTCTCTAGAGCAGCTGCCTAGGTTCTTTAAATGTTATCATGCTATTTTCCTTTCTTTGACTTCTGCAAAGCTGGGGAAGTGGAGCAAGGGACTCATCCTGTGAGTCTGCAAATGGGCTGTATCCTCCAGCTGGGAGTACCCCAAGTAGGGTGCTGATAATTTAACTCAAGAGAGACCTCCATTGCACACTGCAAGGTCCCATAATTAGGGGTTACGGCATTAAATGCCGCAAATATAAATAAATGTGGGACTTCCTTCAGAGAAAACATATTAGCTGAGAGTCCTGGAAGACCTGCTCCCTGCCTTACAGGCTTTTTCTACCTGGCCTGGGAGGGCAGGGCCCTGACTGACTCCAGCTACAAAAGCCAAGGCTGCTGAACAGACTCTTGTGTTGGGGTGTAGTTTGCTGGAGAATTGTTGCTCGTGGTTTTTATATCTTTATTTTAGATCTTGTTGCGATTTACGTGGAATCTGTTCTGTTTGTTTGCGTATCTTCATTTATTTATATTAACTTTGTATACTGCCCTTCATCTGTAGAACTCAAGGCAACTCACAGCATAAAAACACAAGATAAAAACACAAAACACATGATTAAAAAAAACCATAACAAGAAACTGAAACCTCCCTCCCCCACGCTGTCCACAAACCCCTTAAAAGGGGGTATAAGATGTTAATCAGCCCAAAGGCTTGTTTGAATAGGAACGTTTTTGCCTGGCACCTAAAGGTATATAATGAAGGCACCAGGCAACTTCCTGGGGAGAGCATTCCACAAACTGGGAGCTACTGCAGAAAAGTTCTTGTGTTGGCACACTCTGGACGTCTCATGGAGGAGGCACACAAAGAAGGGCCTCGGGGAATGATTGCAGGGATCAAACTGGTTCATATGGGGAAAGGGCGTCCTTGAAGTACTGCGGTCCTGAGCCATTTAAGGCTTTGTAGTTAAAAAACAGTGCTGTGAATTGGACCCAGAAACAGTGCTGTTGGGCCAGAATTGGTATAATATGCTCAAAACGACCTGCACCAGTGAGCAACCTGGCTGCAGAATTCTGCACCAGCTCAAGTTTCAGAGGCAGCCCTACGTATAAGGCATTGCAGTATTTTAAATGTTTTATTTATTGTTTATGACTGCTTTTATTATGTTGTAGTTATATATTGCTTTAATGTTGTAAGCCACCTTGAGCATGGTTTGAACTGTGGAAAGGTAGCATACCAATAACATTAAGTAGGACTTTGCCATTGGTTTTCCAGGAAACGATCTTTCTTAGTGTCCTTGCATATGTACAACGAACCAAAATAGAGCTCCTTAATTTTATTGTTGTTCCCCTGCCTAATTTTTTTTCTTTTGAAGTGCAAAAGCCTTGTGGGCTCTATCACAAGAGGTGTGGGATTATGACCCATGGCAAAAGAAAGGCTGTATTCAGTCGTAATCATCTTTAAATGATCACATAACTTTGAAGTAGACATTTTGAAACTTCATTTAAACCTGCCTTTTCCCTCCTTAGTGATTTAAATAATGGCCCAAATCAACCCATCCCCCCACCAAAGGCTTGAGAAACAAATGCCAGGAAAGGCAAAAATAAGGGGAATTTTCAAGAACTTAGCAGGTGACTGTATGTGACCAGCAGGCTATATTCAGGTTGGTGAGTCACAAATTGTGCAGGTTTGTATCACCTTCCTAAAATCCTGACTTCCCAAGTCAGTGCAGGAAATCCAGACCAGACTCCCAATGGGTGGCCGTCCATTCTTGAAAAATCTCCTGTGAAGCACAGCCCACCAGCCCTCTAGATCGGAGGTGGGGAACCTTTCTCAGCCTGAGGGGCATATTCCCTAACTGTGTGAGCCACAGACCAGAGGTGCGCAGGGCCAGAGGCAAAACTGGACAGAGCAAGTTCTCTAAATCTACACTCTAGCCTTCATCTGGGCACACAAGAAACACGGTTCGAGTTCCAGGACATATTCCAGCCAGGCAAAAGTGTTCCAGGAGGGTAAGAAAGGGGCATGTGGCCTGGGAGAAACATCATTGGTCTGATGTTCGCCATCCCTGCTCTAGATAGTTAGTTTCGTAGTTGCTCTATCAAAAAGTTTCAGCCAACACTCAACTAAAATATACTCTAGCACAACATTAGATCTAGCACTACCCTCTACATAAGAGAATAGGAAGCTGCCTTTTACCAAGGCACATCACCTAGTCATCTATCTCAATGCAGTCTGCACTGACTGGCAGCAGCTCACCAGGATTTCAGGCAGAGGATGTTCTCAGCCCTACTTAGAGATGCCGAAGATTGAACCTGGGGCTCTTCTGTGTGCAAAACAAATGCTCTGCCACTGAGCTATAGCACTTTCCCTCCAAGGCAGCAGAAAGAAGCAATGCTTTGCCCATTGAGGGACTCAAACCAGTGACCCGCTGAGTGTATTAGTGGCTGGCCGGTCAAATACACACCACAGAGGTCCCGTAGTTCATAAAGGCCCATCTCACTTGCATAATACTCACAGAAGAGGATTAGAAAACTTATTGGAGGCTAAGACTACCCATGGCTACTAGCCATGAGGGCTATGCTCTGCCTTTATGGTCAAATGAAGTAATGCTTCTTCAGCTCTGAAAATATCAAGAGAGGAGATTGCTCTTGTTCTCAGGTCCTGCAATTTGGCTCCTCATAGACATCTGGTTGGCCACTGTGAGAACAGGATGTTGGAGTAGGTGGGCTATTGGCCTGATCCAGCTGTCTCTCCTTATGTTTTTATGCTGCCAGCTAAGAAACCTAAATCACATTGCAAAGCACCAAATAATGAGGCATACCCTCCCTCAAAGAATGGACTCAGGGTCCTAACCAGTTCTGCATCTTGAACCTGCTTCAAGGGCTCCTGCCCAGCATTCAGTTGAGCGACACACACATGCGCTGTCACAGACTTCCAAGCTCACGTGAAAAGACTTTGCATTTCACATTTCACGCCCCCTCTCCTGTGGCATCTCTAAGTCTGAAGATTTACTCCTTTCTGATGTGACCACACCAGTTGTGCTATCAAGGCTAAGTACATTAAATGTGGGGAATGCTCTTGCTGATCTTTGAGAAAAGGGACACGAATTCACATTTGCAAGCAGAAAGTAGTGCCTCACATTCTCCAATAGGTAAAGGGTAAAGGGACCTCTGACCATTAGGTCCAGTCGTGGCCGACTCTAGGGTTGTGGTGCTCATCTCGCTTTATTGGCCGAGGGAGCCGGCGTACAGCTTCCAGGTCATGTGGCCAGCATGACTAAGCCGCTTCTGGCGAACCAGAGCAGCGCACGGAAACACCATTTACCTTCCTGCTGGAGCGGTACCTAGTTATCTACTTGCACTTTGACATGCTTTCGAACTGCTAGGTTGGCAGGAGCAGGGACCGAGCAACGGGAGCTCACCCCGTCATGGGGATTCGAACCGCCAACCTTCTGATCAGTAAGCCCTAGGCTCTGTGGTTTAACCAACAGGGTGTGGCAAATAAGAAAACCCATGGCAAGGAAAAACCTCATTCAGTTAATTTGTTAAGAGAGGAGGAAGAACACAACCAGATTAGCAGCAAGTTAACTCTGAACAGCTGATTCGATTTGTTAATATCCAATATGACTTCTTTGTTTTCCTTCATTTTCTTTCTTTCTTTAAAAAACCCTTCTCTTCTGCAATATGTCTGTCCTGTTCCCACAACTGGCGTCAGAAGTTGGCATGGTAGGGCATCTGCCTTAAGACCACACAACAGAGGGGCAGCTGCTGACCCTTGAATCTCTTCCCCGACCCTGAGCCAACTCCTTGCTGTTGTTGTTGCTGCAGCAGCTCCCTGTTCTTCTGCTGTTCTCTAAGTGCACAAGCATTTCCAAAAGCAAGGACAGGTCCATCACTCAGCGGCAGAGTACCTGCTTTGCATACAGAATGTCCCATGTTCAAGCCCTGGCATCTGCAGGTAGGGCTGGGAGAAGCCCTCTCTGAAACGGTGGGGAGCTGCTGCCAGTGTAGACATACTGAGCTAAGTGGACCCAATGGTCTGACTTCAGTATAAGACAACTCCCTATGTTTCTAACATAAGGTTTTGCTTGCCTTGCTATTTCTTTATGCCCAGAGATACAGACTGGGTCCAGAGGGAGAGGGCAAATGAACAGGCGGTAGGGGGGGGGAGAAGCAGGGCAATTGCAAAGGCAGATTTAGGGGAGCGTAACTGGTTTGGTCACACTGGGTGCAGAGCCTTGGGGGTGCTACAGCTATGATTTAGAATACAGTTAAGGGTGCAATAAGTTTGGCATGAATTTGGTGCTGAATTTTGGCATCACACAGGGCACCACTAAAATCTAAGATCCCAAGGTCCATCACTGGCAGTTGGCCCACTCAATCTGTCCCCAGGAAATCTGCCTCCCTGACTTAAGGAATTGTCAAGTTCTGCCCAGCAATGAGGCTTCTATATTCAAAAGCTTGTGATATATCGTATTATTTCTGCATCTTGTTATATCAATATTGCAGAAATTCTCTTAGCACAATCCTATGCAACCGGGATGGGGAAATGATGGCCCTCAAGATGTTCCTAGGCTCCAACTCCTCTTAGCACCAGCCAGCAGGACCAACGGTCAGGGATGATGGGCGTTTGAAATAAATAACAAGGACATAGGAAGGTACCTATGAGCGATTCAAACCACTGCTCCATGTAGGTCACTGCTGCCTTTCCCAACCTGCTCCCCTTTAGACCGTTAGACTACAGCTCCCACCATCCTCAACCAGAAAAGGTTGGTCTACACCAACTGCAGCAGTTATCCAGGCAGGAGTATTTCCCAGACCTACAAGCAAATGCCAGGCTGAATTGAGGTTCTTTTGTGTGGAAAGCACAAGTTGTACTGAGTTAAGACTCTCCTCCACCTTGTTTTACATGAAGCCCACCTAACAGGGGCTGAGGAAGGCTGGTCTACGCTGGCTGGCAGCAACCCTCCAGGTAGGAGTGTTTTGCAGCACTGCCTTGGGGTTCCCTGGGACCTTCTGCATGCAAAGCAGATGCTCTCCCACTGAGTTGCAGGCCTTGCTCCAATAAATGAATGGAGCAGCAGCCTGGTGACCACACATTCAGCCTACTCATCAATAGGGCAAATTAAATCCTCTAATAACACAAGGCCACTCAATCAGTGGGGGGAAACAGCCCCGTGGCCTCCAGACCAAAGGAAGCCAAGTGATACAAACCAAGGGTCTCCAAACAGCAATAACCTAAGCCTTCTCCATACAACCCCCCTCCCTTGTTAAAAACAAACAAGCAGTGGCGATTTTAAATAGAAACGGTCCCAAGCTTCTCTGCTCAGGCATGTGGAAAACAGCAAGGCTCGCCTTTCACCCGGGGCCGCCTCCACTCCCGTTGCAAGCTTTTAAAAAAAAATTTTTCTGGCCTTGAGCTGCAATGCAAGCGACAGGGCTGCAGGTTGAGAGAGAGGAGCGGGCCTGGGGCGCGTGCTGCATGTCCAGGCGATCAGGACTTCCCCAAACGACCCAATACCCACCCACCCCCGACTCTGGTTTTTGCAAAAAAGAAAAAAAAAAAAGGACCCAAAGAGTGTTGCGCAAAAGGCGGCACCCAGTTACACCCCGTTCCCGCGCGCGCTCCTGCCCCACTTGCTATAGGCGCCCCTTCCCCAAATCCAAACCCTCCTTTCCTTTCCCCTCGGCGAAGAGGCGCCTCACCCACAGAATCGGAGAGGGGGATCGCGCTGGGGCGCGGCTGAGTCAAGGCCTGGCGCATAGTGGCGGGCCCTCAATGCAAGGTGTCCGGCGGGAGCTACCGGCCGCGGCGCATCCTCCTGCGCTGCTCGAGGTTCATGCTCCGGGCCACCAGAGCCGGTCTGTGGCGCTTGCGCAAACTGGAGAGACAAGCCAACCAGACCAGCCCGCTATAAAATGTGGGCAGGGGCAGAGGAGAACCTTCCTGTTTCGCCACGGTTGGGTTGCAGGCGGGTTTGCTACCTGTAGTCCCGTATACTGTATTTTCCATGCGTTATTCGATGCGCAAGATTCCAAGCTGGGTGGCTCCTTTTTCTTTTTTTTTAAAAAAGAAAGAAAGGCGCAAACATGCAGAAATCAATAGGAGAGCTCGAAAAATCATGCGGTATGTGTTTTTAACCGATTCAAGAACTTTTGCCGCGCTTGGCAGCCTGATCCTATACCTATTGACTCGGATGTCTCTCCGGGTTCCATGCGACTTAAAAACCTAGCCCGAGGCGTCCAGGTTCCAGGGCGAGTTGCAGCAAACTAAAAATTAGTTATTAAAAACCATCAAAACAAATTGCAGCGTGGGTCCTGAATGGCCCTTGGACTGGAGGAAGTGAAAGAGACTTACAACTGAATGCACAAAAATTACTAATCCTTGCAACAAGGAAATGCCACTTTTCATATTAGTAGTTTACTGTTAGAGTAACGTGGTCAAAATACAGTAACCTTAGAAAAACACAAGTGTGTTCTCAGCTCTTGGCCCTAATGATTAAAAATTTCCTCCTTGATTAATTTACTAAATTGTTGGTTGATTTGTCTATCAGTTGAGCCAATTAAATATTGCTATCCTAGATATTGTGAAACAACAATCACCCAAAACTCTTATTTTTCTTGGTGGTGATGATAGTAAAATTGGCAGTACTAGTAGCAATAAATCATTATCAGGAATGCCTCAGTGGTGTAAGATTTCCTAGTTGGTCTAGCCAAGATGACCTATGAAGTACTTCTCTATTACTTGATTTTACAGTAATTATTTTTTTGGAACTTTATGGCATAGCTGTCAACATTTCTCTTTTTTTAAGGGAAATTCCCTTATTCCGAATAGGATTCCTCGCAAGAAAAGAGAAAAGTTGACAGCTATGCTTAGTGGGCCAGTGAAAAGAGAAGATCTGGATTTATGGGGTCATTTTGAGGAAAAACACAATTATTTTTTTAAATATTGTGAATCTGCAAGTGGGGGTAATTGGTTGCAGTACTTATCTTTTTCCATTCATAAATTATTCTTTGGCATCTTTTAAATTAACGTACATTAACCTTTTTTTAAAAAAGCTTAGCTTTGGATTTCAAACATGCAAGTGTACTAAATGTGAATTAATTACCAAGGCGTAGCCAATGTCCTTTTTTTGTTCTTGATGATTAATTTCTAAAAAGAGCAACATTTGCAAACTCAAGCCCACCTAGGTATTCTACTTTCTAATCCCAGAAGTATGGAGGTTAGCTGCAGTTACTCTGTAATGGAGGAAAAATGCACTTGGCTTGTGATCAGAGGCATTCTGATAATTACGACTTTGCATTCTCAACCAGATCTACCATTCATCCACAGCTCAAAAGAATTCGGCATGTAATGCTATGCCTCATTTAGTGATAGGCACATCTATTTTGATGCCAAAACGAAAGCCGGCCCACATATTTACTGAAATGTTATTCTTTTTGGAGTTCAGCCAGCAGTTTTAAAAATCCTTGGTTTTTGTGATCAAGGGACACTGAGTGGGGCAAAGTGGTGATATACAACCCTCACTATGTCTACTCAGAAGTAAGTTCTATTGGATTCATTGGGGTTTCATTCATTGCACTGAAATATGTGGGATTGGGATTGCAACCATAACTGGGTTAATTTTTGCATTAGGACTGAGATTGCCATCCTACCCTGCTTAAAGTAAAATCTATTTCTTCCAAATTTAAGCAGTTTTCTCCTTTTAATTCTGTAGGAAGAGTAAAGGATTTCCTGAAGACTGAAAAGCCATGTACCCTTACCTGAGAACATGAATATGTGGCTAAGGGGCAAAAAACCCGCCAAGAATACTTATTTAATAATACAACAGAAATCTAAATTAAGAGTGGGGAAGGCAAATGTCAAACAAAACTAAAACAAAATTTGGAACCACCAAGTCAAACCATTACAATTTGTGGGACAAGCCTGGCTGCTCAGTCGTGTATGCATCTACTCAGAACTAAGCCCCATTGGAGTTGGGGGGGGGGTTTACTCTCAGTTAAGTGTGTATATAGAACAGTAGCTTAAGTCTATAGTCATTAATAATAATAATAATAATTACAAAGAAGTAGGGAAGTACAAGATGAAAAAAGCAAAGCAAAGGAAAACAACAAAATATAAACAGCAAAAATAAAAGTTAAAATAACAACAGGGCAAAAAAAAAAAATAGTGCTGAAACCACATTAAGATTAAACCAGGGGTAGACAATGTGGCCACTTCTGAATTCTCTTAAGCCACAAATCCCATAATTCCTGGCGACTGAACAAGCTGACTAGGGTTGTTGGGTGCTGTGGTCCTGCAAAATCTGGAGGGGACAACAGAGATGGCAAATCTGAGGGACTCCCAGAGTTGCAGTGGACATGCTGGCTTGGGTTGATGTGATTCAGAGTCCAAAAACACCCAGAGGGCCACAGGTTCCCCATCATTTCAGAAAGCAGAAGATTACCACATTATGACAAAGTTTCTTTGCAGCAAATGTCTCTATTGAAAACAGCTGCTGCCAGTTTATAACCTGCTTTTTTCAGGTTGTGCCCATGTTTGGATGTGTCACTGGAAGAGATAACAGTGGCACATTGCCGCAGAAGATCCAGTGCCTCAGGGCAGAAGGGGGCAGAAGGGAGTCAAACAAGATACTGAAATGAAACCTGGGCCATCAACTACTGTAACACGAGGCAGCTAATGCGCAAAGCAGCCTCAAACCAAAATAGAAAACATTTTGGAAAGCATTGCAGAGGAGATGGTGTGTGTGTGCTGCTTCATGGAGCAATGCAGGAAAACATGCTTCATTGAGGCTGTAATTCATCTGAGCCTTTAATTGCGACAGGATATTGTGTGTCACAGAATGTCCCTATTCGAAAGGACTTTCTTGTTTTTACTACTCTTGGGAGGGGGGCTAGGGGGCGGTGAGGAGTGTTTCACTTGGTGTTTTTAGGAAGAGCAAGGGAGGAGAACATAGTGGGAAGTTAGTGTCATAATAATAATATAATAATAATAATTTATTATTTATACCCCGCCCATCTGGCTGGGCGGCTTCCAACAAAACACTAAAATACAATAACCTATTAAATAATAACCTTCCCTAAACAGGGCTGCCTTCAGATGTCTTCTAAAAGTCTGGTAGTTGTTGTTCTCTTTGACATCTGGTGGGAGGGCGTTCCACAGGGCTGGTCATTGGAAAGTTAGCAGAATAAGTCCATTTATTTTCCCACCTCTGTCCCTATTTTCCAGAGACAGGCTAAGAATTATGAAAGCTATCCCAGCTTCTGATTTGATCCTGGAATGTCCCTATTTTCCCTGGCTCTGCATCTCGGAGCCAATGTGTCCCGTGGGGCTGGTCCTTGGCGGCAGCATCCTCTCCTCCTCACCTGCTTTCCAGCGGTTGCTATGAGCTGCCCAAGGGATGCGGCCAGCAGCAGAGACCATGGAGAGGCAATGGGATGCTGCCTCACAGCTGCTGCAGCCGCTGACACCTGGGACAAGCGCCGGTTCATCCTTTCTCCCAAGCTTGGTGGCGGCAGCACTTGTGGGGGAAATAGGAACATTCCAGGATCAAATCAGAAGCCGGGATGGCTTTCATAATTCCGGACTGTCTCTGGAAAAATGGGACAGTTGGAGGGTAAGTCATTAATATCACCAGACCAACCTTCTCAGTAGTGGCTTCCTGCCTGGGTAATTCTCTCCCCTGGGAGGCATGCCTGGCACCATCACTATCTGCTTTTACATGCCAGGCAAGAAACATGCTTATTCACTTAGAATTTTGGACCCTAGATTTCTGGTTGTCTTTCAGTGGGGTAGGGTCTCTCTCTCTGTATTATATATATGTGTGTGTATAGATATAGATCTCCTGCCAACCTAGCAGTTCGAAAGCACCTCAAAGTGCAAGTAGATAAATAGGTACCGCTCCGGCGGGAAGGTAAACGGCGTTTCCGTGTGCTGCTCTGGTTCGCCAGAAGCGGCTTAGTCATGCTGGCCACATGACCCGGAAGCTGTCTGCGGACAAACGCTGGCTCCCTCGGCCAGTAAAGCGAGATGAGCGTCGCAACCCCAGAGTCAGTCACGACTGGACCTAATGGTCAGGGGTCCCTTTACCTTTATTTATAGATAAGCATTTTAGGTTGTTTCATGCTTGCTTTTACACTTGTTTTCAGTGTTTTATTTTTGAAAGTCTCTTTGAACAGAGAGCTTTCTGCAAAAAGCGACAAATAAACAAGCACATACGGTGGTGATGCCTTTGCTTGTTGTGGCAGGCATGTGGATATGTCCACTTCTAACCTGATAGTGCCCCTCCAAATTCCCTCTCCACACTGTCCTTCTTGGCTCTTCTCCAGGGTTCTTCAGATGGTTCCTGGAATTACCGGTGGTTGGGAAAGTGACACTGCACGAACCCACCACTGGCCTGTCTGAAGGCAAAGTGATAAATATAGCGATGTCAGACTGTGAAAGCAATTTTGGAAGCATTCAGACAAGGGGCCTCCCCATGACTGACAGGGACATATTGGCACATACATTTCTGTCTGTTAAGAACTGATTATTTTGTAACGCTCTATAAACAGGTGATCCTCAGCCTCCCAAGGCAGAAAGATTTCCTTCCGGGCAAGATTCTTGGTCTTTCCCCCTCTCTGGGATTTTTCATGCGATAGGCTGCTTTTTACACGTGAATGACTTCTGGTGGATGAGGGCCTGAATTCTTGTATGGAATCCTGCTGCATGATCTCAGTTGCCTGATGAGAGCAATCAGCTTGCTGGTCTCCTCCTTACATGCTCTGTCTTCTCTGCAGTGTTGTAAAGCAAAACTCGTCACCTGGTGATAGTCGCAAAGCCCCTGCTCCTGCTTGATTTTTCTTTTTTTAAAAAAAAAAACCCACTGAATCTGCTTGTGCAATGGGATTGCTGGATAATTCCAGGGTTCAGTGAAGAGACGTGACCAGCGTTATTAGACCAGGAGTTGACATCCTGACATACTAACCATCTCATATTTTTTCCCTTTTTTCCTTTTTTCACCATGGAAGTGAACGCAACCTCTGGAGGTGCCAAGGACCACCCGCTCAACTATCACCAAATGCCAGTAAGTAAGCAACCCCTTAGGGTAATGAGGAATAGATTTCCAGAGGTTCCATCTGTGAGCAGAATCGAACCCTTTGTTTCTGCTGTTGGTGAGCAGAGCAGAAGGTTTGTCCACACTCTCCTCCTAAGTGTTGGAGGAAGAAAGGGGGAAAGTATGGCCATGCATCAAACAAAGCTAGATTCCCCCCCCCCCCCAGGAGGAAAAGACTATCCAGATAATTGAGAATTAGTCAAATAATAATAAGAAGAAAGGTCTGCATGCATGAATTGGCTCACTGATGCAAATAATTAACTTGTCTGTCGAAGATGAAAAAGAACCAAGCTCATGGGAAAATGCTCCATCTGAGTGCTTTTATTAGAACCAAAACATCAGCTCAGAATGGTACGTTCAGGACCAGCTCTACAGTTAGGTAGAGTGAGGCGGCTGCCTCAGGTAGCACATACTGGAGGATAGGAAGTGGTGGTGAGGTGCTAGATAACAGAGCTGTGCTGCCCTCAGAGGTGGTGGAGGACACTGTTCAGTTGCCAGTGCCGAAGTGAGATTATTTATTTATTTATTTATACATACATACATACATACATACATACATACCCTGCCCATCTGGCTGGGTTTCCCCAGCCACTCTGGGCGGCTTCCAACAAAATATTAAAATACAATAGTCTGTTAAACATTAAAAGCTTCCCTAAACAGGGCTGCCTTCAGATGTCTTCTAAAAGTCTGGTAGTTGTTTTTGTCTTTGACATCTGGTGGGAGGGCGTTCCACAGGGCGGGTGCCACTACCGAGAAGGCCCTCTACCTGGTTCCCTGTAACTTGGCTTCTCACAGGGAGGGAAATGCCAGAAGGCCCTCGGCGCTGCACCTCAGTGTCTGGGCAGAATGATGGGGGTGGAGACGCTCCTTCAGATGGATTCAATGCTGGGCCAACTGGCTTCAGTACATGGAAATAGAAGGCTGCACCATCTTGTCCATCATCTCAGGCACCACAATGCCTTGGGCTGGCCCTGGGTACATGGGGTTCCAGGGCACTTGACTGAGAGCAGCTTAGCAGTAACAGTACAACAGCACCTTGCCCCACTTATGGTGGCACTCTTCCATTCAGGGTACATCAGCTCTGGTGTGTATCTGGTGTGATGGAGACAACACATTGGGTTAGGGGCATTAAAATATGTTATCCATTCTACTTGGGATGCAACTAAAGGAAGGAGGGTGTGTTTTTTGGAGACAGGGTTGACATAGCAGAGGTGATACCTAAACTAGCTCAGAGCCATTTTGAGAACATGTTATGGGATGGGGGACTTAATGCTGCCTAACTTCCTATATCTCTGGTTGTGAAGTTAGAATGATTGTGGTGATGTGGAACTCTGAGATCACCCAAACAGGCAAAAGAATAACTTCCGATGCCAAAAGGCAGCCTCTGACCCTTTGCAGATGGCTTTTGCCAGTTGCCATATTTAGACAGGAAGGGAATTCCTCTTCCCAAGGTCATATTGGCTAGTAACTGTAGGGTTGGTTTTTGTGCTTTGCCCTGCAGGCTCTGACTTGGCTTGCTTCCACACTAGCAATCAGGAACTTGGATAGGCACCTGTCTTTTGCTTGTCTCAAGTGGTTGGCTTGATCAGTGACAGTCGGTCAGAAAGATAGCTGTTGTATGGGATACTTGATAGTTCTAGAACTGGTGTGGGGAAGGTGTTGTCCTCCAGATGCTATTGGACTCCAACTCCCATCAGCTTTAGCCAACATAGTCAATGATAGGAGATGATGGGAACTATAGTCCAGAAACACCGGGGGGGGGCACATCTCCCCCACCACTGTGCCAAAGGCTGGTTCTCATATGTATTATAATGCTTTATGACTCACCTCTTGAAGACTCATCATTTCAATGAGTTGCAGGAGTGCTGAGCATGGTCATTGGAGCTCATGCATTGGAGCCCATGCAAGGCAACGCGGGCTTTCTGCCCGTGGCAGCTCGTTCACACACTGAACTCGTCACTAGAGGGACATACGTGTGGGGAACCGGTCTGAAGGTTCTTTGAATCAGATGCACTCTGCACTTGTGAAATAAGATCTCACACACCCACACAAGGGGGAAAAGATTTAACTTTTAAGCAGTTTTTACAAAATCTATTCCTTAGCTGTGGAGTGATTTTGCTTTGAGTTGATCCTTCGTCAGCAAAGGAATGGTGAGTATTTGACTTTCCACACTTTGCTAGCCCAGAAGGAAAGCTACAGAAGACAAGGCACAACCTTTGGGCATTTTTATGAGACCAGATTTCATTTCTATGGGAAGGAAAACCTTGCAAAAGCACAGTTAAGACCCATTGATTCAAATGAGAGAGATTAATGCAGCAATTTTATGCACAGGTCCTTGGCAATAAGCCTAATTAGTTAGCTCAGTGAGACTTCTCCATTGGCATGCCTAAAATTGTACTATTAATCTGGTGTTTAATTCTCCCACTGAAACTCATGGAAGTGCTTTCAGGGGGCCCAGATTGTGCTTTTAATTTCCTGCATTAATTTTTTGCTTTCTCTCTCATCTTATGTGACTCATGCACTCATGATCCATTGATGAACAGGCTGCCCTTTGTGAACCCATTATGTAAGTGACAGGAAAGGCTTTTTCCTGGGTCAGCCTTGGATAGATGGATCAAATTGTCCTAGCCAAGTTGCTCCATCATCAGGTCTGAAGTGACTGACTGATGGCAAGTTCAGTGTTCAGAAGTAACCTGTAAAAACTCTGGGTGGATTGTTGAACGGTGGACTTCATGAAAAGATGGCCGAATATGAGATGGGCTTGGCAGGTTCAGCTTGGACCTTTTTTAGTCATACAGTCAGAGAGCTTGGAGAGGGCCTCGAAGAGCTTCTAGTACAACATGGAGACAAACATTGATCATGTCTCCAGGTTTTCCAGGCTGCAGAAGATCCAGTTAGAGGGGGTGGAGAAACTTGATTCTGATGGCAGTTAAAATTATCAGTTTTTCTGATCACCTCTGCTGTAGCTTTCTGTTGCTTCAGGCACACCTTGGTGACAATTCTTGCTTTGGCATCTTCTTCTTCTGATCATCTTAGAAATACAGGGGGTTAGGAATAAAAAGGAAGCACCACACACACAAAAGTGAGGTGTGTGGGGGTTCAGGTTGAGGAGGTGCTGCTGGAAATATCACATAGGGAACAACATGCCAAGTAAGAACAAGACAAAATGTTTTTGTCTGCAACAAAATTCTGCTGCTTCTGTTCAGGATTCCAGCCTTCCCATTTGCCCCTCCACTGGTTTTTCCATGTTTTCATCAACAGTGAGTCAAAAGAGAGTCAGCATTCTGTGGCCACTGAGCATGCCTGGTCTTTGTAGGAGGGGCTGGGGGTTGGGGTTTCTCCCTGTAGGTTTCCCCCTAAAATCGCTTGAAATTTTTGCAGATTTTGAGGTTTCCCAGAGCCTTGTGCTATTTCTCTTTAGTGTGCTTTGGTGCTGCTTTGGCTAAATAAGGAATGGCACTCACAGCATGAAGATTGGAACTAGAAGGAACGAATAGACATATAGGAAGCCGCCTTGTACCAAATTGGAACATTGGCTTGTCTAGCTCAGTATTTTCTCCAAGAAGTATGGGGAACCTCTGGTTCTCCAGATGCTGCTAGGCTACAACTCCTATCAGCCCCAGCAAGCATGGCCACTTGATCTATAATAATATAATAATTTATTATTTATACCCCGCCCATCTGGCTGAGTTTCCCCAGCCACTCTGGGCTGCTGTTGATCGACAGTGATCAACAGCAGCTATCCATAATAGTTGCACACAAGGGTCTTTCCCAACTCCACCAGGAGATGTGGATAGAAGGAACCATCAATTTTTGTTCTCAGTTTCTTATTTTGTCAGTCTTAACTTCAGTTCATCACATTTTGCAGCAATTTGCATATTAAAAAAACACTCATGAAAATTCATTAGCATTTTAGCGCATTGTTTTTTCTATAAACACATTTTTATATGCAGTTTTGACACATTTTTGCAAGCAATCTCACCATATATAATGTACTTTTAAATGTTATTTTCAACAATATATTTAATTTTATGCATGCTTTCTCCTTAAATGTGCATTGCTTATTCTTATTCTTATTCTTATTCTTATTCTTATTATTAACCTCTTGGAGCACTACATTGCGAAGCTTAAGTGTGAAGAGATGGTTGTGTTTCGATTCACATAATGTGTAAACAGGATAGATTTAGCTTTACATGTGTACTGAATCAAAATTCTCCTCCATCCCTACCTGGTGCTGCCTGAGCTATGGACCTTCCCCAAAGGATAGCAAAAATAAGGACAAACCATTTATTCTAAACCATACTCTCTGGGGGAGGGAGAGAGAGAGAAGTACTGTAAATAAACTGTGCCTTTTTAGAGGCATACTGTACATAGAGTCCCTTGTGCCCTTGGCAAGGAGCTATATTGTCCCCTGAAAACTACACTTTACTGCAATAGAATTGAGCAATTACTACATTTTACATGACCCAAGTGCTCAAAGCATCCAGAGTGAGGGCAAGGTGAAGTAGAAGGGCAGAAAAAATTGCATGTTTTTGTGCCATGGTGTGAGAAAGACAGAAAGCTTCCCCCACATTTGATCTTGCTGTAACAGCAATGGCACAGCACCACACACAACCCATAGTTTGATAGGTGTTTTTTGCACACCTTGCCCTGGGCTTGCACCCTTGACAAGGGTTTCGCCAGCCCCTAGGTACTTCTCTGGCCTTTCTGTAACATAAGGAGCAATGATGAGAAAATGGAAAAACTCCAGCTAGTGAACTCACTGGCATTTATTTTTGGCTAATGGAATATCCTCCATTAGTGGGGAGGGTGGGGGAGTGGAAAGAAAGACAACAAAAACACTGTTCACATGGTGTGTGTCTGGGGTTTGCTTTGTCACCATTCCAGGAAAATAAGAATGAAGAGGCAGCTCAGCGACACGGCAATGAGGAGGAAGAGGAGGAGGGAAAGAAAGAAATGGGCAAGAAAACCCGGGGCGATATGGCCAAGGGTATGAAAATCTTCCTTTGGAATCCTGAGACAAGGCAGTTCATGGGCAGAACAGCTCACAGCTGGGGTAAGTCCAACATTCCCTTCCACCCCGTCTGAAATGGGAGGCAACCGTAGCAGGATGTGGACAGAGGAATAAATGCAGGAAAGCCTTCCGTTGATATCATTTGCACCCACTTAGGCTTGGCTACTGTTGGGAATCGTGGACTGGTGCCAAAGATGGGGGTAAAGAAATGAAGGTGGTATGAAGGGAAATGGAATTGCAGAGGCTCTTTTGGGAGGCTGTTCCAAGCCACACTGGGCAGTGAAAGAGGCAGGGCAGAGTCTTGTGAAGAAGCATGAAAGCTTTCAACGTCTGAGGCTGATGTGGAGTTGAGTCCGTGAAGGTCATGGCAGGGATGTGTCGGGGTTTAAGGGCAATACGAGAAGGGCTTTGAAGTTATATAGCAAGGATAGGGACCCTGAAAACTGAAGGGTGGCCATTTATTTATTCTGCCCCCAAAGGCAAAAGGAACCTATAATTGCATGTGGTAGTGCTAAATGTATGAGCTACAATTTCTGGTGTTCTTATACCCTACAACATTTATCTAATGAAAACAGGGACGTTTCATTCCATAATGATAATTTTACTATTGATACCCCACCTATCTGACTGGGTTGCCCCAGCCATTCTGGACAGCTTCCAACACATATAAAAACATAACAAAACATTAAACAAACTTTCCTATACAGGATTGCCTTCAGACAGCTCAGGGGTCTCCAATGAAAATAGGGATGTCCTAAGGAAAAGCAGGTTAAACCACAGTGCCTAGGACTTGCTGATCAGAAGGTCGGTGGTTCGAATACCTGTGATGGAGTGAGCTCCCTTTGCTCGGTCCCTGCTGCGGCCAACCTAGCAGTTTGAAAGCACATCAAAGTGCAAGTAGATAAATAGGTACCACTCCAGCGGGAAGGTAAATGGCGTTTCCATGTGCTGCTCTGGTTCGCCAGAAGAGGCTTAGTCATACTGGCCACATAACCCGGAAGCTGTATGCCGGCTCCCTCGGCCAATAAAGCAAGATGAGCGCCACAACCCCAGAGTCGGCCACGACTGGACCTAATGGTCAGGGGTCCCTTTACCTTTACTTTTAAGAAAAAACGGGACATTCCAGGATCAAATCAGAAACTGGGACTGCTTCTCTAAATCAGGGACATCCCTGGAAAATAGGGACACTTAGAGGGTCTGGTGTTGTATTTCCATTAACAGAGGCAGTATGCCTTTGGGTACCAATTGCTGGGAGTCAAAGGCGGGCACAATGCTGTTGCCTTCAAGTTTTGTTTGCAGGCTTCCAATGAGCATCTGGTTAGACACCGGGCTCTTCTTATATATATTGCCACAGTCTTCCCCACTACTTTTCACAATCCTATGTAGATCAACTCAAGGAAAATCCTTTTTTGTTTGGAAAGAGGCAAGGTGGACATCCATTTGGTGCTTTGCTTTGGATGGCAATAAATTCTGGGCCAATTTTGACAAAACTGGGAGTGATCCTGCTTCCTAAAGGAATTATATTAGTGATGATTACCATGTTCAATAGAAAATTGTGATCAGTGATGGCTGGCACTCATTGGAACTGAGTGGAGCAGAAAACAGGGAGGCCAACAGAAGATGGAGCCAGAACCAATGACAGGCAGAGCCCAATCATTCTTATTTTGTCCCCATCCTCCTCCCTGCTGAGTTTTACAAGGATGAACGCTAAGAATAAGGAAGAGGAAGCAAGCAGACAGTGCTGCTTCCTGGACTGGTTGTAAGTAAGAAGGCAGGGAAGTGGCCAGGCCATGACTTGTGGGGCAGTGCCCCATTTGCCCTAATGAACCAGCCTCTACTGATTCTAGTACCCACATGGGTGGATTCCCAGGCTGCTGGAAGGGGCAGAACTTGGTAGTATGGTACCCAGGTAGTGAAGAGCTCAATTGGCTAGGGTGTGGTGCTGATAGCACCAAAGTTGCAAGTTCAATCCCCATATGGGACAGCTGCATATTCCTGCATTGCAGGGGGCTGGACTAGATCAGCGTTTCCCAAACTTGAGTCTCTCCAGCTGGTTTTTTTGAACTACCGATCCCATCATCTGTAGCTAGCAGGACCTGTGGTCAGGGTTGATGGGAACAGCTGGAGACTCGAGTTTGGGAAACACTGAACTAGATGATCCTCAGGGTCCATTCTAGCTCTACAATGCTATGATTTTATTTGCCAGTCTAAAATTAGACACCCACACCCTTGGGGTGCCTTCCCAATGCCAGCTAAGCAACGCACCGGATTTTGGGAAGGAAGCATGAGGCTTTAGATGCGGGTGGCGCTGTGGGTTAAACCACAGAGCCTAGGGCTTGCCGATCAGAAGGTCAGAGGTTCGAATCCCTGCGACGGGATGAGCTCCCGTTGCTCGGTCCCTGCTCCTGCCCACCTAGCAGTTCGAAAGCACGTCAAAAGTGCAAGTAGATAAAGAGGTACCGCTCCGGCAGGAAGGTAAACGGCATTTCCGTGCGCTGCTCCGGTTCACCAGAAGCGGCTTAGTCATGCTGGCCACATGACCCGGAAGCTGTACGCCGGCTCCCTTGGCCAGTAAAGCGAGATGAGCGCCGCAAGCCCAGAGTTGTTCGCGACTGGACCTAATGGCTAGGGGTCCCCATACCTTTACCTTAGAGCCCTCAAGCCTCCTTCCAAAAGCTAGGTAAGCACTAACTAGGCCAGAGGTCAGCAGACTTTTTCAGCAGGGGGCCGGTCCACTGTCCCTCAGACCTTGGTGGGGGCCGGACTATATTTTGAAGGGGAAAAAATGAACAAATTCCTATGCCCTACAAATAACCCAGAGATACATTTTAAATAAAAGCACACATGTAAAAACATGCTGATTCCTGGACTGTCCGCAGGCCGGATTGAGAAGGTGATTGGGCCGGATCCAGCCCCCGGGCCTTAGTTTGCCTACCCATGAACTAGCCTTTGGGAAGGAGACAGAAAGGTAATCCTTTGGCTCCAGCGCCCTTTGTGGTGGAACTGGTTGCGCTGCCCTCAATCCACCACCGCTGCTGGTAATGGGTGTTGGAATTTATGACATCTGTATGACATTTATTTTCTGTCCCCCCTGCCCAAGGCATGCAGGGCAATGAACATTCCCCCCAACATTGCAAAAAACAAACAAACCACGATCCTCTGAGGTAGATTAGAACAAGCAGCAGAGAATAATCCAATGGCCACCCAGTGATGTTCATGAAGTGATTCAAAACCAGGACTCCCAGGGTTCATTCTGACACTCTAGCCAGAATACTACACTGTCTTTCAAGGCAAATTGGTGAATGAGAGAGAGAGAGAGAGAGAGAGAACTTAGGTGCAGGTTCCAGATCCGAGGGAATGCCAGAAATAGCACCAATTAGCTTGTCCTCGTGAATTATTAAAAATGTTTTAAAATAAAGGAAAGAACAATCACAGTTCCTCTTGCCTATTGCATTGATGCTTTTCTATGCTCCAGTAAGGGTTTCTCGCCCTCCCCACCCTTGCTGGCCCCTTTCCAAAGCCACTAACAGGCCCAAATTAAGTTTGCTCTCCTCCCCGCCCGCCCCAGTTTGTTCTCAGACCTAAAAGTTCCTCTCAACATAAAAGCCTCAGGAACGTGGAGGTGAAAGGCCACATCTGCATTCTCAAAGATTGTCCTGAAACTGGACTTGGGCTTTTCCTGGGAAATAAACACACAGAAATAGGTTGGGTTAGAAGTTTGCTTCAGTATCATTATTATTTCTAAAGCCCCTGGGATTTGTTCTCTTGAGACAATCTGTCCATCATCTTAGGTCTCTGGTCAGGACAGAGCCTAAAGGCAAACAGGCATTTCTGTGCTGTAACCACACGTCTATTTTTAGGGAGGGCTCAACACTTGAGTTTTTGAGGCTGGGTCCCTGGTCTCCTGACCCTTTCTCCTTTTGAGGAAGGGTTGTAGCTTAATTGCGGAGTATCTGCTTTGCATGCAGAAGGTCCCAGGTTCAATACGCAGCAACTCCAGGTAAGACTAGGAGAAAACCCTGATTGAAACCTTGGCGAGCTGCTTCCAGTCAGTGCAGACAGTACTGAGCTACACACACTACACTTGATCTTAGCCAACAAGCTAAATGGAAGCAATTGTCTGACTCAGTATAAAGCACCTTCCTATGTTTTAAAGAACTTACTTTTAAGAAATTTGCTGACATGCGGCAAGGCATAGGGGCAGTAAGATCCCCATCACTACCATTTTAATTTGCCCAGAGGTACTTTACACCTGTATGCAAATTTGTGGCAATGGGACTGCGCATAGAGTCCTTTAAGTACCTAGCAAACCTCCTGGTAACATCAGGGAAGAGCATTTCATACCCTGCACCCCAAATTATTTTCTTCCACATGGCTTAGGTTTGCTAAGCAAATGTGCTTTGAGTACTGTTGTTGTTGTTCAGTCGTTTAGTCATGTCCGAATCTTCGTGACCCCATGGACCAGAGCACACCAGGCACTCCTGTCTTCCACTGCCTCCTACAGCTTGGTCAAACTCAAGTTCATAGCTTCAAGAACACCGTCCAACCATCTCGTCCTGTCGTCCCCTTCTCCTTGTGCCCTCCATCTTTCCCAACATCAGGGTCTTTTCCATGGAGTCTTCTCTTCTCATGAGGTGGCCAAAGTATTGGAGCCTCAGCTTGACGATCTGTCCTTCCAGTGAGCACTCAGGACTGATTTCCTTAAGGATGGGTAGGTTTGATCTTCTTGCAGTCCTTGAGACTCTCTTGAGAGTCTCCTCCAGCACCATAATTCAAAAGCATCTATTCTTCGGCGATCAGCTTTGAGTACTACCTGATCCAAATTAATAGCAATGGTAATTTAGAATTACCATCATTATTATTATCACCTCTCAGTTACCAACCTACTTCCATGCATAGTGGGGAAAACATTACTTTATATAAATATTTTTCCATTTTATGCTTCTCCTTCTCACACCCACAACAACCCTGCGAGGGAGGGAGGTTAGGTCAAGAAGTAGAAACAGCCTCAGGCACCTAGGGAGCTTTATGGTTGAGTGGGAATTTGAACCTAGGTCTCCAAGGTCCTGGTCCAGTACTCTAACCACTACACACTACAGTAGCTCTGGAAACAGGAAATGCAGCACCCTCATTACCTTAAACATATATCTATATCTATTGATCTGTCTATCAATCTTATCACCTTAAAGGCATGCATCAATATTGCTTTTTATTCAAGTTGGCACCCCTGTCACCCAATAAAATAAACACCCTCCTCAACCACACTATCTGCATCTTAACGCAGGAGCAAATAGGGGCAGAGGGAGCTGCCTTGTACCTCAGACCATTGGTCCATCTACCTCAGTACTGTCTGCAGTGCCAGGGGTGCCATCTCACCCTCAGGGTTGTGAGTGCCTGCCACCGTAACATGGACGTGCGATGTCACACGCCTGCACTTAGAAGAGAAGGGGGGCTCCTCTTCTCCTCCTCTCCACAGCCAGTGAGACACCCTTTTCTGCAGGGAAGGGCCTGGACTGGGGGGCAGACTCTGCCTCCACATCCGAGCCCCCTCTGCAAAGGGTGACTCGCTGGCTGGCTGTGGAAGGTGGAGCTGAACAGCTTCTCTCTCAGAGGTAGCGCCACAGAGGTTGGCTGGCTGTGTCCCTCCAGCTTTGCTCATTGACTTGTGGGTGCCCAGAGATTTCTCCCAACCCTGTCTAGAGATTATTGAACCTGGGACCTTCTTCATGCAAAGCAGATGCTTGACTGTTGAACTACAGCTCCTTTACAAAGTACCGGGGGGCAGCCGATCAAGTCCAGCATCCTTTTCTGTATGCCTGGATAGAGAGCCTCACTGCCCCCTACTCTATGTTTGTGGGACCAGCATAATTACTGCTGCTGCTTCATACAGGATACCTCTTACCTTCATGGGAAGTCAACAGCGTTTCGTCTTCTCTTGTCTTGCAGGCCTGATACTCTTATTTTACCTCGTTTTGTACTTGTTCCTGGCTGGGATGTTTGCATTTTGCATGTATATGATGTTAATGACTCTGAGCCCCTATACACCGAAGCACAGGGACAGAGTTGCTCCACCAGGTAAATGATATACTTGAACTCAGATCGCTATAGCTCAGTTGCCTCTGAGCACAGCTTGCTAGGCTCATGGAATTTGTATCAACCCTACGTATGTTGGTGGTGATGCACCATGTATATCCCAGGTGCATGAGACCACCACCTTGCTGAAACTAAGCAGATCTGGGGCTGGCCAATGCCTGGATGGAGGGTGACTACCTAGGGACCACACATACACCACATTGGGTTCTATACCAGAAGACAGGTGTGGGATGTTGATGTTAGAAAGGAAGGCCCCATCTGTACTATGCTTTAAAAGCAGTATCATACCACTTTGACAGTCATGGCTTCCCCCAAAGAATCCTGGAGATTTTAGTATGTTAACTGTTCTGGAAGTATGTAGGAGACAAATCCCTGTTCCTGGGAAGAAGAGTTGACTGATAAATCCCGCTGGGGATTGCAACTGAGAGTTGTTTGGAGGCCCTATTCCCCTCTCAGTACCAACAGAAAGCCTAGCATCTGGTTTTGGGCTATTGTTACATCCTTGGGTAGTTTCTGAGGGTCTGCCTCCTGGGGTGGGGTGGGGGGACATTTCACAGTTGTCCCCTGACCCTCCACTGCTGTTCTGCATGGGGTTGTGCCTCTGAATACCAGTTCCTGGGAAACATGGTTGGGAAGACTGTGGTGTTCTCAGGTTTGGCTTGTGGGTTTCCCAGGGGTACCTGGGTGGCCGCTGTGAGAACAGGATGCTGGCACAGGTGGGCCTTTGGCCTGATCCAGCAGCCCACTTCTTGCGTTCTTTTGAGATGAGGAGCTATAGTATATCCACTGCAACCTGCTGTCCAAATGGACAAGACAGGGGGCGGCCGCAGGTCCTTGCTGCCATTGTTACCCCCTTGCTTCCTCTGGTGCTTGAGCAAGGAACAGCTATGGAAGAAGGAGCAGCATCCTGCTCTCTCGCTCTGGATGGTGGGTTCAGTTGAGAGAGCAAAGGGAGGTGGAAAGGAGGAACCACCACAACTATAGGAAGCGGTGCTATAGAGATGGGGCATCAAAGGGCAGGGAAAGCCCATCAGGGAACTTCTTGCCAACCTCTGTTCAATTTAAAAAAAGCTCCATTTTGGATTCACACTTCCGTTTTCTGGCTTTTTCTGTTGCAGGAGTTATGATTAGACCACACATTAGCAGCTCAGTCAACATTGCGTTCAAACCCGCTGACGCCGATTCGTGGCAGAAATATGTGGATAACCTGCATGCGTTCCTACAAGGTGGGATTTCTGTTTTTGGGGGGGTTTTTTGTATATTACTCACACCCTGCCCGCCCCCAGCTCCATATAAATTAGCCAATCTTTTTTTTAAAAAAAAAAAAATTCTATTGAAAGATTTTCCATAAGTAACAAAAGTACATTCAGTGTCTCTGTTTTTAAATTGTAAGAATCCTTCATACAGGTCAATTACAGTCAGTTTGAGACATTTTTGTTGCAGGCAATATGGGGTTGAGGGGGAAAGAGAAGTAGGGATAGAGAGAGAGGAGGAAATAGAAAAAGAGGGAAAAGAAGGGGGAGGAAGAGGATAAATTAGCCAATCTGATGAAGTCAAACTGGGAAGAAGAATCAGTTAGTAATGACATTCAAGTCATGTGACTCAGCCAACCTGTAGGAATCTTATGTACCTGAAATATACTCAGAGTCGTCGACCCATTAGTAGTTCAGCGGGGCTCCGGCCAGTCGTTGAGCTGGGGGTGCTGTGCTGTGCTATAAGGAATGAGGCAGGGCGGTACTCCCAATCCCCTTGCGTCATGCGGCGGAGGGTGTCCTTGGTGGTCCGCACCAGGTTGAACGGCGAGAAGCTGCTGTCGGTTGCCATTCTGAGTTCCTTGTGTCCCGGAGCTGAAGCCTGGATACATGGTGCGAGGCAGTGGTGCGGCAGGTGGCAGTGCTGCGGTGCTGTGTGTGGCAGTCAGCTCAGCAGGATCCCATCCTCGTCGCCAGTGAAATATACTCAGAGTCGCAAAGTGATTTCATGCTCTTTATTCAGCTCATAGTGGTGAGGAGGAATGGAAGTCCCCTCAAAGTATCTGCTTTATATACAATATTTACACAATGGGCTGCATGTGATTGGCTAATTCCGGACTTCTCCTGTAAGCCAATCAGGTTGTGGATTCACTTCTATCTGGAGCTAGATAGGGTGGCTTCTGCCGACCAATCATACTGCTGCATTGTTCTAGGGCCAATCAGACTGCTGCATTCTAAATCCTATTGTTCTAGGACCAATCAGACTGTTGCATTTTGGATCCTATTCAACTCAGTACATAACAGTACCCACTGGCCTTGCCTACCACTGGCACGTGGCCTTTGGAAACAGAGGCAGATTTAGGGCAGCACAACTGGTTCACCCACCCTGGACGGCAAGCCATTAGGGCCCCACAGGGGATGCTGCAACAACAATGTAGGACAGAAGGCGGGAAGCAGGGGGTGCTGAATTTTGGCACTGCACAGGGTGCTGCTGAATTTTGAAATCCCAAATTCTGCCACTACTTGGAAGGATAACCAAGTGAATGTGGAGCCCTTTGGACCTTTCTGCCTCCTGTAGCAAGAGAAAATGTTGTGGTGAAAGGCATACGGAATATTAACGTTCTCTGTATTATTACCTTTAGATTATGATGACAAAGTTCAAGAAGAGAAGAACATTAAATGCAATGAAGGCAATTATTTCATCCAAGACGGTGAAGAAAGTGGTCTGAAAAGGGCTTGCCAATTCAAGCGATCCGCATTAAATGCTTGTTCTGGGATAGATGATCCATCGTTTGGCTATTCAACAGGACAACCTTGCATCTTGCTGAAGATGAATAGAGTATGTTCCCTGGCTTACTTTTTATTTCTTTTTATGTATCCTGGAATGAGAGAGGTGTGTGCTCACATACATGTGGTTGATGAAGAAACACAAGAATAGCCTTGCTGGTGAGAAAAATAAGTCTTTTGAAATGGCATGCTGTTTGCAGTGGTGGCCAGTTTTTGTGCAAATCAAGATGACAGCTGCCTCCTAGAATATGCATGTTTCTGACCATGCAGGTTTCATTGAACTCTCACAGTTCATGGTTGTGTTAGTGCACAATCCTCTTAGTGTAGGGATGGGGTTCCTGTGGCTATCTAGATGATTCTGGACTACAGCTTCCATCATTCCTGACCATTGGCCATGCTGATTGGGGCTGATGGGAGTTGGAGTTACGGTAACTAACGACACTATTGGTTCCCAACCCCCCTCTTAGTGATTAAAAACAACTGTTGTCTCATATCTGCTTATTTGCTTTGAATCATAGCACAGTAAATTTGTGTGAGAGGTGCAACATATTTCATTTAAAATGCTTCTAATTTTTGGTAAGAAGTGTAGAGAAGGAACATTACTCTTTGCTGGGCTCCTGTTTTATTACACTGATTTAAATGAATGTACATTGTGTGATCCTGACACATAGTGGTGCCTAATGTTGCTTTCATAAGCTTGCCTGTTCTGGACATTTTACTGAAACCATTGGATTTGCTTCCCAGTAAATGCACTTTGGAGGAGGGCATTAGGCTGTTCTCAAAATTGGCGGTGTGGTTTTGGGGTTGGGAAAACCCCAAGTCATGGATCTACATCACAATTTGTTGTAGGGAATTTAAAAAGAAAGAAATCTTTTTAGTCGCACATTTCTGATGAACAGATTTTTTTTTTTAATCAACCAGCTGATTAAAATGTGTTATACTGGGTGTTATACTAGGGCTGTTACTTCACTGAATGCACACTAGGATTCTCAGGTTCCTGTGTGTTGTGTTGACTGCTCAATAGCCAAAAATACTTCTTGGACTGGTTTGCATGTAATGCTAAACCATGACTAAGTGTTATGTGTAAACCCTACCTAGCAGCTTAACCAATCTGATACCATGGTTTGTTGATGGCTAACAAACCTTGGTTTGTTATAACTATGGCTTGGCGTTTTGTGTAAACCCTACACCCTTCCTTAACCATGATTTGTTTGCCCACATGGTTCCAGATGGCCACTAAACTATAAAGGCATGAGGTGAAAACAACTGGAAAACATAAAAAACGTTAGAGAAAAGACCCATCCTTTGTTTTATTGTCTGGGAGACAACTCATGGTTTGCCAAACAAACCATGGAATACTTTATGTGCGAACCAAGGCAGTGTATTACAGATGTGTATCCTCCTGTGCTTTGCAGACCTGCTGGAACCATATAGCAAAATAGGGCTTCGTCTTAATCATAGGCTACCTTTTTCGTTTTTAATTCAAAGATAATTAAAAATACTGTCTTTTGTCATAGATTGTAGGTTATAAACCTGGTTATGGGAATCCAGTGACCGTGAGCTGCAATGTACACGTGAGTCCTTTTCCACCTGATTGTATTGCTTATTGCATGGCTGGCATCAGCACCATGAATCCATACTGTATCTTACTCGTGCCCTTATTTTTGTTAATGCAGAAAGGTGATGCGGCGGATATCAAGACAGTGGATTTCTTCCCATCTTCAACATTTGATCACATGTACTTCCCTTACTACGGCAAGCACACACATGTAAGTAGAAATGCAGCTGTTGGGCAAGCGTGCTTTTCACTTGCCTGGCTTTAGCAGTTTGTCGGATAGCAGAGAATAAGAAAAGCAGTTTTTAAACAGAAGAGGAGAAAGAGGTCCAAAGTAGGCAGTGGGTAATTAGAGTTCTGAGATAGCAGAACGGATCGCACCAGAATGCAGTGGGTGTTGGGTCTCATTTTTTTAAATGTTTCCACTTAATGGAAGTGTAGCACAACTTCTTCCTGATGTGCTAGAGACCATTTGGGGTTGCAGGGCTGGGGACAGGGCTTCTTTATTTAATGTGGGAAAAACATTCAGCAGTGGCATACCCCTCTGTATTCTGAAATGGCACAGTTTACAGATGTGTTCAGTCTAGACAAGGTCCTAATCTCCTGCAGTTGAATGTGTAAACTGACACCATTGTGACACATTGTAGTTGGGAGGATGTGCCAAAGTCTGTGACTTGTGTGCATGGTAGATATATATTAAAAACTTAGAAAGGGGGCAGCGTTCTGGGAAAAACTGACTTTGGTAATCACACCCACCCTTGAACCCAATACGCGATTTTTGCATTAGGTGCAGTTCCTGGAACGTAATCCCCACATAAGTTGTGGGCTTATTGTAAAGCAGGGTATCTTAGGGAGGGTGTAGGGCAGGCCAGGTGACACCTATACCTCTGTCCTCCAACACCTCACTGCTCTTTGCCATTCTCCAGCATCTGCCGCCTGAGCCATATGCTTCCCTCTGTCTAACGTTGGGACAGGCCGTGCCAGTATACGCAATGAAGTATCTAATGCACTCATTCCTTTAGTGTAAGGATGTATACTTACACAATGGAACTTTCTTCCTTCTCCCCACCCCCTACACACCCCACACCACCCCCAGATCTGCTTCAGTCTATTGCACAATGGTAAATCCTTGTGCTAATAGATTGAGTGCATTAAATTCCACTCTGTGTATACCTTGGAAGTTGAATGGAATCTGTTCCGGAAGTCCATTTGACTTCCAAAATGTTCAGAAACCAAAGCGTAGCTTCTGATTAGCTGCAGGAAGCTCCTGAAGCCAATCGGAAGCCGCAGAAGCCCGGTTGGACATTCAGCTTCCAAAAATAGTTCACAAACCGGAAGAGTCACTTCTGGGTTTGCAGCGTTCAGGAGCCAAAACATTCGAGAACTACCGTAATCTGTTCAAAAACCAATGTACGACTGTACCTGTATCTGGCTCACGTGACATATATATTGGATTCAAGCCACAGAGCACTTCAGCTGACTTGCCCCCTGTTTACGTTTTAGCCCAATCATTCCCCACTGAGCTATTCTGAGCCATCACTGGACATTCCTATTTCTCTCATCTGCTTATATTTTTTCCAGGTAAATTATACACAACCATTGGTGGGCATTCATTTTTCGGACGTGGCAAAGGACAAAGAGATAAATGTTCAGTGCCAACTGAACGGCAAGGGTATCATCAACAACTTCAACAGTGACCGGTTTCTGGGGCGGGTAGTCTTCATGCTGAAAATCACAACATAGGCCAGAGCAGCATTTGCTATCGCTCTTCCAATGGCAAGCAAATCTTTCTCACCATGGAGGACGGAAAAGAAGAAGAAATAGGCCATTCACACACACTAGGAAAATTCAAACCTGATTTGGGGGGGTTATTTGGCTTTCATAGCAAACAGAAAGAAATATGGATAACTCAAATCTAAATCTAAGTATAGATGACATATTTTAAAACATCCATCCTATGAGCAAATGAACACATGTCATGTTGGAAAACTTTTATTAAAACATAAACACACACAATGTATTTATATTAGATTTTTCACTGGCACATCAACAAGTGTGGTATTTGGTATGAAGCAGGCAATTTGGACTCCAAAAGGAACCATTGCTATTGTCACTCACCCCCACCCTCACTGGGCCCAGGCAGATGCAAATCAGCTGCTCATCAATTAACAAACACCCCAAGGTTAATATGTTGTATGTGCACTTGAACTTGAGCAAGGGAGTCTGGAGATTATATAAACCCCGGAAATCTCCTCTCTGGATAGTTGTGTGTGTATTAGATTATTAAAAAGGCACGTGCTCCAAAACTCGCTGCTCAGATGGAATATTCCATGTCCACATCTCCTCTGTTTGAGGCAGGCAGTTCACAGACACACCAATTTAGAAGTTAGAAAGTATAAATGTCATGTTGATGACTATTGGCCTATCTACTGAGACCTCCTGGCTCTGATCTAGAACAGGGGAAATACAGCGTGTTGGTTGCCTTTTGCTTTTCAAGCTCAGTTCTAAGTAGTGGCAATGACCTCTAAACAGCCCTGGGCCCACCCTAGCCAAGAGATAATTTCCACCCCTGAATTTGCCTATAGAGAGAATGCTCTCATTTAGCTTAGTGTTTATGTGCACTGTAAACACAAAGTGTACATAGAAATAAATTACCTGGGTCTGCCCCTTGGCTCTGGTGTTCCCATCCTCTGACAGCTCATTGTAGCCCAAGCCAACATGCTTTCTGTTACTGCTGTAACACTGATTTTTTTATCCATTTTGGCTGTGAGCAGCAAGGGCCAGGGCCAGGTGGTAGATTTAATCAGTGTAACTGGGAGTTTTGTTATGAATGTATTTTCACTTCGACCCCACACTCTTTGGAAAGGGTGGACTATAAATCAAAATGAATTAGTAAAAATCTTCATAATGTGCACTGACCCCATTTGTCTCTTTATTTGTGCAGCATTACAGACTGGGAGACTAAGGGGGGAGGGGAGTTGCCATTAGAACATGCATCAAAGGTTGGTGTGGGATTGGGCTATGTTAACATGCATGCACAACACTTAACTTGAACTTGGAAAAGCGCATTCAAAGTTACACGTTTATGCTCCAAGAATTATTTAACACAAAGTCAAGTTAGACAACCATGGTTGACTTTATTGTTTAGCACAGACATACGTCCATCTTCGTTATCACTTGTCATACATACTATGACAACATTTAAAGTGCTGGCCTGTTTTTAACACCAGAAGAAACCTAAAGTAGCTTTTAACAATTCAAAATACCATTGGGGGAATATGCCATGCCTTCATGTTAAGTCATAGGGCAATTCAATTGAGTAGAGCTGGGTGTGTGCTGCACAATCCAGCTTGGGTACCACCTCATGCAATCATGAAGAAAATGGGCTAGGATGGGCTGCTGTGCAAAGCAGCAGGGGCAGACTTTGGTAATCTTTCATAATGTGGTGCCCTGTGCAAGGCCAAAATCTGGCATCTCCAAATGGATCTTCTCAGTTTTGCACACACACCCAGCTCTGCCCTGCATGGAGGAACCACCTGCACTGCCCTAATTCCAGCACTGGAAACACTTTTGTGAGAGCCCCAGTCACCAGAAAGAAAACTGTGCAATGGAAATGGCATCATGAATAAGGGGAGTAAAGTAGTGAGTCAGTAAGTGAATGAATGAATGAACACGGAAAAAGCAACTGAGCCCCTACATTCTGGTGCTAAGTCACAACATAGCAAGAGCCTGTGTCCTTTCAGATCACTGCATAGTGTGCTTCCCCTTCCTATCCCTCACATTCATCTGGAAGCAAAAGTACATACCCATTCACTTCTGTCAGCAATGGGAAACCTCCAGCCCATGAGCTTAATCTGGTCTGTCAGGTCAACCCATATGGCCTGTGAGACCATTTTGGCCCAAGCCACACACACACATACACAACTTGATGTTATGTAAAGTCGGGTTTGCAAGCACCGCTGTGACTGTTGAGTGCATGCATCGCAATCAGATGATGTCTGGCACCTGCAAAGTGCTGTGTCTTTGCCCATGTGGTATTATTTCAAACTGTGCAAGGAAAAGAAAACATGTCAGTTGATGGACTCACACCCACTTGTCAAATTTGGCCCAAGGGGTGTAGTGGGAAGAGGTAAAGATTTGGCCTGCCAGCCAGATGCATTTCCCCATTCCTGACTTAGGTAACCAGCCAGGGCAAAAACAGATGGATCAGCTCTCTCAGCAAATCCATCTGCAAGGACAACTTCCAGCATATACATTCCAGGTCTTTGTCAGGGATACAAGAGAGCAGCTGTAAGTCATGTGGTACCACTCACAGCACTTTGCACTTCTGATTTTATTATTGTGAACTGCTCCGAGCATCCTTGGGAATGAAAAATGACATACCAGTATGATAAATCAAGGTGTATTTACATTTGAAGAAGGCTCTTCACGTTACCTAAAGCCTGGGATGAGGACAGTATGACTGTTCAAATGCTGGTTGACTCCCAATTCCCACCAAACAAGGCCAATGGTTGGGGCTGATGGGAGTTTTATTCCAGCAGGACTACAGATTCCTCCCCAACCCTATGGCATAGTGAAATGCCTACAAAAATAACCATCTGTAATGGGATCTCTAGCCAGGCAGCCAAGATTCTTCAGGCATACATGTTTGGTGACTATCCTATGTTTTATGTGTCTTATGCAAACCTACTTATAAGTAAGTCTTATTGGCCTCAACAGGACTTACCTGCTTATACATCTCCAGAATGAGTAGCAAACTTCCATGGGCATTCACATTTTGCTTGTAATAGGTAGTGCCTTGGTCACTGTAAATTAAGTATTTTGGACCTACCCAAAGCTAAGCTTCTGTGCTGTAAGTAATTGTACTGTGGAAGAAATAACCCACCTGTCCAGTTAGCTTGTTTGACCTTTTCATTCTCTTTGAAAAGGCATGTCTCCTTCCATGCAGCTTTGGTGTCAGAAGTAGTTTGATATGTGGGGTGATGTGGTTAAGGGGTGAGGCTCTTGCTCCAGAAATTCAAGTCCAAAGCTCCCGTGGGTGCATGACAATTTGTGCCTTGGGCAAACTACTTGGGAATTTGTGGCCTTCCTGATGTTGCTGGACTACAACTCCCAGCATCCGAAATCATTGGCCAACAGTTGGCCCAATAGCAGCTGGAGGTTCCCAGTCCCTGGAGAAGACACGGGGAAGTGGTAGAGCATCTGTTTTGCATGCAGTAGGTCCCAGAATCTCAAGGTAGGGTCTGGGAGAAACCCATATCTGAAACCCTGGAGAACTGTTGCCAGTCAGACAATACTAGGTAGAATTTTGAGCTGTCTCGGTATAAGGCAGCTTCCTATGTTCCTACTTTGCTAGATGACCAAATAGCATAGTCTGCTATAAGGCAGCTGATTTACTTTCATCTACTAAGCCTGTTGCTTACAACTTGCATCATCCTCAATTATCCGCCAAACATTGGAATCCAATAGCACCTTGGAGGGTCACAGTTTCCCTACCCATGTACGAAGTGGCCACAGAAATTAAAGTTACAATCGAACTTTAACCAGAGCCTCACTCCCACAAATGTTGAAAATCTTTAAGGGGAAAAGCCGTGTCTCAGCAGTACAACATCTGCATTAAATGCAATAACTCTCTGGTTAAATCCAAGGCATCTCCAGTTAGGGCTGGTTAGTTCTCCTACCCGAAATCCTGGAATGCTGCTGGTGGTCAGTGTCGACAGTATCAAGCAGTGCTTTTTTCTGGGGGTACACAGGGGTACACATACCCCTAAACATTTTGTGAATTTAAGTTTGGCCTCATTGAGGGGCAGTATTTCAATATGAGTAGGAAAATGAGAGTACCCAAAAACATTTTTTTAGGGGGGAAAAGCACTGTTATCAGGCCAGATCAGGGTGGTTCAATGCATAGCCTGTGGCCCTTGGAACCTTTTTTGGTGGCCCTCAGCAACATTTGACACCTCATCCCCAGCCCTCCTCCTGCCTTCCCAAAGCTTGTTAACTGAGGCACTGGGCTTAGGGAAGGAGGCTTGAGGGCTCTACAGGGTCCTAGAGTCCTTCATCCTCCTTCTCAAAGCCTATTTAGTGCTTTCGCAGCTTTGAGAAGAAGGTGGAAGGGCTCTGGGACCTGCCCAAAGCCTTCCCAAAACCCAGCCCCTTGCTTATCTGGCTTTGGGGAGGCAGAATGAAGGCTGGGTGCATGTGTCAAATTTTGGCCTCACTCCCCTTCCTGTGCAAGGCAGTGTACAGCCCGTGGGTTCCATGTCGAAAACTCTTGCAGCCCACTTGGTATGAAAAGTTTGACCGCCCACAGTCTTACTTGGTATAAGGAAACTTCCTATGACATTTGCTGCTGCTCCCTAAAGCTACACACAATAACTAGAATCCAGGAAATGCAAATTGGAAACGTAAGCTGAAGAGGGATGAGATTTGTTTCCAACACTTCTTTCCTCAGAAATCAGTCTTGTTTTCAAGTGGTGAAGGGGAGTCCAAAAAAAGATTCTCAAAGTAGGCAGCAGCCTCAGTCAGCAGTTCCTACCTCCTGTTGTATGCACAAATTATATTTACCTTGCTTGTGTGTGTTTTCCTTCTTCTTTTCTTTTACTGTAAGAAAACCATGAGCTCGAAAGTCAGTTAAGGGTACGGGGCGAGCGGAAACAGAAAGGAAGAAAAGCAGAAGCAGCAGCAGCAGCAGCAGCAGCTTCTACTGTATAACAGGGTTATACAGCTTGGTAGCCACTGTCACTTTTCCGCCTTCCGATCATATAAAAGACAAAGGCAAAAACAATAAGGAGTCCGATGACCACACCCACCACAATGGGGATGATAAAGAGGAAATCCGAACTGGTACATTCTTCAGCTGTAGGAAGACAAGATTGAAAAAGAGAGGAGGGAGGGGAGAACACAGAGCGAGGGACAGGAAGTTAGTGAAGAGAGCAAGCATCTGAGCACAAATTAGCAAAAGCACAAGTGACATAGTTGAAACTCTTATTTCCTAACGTAGGCCCCATCTACACTACACATTTAAAGTGGCATCCTGTCAGTTTAAACAGCCATAGAGGTCGTCCGTCGTCCCCCCCCCAAAAAAAAAACATTCTGGGAGCTATAGTCTGCTAAGGGTGTTCAGTGTTTTTAGGATGTCCTGTTCCCCCTAACGCAGGACGTGGGTGGTGCTGTGAGTTAAACCACAGAGCCTAGGACTTGCTGATCAGAAGGTCGGAGGTTCAAATCCCCATGATGGGCTGACCTCCTGTTGCTTGGTCCCTGCTCCTGGCAACCTAGCAGTTCGAAAGCACATCAAAGTGCAAGTAGATAAATAGGTACCGCTCCGGCGGGAAGGTAAACAGTGTTTCTGTGCGCTGCTCTGGTTCGCCAGAAGCGGCTTAGTCATGCTGGCCACATGACCCGGAAGCTCTACGCCGGCTCCCTCAGCCAATAAAGTGAGATGAGCGCCGCAACCCCAGAGTCGGTCACGACTGGACCTAGGTCAGGGGTTCCTTTACCTTTATTCCCCCGAACAGGCCTACAATGACCAGAGTAGTTTAACAGTCAGAAGGCTTCCTAAGAGGGAATTCTGTGAATTCTGGCTGAGAAGAATTGGGGGTCTCCTAACAATTCTCAGCACCCTTAACAAACTACACTTCCCAGGATTCTTGGGGGGGGGAGGGGAGGAAGCCATGCCTGTTTATTATTTTTTTAAAAATAATATTTATTACTTTTAAACACTACAAAAAAGGAAAGAAAAAAAAAGAAAAAAGAAAAAAGAAAAAAGAGAGACAATACAATACAATATAAAAAGATTACACAACACTAACGCAATAAACTAAACAAAAGAAAACAAAAACAGTTTAGCACACATCATACAATTTCAGTATCTTATCTTTCATTCACTTGTTCCAACCACCTCCTCACACCTCCCTTTTTGTATTCCTCTTCTATTAATTGTTTCAGCAATTCCTTTCCATCTTCCTCTATTTTCTGTCCTATAATTATCTTTAATACTCTAATTATACTCCTTTAATACTCTAATAATCTATTTATACCTAATTCCTTATAACATTTCTACTAAAGCCATATAACTTCATTCCAACATTTTTCTAACATTCATTAATTTTACAATATTTCTATAAATAGTCTTTAAACTTTTTTCCAATCTTCTTCCACCGACTCTTCTCCCTGGTCTCGGATTCTGCCAGTCATTTCTGCCAATTCCATATAGTCCATCAACCTGGTGATCTTCTGTCCGATGCTCTTAGCTCTTTTCCAAGTCCCTTCTGCAGATCTTCTTCGTATTTATACAAAAACTTACTTTGTCTTCTACTGATCTTATTTTTTCCCCCCTTCCTTTAAAGCTGAAGAATAGACCTTGGGGAAACTCCCACCTAAAGATGATTTTATTCCTTCTCAGCAGGGCAACCAAATCTCCGTAGTTAGACCTAAGATCCAAAAGGTATTTCGGGACGTCTTTAAAAATTTCCACTCTTGGCTGTTGTACTTCTAGGTTCTTCTGGTAGTGCCAACAGTCTCTTATTCTGTTCTTCTCTTTTTTCCCTCCTCTTCCAAATCTGAAGGCCCTCACAGTTTTAAACTCTTCTTGACCCAGATCCAAGTCCCAAAAATCAGCAAATTCCTGTGTGAAGAAGTCTATCAAACTTTCCTTCTCCAATTCAGGTAGGGCTCTGATCCTCAAATTCGTCTGTTTTTCTTTAAATTCAATCATAGCAAGCGTCGACTTATGGTCATCAAGTTGCCTCTGTAAGGCTGGGACTCTCTCTCTCTCACCAATTGTGTTACTTTACATTCAGCAGCAACGGCTTTCTCCCTAGCTTCCTCCGCAGTCTGCCATATCAAAGTAGATTACTGTATCAATTTCTGGATTGTTTCTGTATTAATATTCACCTTTTGTCCCAGATTATTTATACTTTCTGTATTTAAGTCAATTTTAATAGTTGCAGCGTCCACTTTCGCATTTGTCACATCTATTTTCTTGTTAAGCTGTTCCAGTGAATCACTTATCTTACTTAATGCAACCGCTAAGGCCTCTTCTGTCAACATTCCTCTTGATTTTGAATATACTGTTACAAAAGCAATAGCGGAAGAAGCAGGGGGGCCTGATATTGAGGCCCTCCTAGATTGCTGCCAAGTCCTCCCAGACCTTAATGTTTTTTCAGGAATTGACTAGTCCGTTTTTTCCTTTCCATTTGCCATAACACTTAACCGATTCAAGGTCAGTCCCAGAGTCTCACAGCTTTTTATCTTGCAGCTGGAAATTCCCCAGCCCAGCTCTTGTAACAGTTTCAAAAGCTTCCTCTAGGGGGAAACAGTTTCTGTTTATATTAGTTAATAATGTCCTCTTTTAAACACAGCTCAAACAATGAAGTCAGTTTCAATTTTCAGTTACTTTTACTCCTTTTTAAAAGCAGACGGAAACAGTAGAAACAATGTATTTCTCTTATTAGCTAGCTGTCAATGAACATTCTAATCGCGCTGTCAGTGAGCCTTCCAAAGAACATCAGTCCTGCTAGCAGCCCGTTTCCAGGGTCTGAGCGGTGGTATTTTAACTCTCTTCGCTCTCTCCCGCAGGCATATTCAGTTCACAACTCCCCCCCTTCTCCTGCCTCCAAGGGGGGGGGTTTAATGTTCTTTACCGATGGAAATTTAGTCCTTTACAATAGGCTTTCCAAGGCTTCAGCTTGCAGCCTCAATGCTTCAGTCTATTTACAAAAGGGGAAGGCGGACTTCCTGTATTGAACCTCCCCGTTACGATACCAAATTAAACTTTTAGAAATCCAATTCTCCCGCTTCAGCTCTACTCACGGGTACGGTGGCTCTAAATAGAAATATTTGCCAGTGATACGGAAGGGGGGGCATGTCTTCTTCACCCCTTCCGCCAGTCACCAGAGGGTCTGAGGCGATGACTTCTAGGGCACCCAGCCCCATATGGACCCCTCAGCCCCCACACTGTTACACAAGCACCACACTTAACTCCGAACCCCATAAATAAAAGTGCCTTTCTCCTTTCCCTATGTCCATTCGCTAGAATAAATAGACCGGGCGAAAATAAGCCCAAACCGCCTTATGTCTCCCTTTCGCTATACCCGCTGTATTGTTTCCATTAGTAGACCGTGTATACAGACATTTTGTATTTCTTGAATGGGTGCGTTCTACCCAATCAGAACCATGCATTCGTCTTTGCAGAGCTAGCTCAGCAAGCTCCTGCACGCCTCATTTAACCTCTTCACAAACTGCTGACGGCTCCCGCTGGGAGAACATTGGAATCGAAACTTGTGAACCCATAAAAGTGTCAAATCTCGCTACAATGTATCTATTTTGTTTCCAATCTCAATTATCAATATAAAATGGACTAAAATCTTTAGAAATTCATATAAAATCAACCACAACTCCGATTTTCTTGCTTCTGGTGCCAATCAGCTCAGTTTCTCTAGGACTCCATGACACCTCCCCTGTCTTCCATAATCCCCCAAGCAAAGTGTCACGTACTCTCAGGAAGAGTCTAATCCTATCAAATCACTCTGCCAAGCCTTTCCTCCGGGCAATGCCAGGTGGCAGACTATGTATACATGGACCATTGTCTTCTCATCACCGGTACTCAGGATGTGCTTATCTGTGCATATCTCCAGCTCTGCATATTCCCGCCTCCATATGTTAATCCGGTGTAACCCAACCTCTTCCTAATGTATTCATGACGTAATCTGTGTAACCCAACCTCTCCTTAATGTATTCATGATGTAACTGTGATGTATTTTGCACTGTATTCTGGGACATGGAGGGAAGTTTCAAAAGTTCATGTCACCCCTTTCTCGCTGTTCAATCTCGCCTTGAACCTGTTGCGCAATAAACTTGGATCTTCTGCAGCTTGCTCCTGTCTCCGGCTGAGCTCATTTTCCTCCGCAGGGACCCGTGGACTTAGTCCGACGAGCTGGTTGGCAGAGCAGCCTCACACCCAGATTTTACCATAACACCAGTTTTATAGGAAAGCACACAGCTAAAGAAAAGCAAAAAACCCCACACCTGAAGTCTAGATTTAGATTAAATATGTAGTTCAGTTTCTTTTCCTCATCACTACAGGACACCCCATTGCCTCACTCCTGATAAATAGGCTCCAGAATGTGATACGTGCAAGTCACTTTAGCATTGTGATCAGTGAAGTGTTAAAGCTCAGCTCTGAATGCTTTTGCAGTTAGCCCAGATTTTCTTCACTTTGTTTGCTGTGGCTTTCATGCTCTAGGAGAAGGAGCAGATTTCCTTTGACCTCATTCTTAGAACTTGTGACTGGGTTTAGGAGCAGAGCTAGCTGTCCTATGAGACAAGAGTGAGGCTGCTGCCTCTGTGGATAAATGCAGGGAGTGGGCAGGGCAATGTCTGCCAAGCACTCCCTCAGCCAGGCAGCTGACCTCAGCTGCAGTGGAGTACATTCTGCTGCCAGTAGGTAGGATTGAACTGCTTTTGTACACATAATAGGGAAGAGATGTCACTTTGTTCTTTAGCCACAGGCAGCAAATTGTCTTGGACTGGTCCTGGTTAGGAACCAGAGGGTTTCGCACAGGATCTTAGCATGTTTTAATAGGGAAATCTCCCCCAATTGTCCATGCATTACTTAGGTTGCAGTCCTAAGCATCATTACTAGGGAGTACATCCCACTGAACTCAGTGGAACTCATTAAGTAAACATAATTAGAATTGGATTGTGAATTGCTGTTAGCTGTTAGGTATGTAGTGTTGCTTTCAGCATGAGATCAATGACATCCACACCTTTTAGAAAGCATGGCTTCCACCAAAGAATCGTGTTAACTGTAGCTTACCTACCCCACAAAGCTACAATTCCCAGTACCCTTAACAGACTGCATTTCCCATGATTCATCAGGCGAAGCCATGTGCTTTAGATATACGGTGCAGATGTGACTCAAATATTTTCTGTAAACAGATCACTTTGCCATCTGGCCAACGGCAGGGAGATAACAGAAGTCTGTGCTACAGAAAGGAGAGTAACTCTCTACATTTATCCATGAGTTACAATAAACTGAAGACTTAGCACCATCCTGCAGAAACAGCAAGAAATACTGTATTAGGCAAAGAGGAATTTTAAAACAGAAAGTAAGGAGGCAAAGAGAACAAAATGGTCAATCATTGGCTGCACAAGGAACAAGTTATTAAATTTTCTCAGCATGTACTTTATTATTATTATTATTTACATTTCTGTACTGTCCTTCATCCAAAGATCGCAGGGCGGTTTACAATATAAAAACACAAAAAATGCATACCATAATAACAAAAATGATAATCCCATGCACAGTTTAAAAGTTCATACATTGTTTACTAAGAGTTCTCTGCAGGCAGATGTGCAGGAAAAGGTGGCAGGAATAATATACCTGTCTAGTTGTGTTGAAACAGCTTTGCAAATAGCCACTAGCCCATGATGGGTCGAAGTCTCCTCCAGGATGCCAGATAGCAAATCTCAATGGAAGTTACTTCATTTTAAGTAATTAATCCATGCAACAGATATGCTAACACAGGTACATGGCAGCAAAATAACTAGTCTGTTTTGGGGTTAATAACTTTTTTTTTTTTTTTTGGCCAGGCTGTACTGACTCACTCCCCAAAGGTCTAAACTCTGTTAAAGCAATTTATTGTAACTTGCTTAATTCGCAAAATCCCAGCATCATCCCAGCCTCAAAAAAGTCTGATGCTGGTGCCTTGAAATTGGGAACTGACCTCTAGCCTGAGCCAGGAAGTTCCCTTATCTCTACACAAACAAGACAGGAGAAATATGGCACCTCAAACTCCATCTGTGTATGAACTGCAAGGCCACTACTGCCTGTCATGATGATGTTTGCCTCAAGGAAAGAACAAGATAGAGCATGAGATAGGCTCTGTGCCCTGTTCTCCTTTTGCAGAGTTGATGGGAAAGCTAAAATATTATTATGATTACTTATTGAATTACTTCCTTTTTTCAGAGAAGGTGACACCAAGTGACCCAAAAATTAAAACCAAAACATAAAAACCAGAATAAAACTAAAAACCGAACAGCACATCTGTAATATATATAAAAGGGCAGGTATAAGTAACTCAACACCCCACCCAATAAAAAGACAAGCAAAAAGAGACCACCATAGAAATACCCAATACCCTCCACATTTAACGATTGAAAGCTTGGATGAATAGGCATGCCTGATGCCTGAAAATGCATAATAATGGGATCAGGCATACCTCATGGGGAAAGCATTCCACAAACAGGGAGCCACCACTCAAAAGGCCTATACTTGTTTTGCCACTTTCTGCACATGGAGAAGGGTCTCAGATGAAAAATGCAGGCTGTGCGGTGGCTTCTGTGGGGAGGAGAGGCAGTCTCTAAGGTATTGGGGGTAAAGAACTGCATAAGGCTTTACATAGGTTAAAGCCAGCACTTTAAATTGAGCCTGGAAACTAACTGACAGCCAGCAGAGTTGTGCCAGAATTGGCGTCTTATGCTTGGACTGCCTTAAACAGGTGCACAATCTTGCTGCGCAATTCTGCACCAACTGCAGGTCCCAAGCAGTCTTCAAAGGCAGCCCCACATGTAACAAGCTTCAGTAATCTAACCTAGAGTTTAACAGCGCGTAGGCAAACAGAATGTCAACACTTTAAATAGCAAGAGGCTTGGATTTCAGAAGCAGCCTTGGGGAAGATTTTCAAGGAAGCCTCTAGAAGAAGAGTCAGATAATAATCATAAGGCTTCACCCAGCTACCCTGCTGCTTGAATAATAAGGCAAGTCAGTTTATTATCATAACATTTTCAACTTCCAGAATATTACAACATCCTGATAAACATTTTTGTTGTTGTTGTTATTACAGGAAGTCCTTAAACAAAGTTAAGGATCCTGACTTACTTTCTTTCCATGTGCGGTACTGAAACATAGTTATGATGACCCAAAGGCTATCTTGCCTTATAGCAGGAAGGGGAAGCTATGGCCTTCCAGATATTGTTGGAGTCCAACTCCCATCATAGCCAAAGGTCATATGGCAATCGTACTCCAGCATCATCCATCTGGACGGCCACAGGTTTCCCATCTCTGCTTTACATAATTGAATGTTTCTTCCAGTAACAGTGTTCTAAAAGGGTATCTTCATTTTTATTTAAAAGCATATATTCTGTTCTTCTGCCCCAGGAAGGGACGTCAAGGCAGCTATTTTAGTAAACAGTGCACAAGATGAAAAGCCAATTCTGCCAAAATGATAGGCAGTGTATTACATACACAATGACTCTATAAACACAGTTATTTAACACAACCCACAGCAAGACAACTGGTAGTCGTTCACAAACATTAGAATGAGGCTACAGCGAGTGCCCTATTTTATATAATGCTGGCTGGCACAACCAGAGTAATGTTTGGACTATTACTATTTTTTTAGTAACAGGGTATAAGTCACTTCTGAAAAGTAGAAAACTCAAAATGCTCAATTAATGGGAGAGGGACCCAATAACGCAAAATATTTACTTCACAAAATCAGGAGGTAAATGGCTTAAGACCTTTTTAATACACATCACTCAAGAAGCCCCATAATGAGTCCACAACATTTCATTCATCAGATTCTCACCTGAGCTTTAAAATACGCTCAAGACCTGTTTGCTTGTGTTTTAACCTGTTGTAAAGTCTGGTTTCCTGCACAGCCAGCCTTGTGTCCGTTTGCAAACTACGGCATGCAGGAAATAAGTATTAGCTTTGCATCAGGTCTGAGAGGACAAGACATCTGAGGTGGCTTTGTGCCTTCATGGTATTTGGCACTGCAATGATTTGTTTTTTGGGGAAAAAAGTACATTTGGCTTAAGGTGGCCTATCCACATTCAAAACAAGTCACTTCACACTTAATTATTATGAGCATGCAGTAGGCTTGTCTCTCTGAACAACATCTGTGTGACAACAGAACACTCTTCTGGTGCAAATCACTCCTCAGCGGGTTGAAAGTGGAAGTGCTCAGCCCAAGCTGCACCCTGCTTTTAGAGCTGCTCATAGCCAGCATTATGACGAGTTTTGCGGCCGACAAAATAACCCATAAGTACGAGAGCAATTAATCCTGCCAGACATGCTCCCACCATAATGGGCACAAAGAAGTAGTCCACCTCTGGGATGCAATCTTCAGCTGGATGGAGAAAGGGTAACAGGAATGTTAAGCAGTTGAGAGGTCCCGTTTGGATGACAAAGTAATTCTGCCCCCTTCCCATTTGCGGCATGTGTGGGCATGCAAGCACCCAAGATGCCTTCTCAGTTGACACTCCTCCAGATGCACTATCTCCAGCCCACCAAATAGCCTTTTGGTGGCTAGGGGGGGCAAGGCACAACTGTGATGGGAAGGAGGGATTGTGTTGGGGAGGATGACATACTGGGATATTTATCCCCACCAGTCATATTCCTGGCATAAACCCCATTCCTCCCTGAGTAGCTATCAGCAGCAGGTTATAACCCAAACCCAAAGCTTTTCTTTCCCCCCACCCACCCCACTGTGTGTACATGGTCTCACTGCTGGGCCCAAGGCGCAAAAAGGTTCGGTATCAAAGTAAACTATTCTGCAATGCATTTCCACCATGGATATCGAAACAAAGGAGAACCTTACTGGGACAAAAACTGTTTTCTGTTGCTCAGGACCCTGTTTCCATAAATAGTGAGCTAGATGTTTTCTGGGAAGGCCAAAACTAGGGCCTTTTGCTTTTGCAAAAATAATTTCCTGGGCTAACCCTGGCCTCATCACTCCCCAAAAGTCGTAACTTTAGCTGAAGGTAGCATACTAACGCGAAACATCTCTAGGGCTATTAGAAATGTGTGCAGCTTTCTTGCATACAAAATGCCAAGAATTTGGTGGAATGTTAGGGTATCATTACAGACCACGAAATTGGGCCCAAATCTACCCAAACATGGAGGCTCAGAGAGCCCATTTTATGAGGTACAAATTCAGGAAATCTGCAAAATTCCTCCACTTCGCTCAGGAGTTACTGAATTAGGATGTCACAGAGTTTACCCCCTACAGGAAATACTACGATACCAAACACAGAAATAGTTTACCCATTTTATAGTACAGATTGTGTGTCTCCAGCTGCAGAAAATACAAAGTTTATTTACAGATGCAGTCCTTCCCACCAACAGTAGTAACTTGGAAGCGCTATTTCCTTCTTCCAAATGCATATGACAATATAGTCTTGCAAACATTCTCTTTCCCTAACTGTCCAATCTTTTTGCTATCCAGCAACTGTTGGGGTGCCGGGCTATGCCCCTCCAGATGTTGGACAACTCCCATCAGCATGAGAGCTAGCTTTCACCAACAGCTGGAGGATCAAAAACTCCCTGTCCCTGCTATGACATTATTGGGATTGTGACTGTAAAAATGAGCAGTCTGTAAAAATGAGCAGATAATTCTGCTGCCCCAAGAAGCAATGCCTACGTATACTTAAAAAAACACCCTTTTTATACTGGACATGTATTACAAGCATAGAAGTGCACTAGTTCACTTTCAGAGGGCCTGTGATTTTCTAGAGCTAGCCTAACACAACTGAAAGGAGCTTCTCTTACTACTACTATGCGCGTTTCCAGGATCTGCAGCCTGATCCCAGCCATGCTGATTTGAAAGCCTTGCCTCTACTTCAGCGATACTTCAAGCACAAGGTCAGACAGCTCAGCCTTAAGCCCATTTAGGCAGGAGATGGGGAACCAATCACCATTCAGATGTTTGGTTGCTGGGCTCCCACTCCCCTCTTCCATGGCCATTAACTGCAATGGCCAGGGCTTCCGGAAGCTGCAGTCCAATAGCATACGGAAGAGCACAGGTTGCCCATGCCTGATTTAAATCATGCACATCTTATGGCAAGGCTAACGATTGTCCTAATGCTACTCTCTAGGGATGTGGCTGCCCTGAAAGTGTCCTAACAGCAGCCCAAATCTTAGCTCCACATGAGTGCCCAGATACAGACAGTAAGTCATACATGTGTACCTTCTCAGATACCACCTAGTCTAAGGGGGTTTCAGGGTAGTTTTCAAGGACATCAGCTAGTTTATACACCTGATGCCTTCTAGTCCAAGCCAAAGATAGGAAGGACTTGGCCCCACATTCTAATCCTCCATGCATAAGGCAGCTTGGCCATGCTAGCCACCATTTTATACAATGCAACTGATAAATAGTACAAGCACACCCTAATTGAGTGAATCAAGCTGCCCTGATATATACTACCTGGACACTGTAATATGGGTCCAACTATTAATGCTGCAAATTCTATGCCCAAGTGAGTGCTTTCAGAACATCTGAGCATGCAGGGTTCAGCTATTAACATGGTTTTCCCAGCTCTTCCTGTTTCTTTTCAGATAGGATAAAAATATGGTATTAAAGACATCTAAGTGTATAAAGAGGATTTATGGAGAGGCAGAATCTAGGCAATATGATGGTCTGCACTGGAATGAATCTTAGGAGTCTAATCCTAACCACAGTCCAGTCTTGCGTAGCTTACATATTTAAACCCTGCAGGATTGCAAAAGCTGCATGTAAGTGTGTCCTGCTGGATGAGCTCAAGGTCCAGCTTCCCAGGATTATTTACTCTGTCTGGTCCACTTAGTCTAGCTTTTAGCCATCTCTGCTTTTAGAGCCAACTTTTGGACTTGCAATCATATTAGTTAAAAATAGCAAGGAAGGATTTGCCAGGCCCACAGAACATGGGGAGTGGAGGTTTAACCTTTTCCTCTCATGCCATGGTCCTGATGTCCCCACTCTGTTATTTTTAACTGGTGCATCAGCCCTCGCAGGGAAGTCTGCACTGGTGCCAACAGAGGCTTTTCTGTCCAGACCAGGAGCAACTTTTTAGGGTTCTTAAATTTCTCAGGATTGCATCAGGGAGGAAGAGTTTTAAACACCCCCATCTTCTGCGATCCTCATATGCTTTCCCCTGCCCTCACAAGCTTTTGCTATTTTTAACTGCAAGTGATGAGTTGATGTCGTTTGGCTCAGCCCTTGCAGCAGTAGCTTTCAAACTGTGTTCCAGGAAAATGGAGAAAGAGGTGACCGTGGAGTTTCAAAAATGGAGATAAGACAAGGGACAAAACATTCTTGAGAGACAGTTTCCCCAGCACTACAGATCATCCTCTACGCTGTGCAAAGCAGACACAGGATGCATTATAGGGTGCAGTCGAAAGAGAGTGGACAGCAGCCCCTCACCCCAATCTGTGGGTATACTAGGACTTCTGTAGGGTTTCCATGATAGATGCACCAATAATTCAATCAGCAGGTAAGTTGCCTTGAAGGAGCCATCTGGAAAACCAAAGCTTTATAGTAACACATAATCTACTGTCCAACCTTAGAGAGAGGGCAAAGGTGATTGAGATTTTCCAGAAAAGCTTTTCAATCAAGCAATGTGACCAAACTTCCTTAGGAACAGAAGATTCTTTATTAAAGCATTTTGTGCACAGACAATCAAGTCCTTACGTAGAAATACAATTATATAAGAAAGACAGTGGCTTCAACAGATTAAAGCAGACATTAAAGTTTCAGGTGTTTTAACACAAACCAGTCACTTTTAAGCTGTACAGATTTTAAGTAGAAAAGCTCGTGTGCTTAGCAGAAGCATTTCTATACCTTCAAGATGAAGGTGTGCACTTTGCTTAGCTTTCCAGGACACATTTTTGCCATCATTTCTTACCCACTGCGCCTGGTCTAAATCTGTTATGGCATATGTGCAATGACAAATTGCTATGACAAATTCAGTAAGCTGGTACATGTTAACACAAACACACATGCAAAAATCATCAAATTGCCAAGCCAAGGAAAGACTTTTCTAGCAGACAGCTCACAAGAGTGATTTAAGCAAGTTGATTTATGTTTGGAGGAGGAAACACAAGCAGATACCGTATTTTTCGCTCTATAACACGCACCCGACCATAACATGCACGTAGTTTTTAGAGGAGGAAAATCCGTAGGCATGCCACCCGTAGGCATTTCCTCCATAACACGCACATACATTTCCCCTTACTTTCTAGGAGGAAAAAAGTGAGTGTTATGGTGCAAAAAATACGGTAAATTGCAGCATGGGTGGGGATTGCCACCTTGTTCTCTTCATTCTTAACATAATGAGCCACGAGGGCTAAAGGGCCACAGTGAATTAATCCTTGACTTAAGGGGAATCCTACTCTTACTCATCTAGGCTAGAGGATTCCAAACTGAGGTGGTCCTGAACAGGCACAATTTAAACTCTCAGAACAGATGGTTCACTTTTGGAGGGCACTCTTCATATTTAGAGAATCAATTGTTGCAGAAACTCTACATATTTCAGTGGTCTTTTATGTAACTAAATCTCTTACTGGAAACTTGAGTAGTACATCGTACACCAAAGTCATTTGCTGCAAAATGTAGAGCAGAAATTTATTTTTGATCACATTTTCTCACCCTGCCCATGGCAGTATACTTCAGGTAGCAGCTTGCCCCAAATGTAGTGATAATCATGAATCTTATTTTTTTAATATCCAAGGTTGTATAACCAAGAACGTAGTTTTCATTTTAGCACACAAGTAAGTATAAACAGACTTTTAACAGCTTCAAGCCAGTATCAATGGCTGCAATGGAACCAAAAGACTTTTAACAGCAAGCCCAGTTATTTGCTGTAAAAGTTAAGGGCACTTTGAACTCTGATTCTCTCTCTCTTTTATTTTAAAGGAAGGAATGAGAATGCTAAGATGAAGGGTTCCTCCTCTATCCCTGCAGATAGCAAGAAAGCAATACTAAGCTCCCGCAAGATCCAGCTCTGCGGTTTTCCAAATGACCAGGTAGGACAGGACAGTAATTAGGATTTACAAGCTTCAGAAGTTACTAGTGCCATGGTGCTAGTAAAGGAAAAGCTTTTACATCCTTGCCGGCATTATTCAGGTTTGCTTGGGCTGAGGTGGCTACAAAGGGATTTTAATTGCTGAATGCCATGAGCTGGAAAAATGCTGCTTAAGCACTGCACAGCTCCCCTGGCTGGTATCCTAGGCTACAGTCACCAAGTCAGCTAGGTTACCTTTCAGCTGTAAAGGATGGAGTGTACAAAGCAGTAAGTACAAACCCCAGCTTTTCCATGCTGCTCTGATACTATAAGTGGGTCACCCTAAGTGTGATTCCTTTTTGTACCATTGCCTGTTTTACAGGTATATTTCCACACATGAAATTAGCACACAAACGTATTTGCAAGGTTAACTTTCCATGGGCTGGTTTTGCCATGGCCATTAGTCAGTCCCAATACATTTTTATGATGTCCTTATTATGTTCAGAAGAGGTACGTTCTTGATCATGTTTTGTTTTTGGGGGCCATCTCCACAGTTTTGAGGAGGAGAGAATCGTGGACCTTTTTGGTGGCTGGTTTCCATTTGGGAGCTTGCACTTTTCTTTAGACATCACAGCCAAAGCCAAGAACAAGTCACACAAAATTTACAAGGTTTGGTATCCGGGTTGGCTTTGTCTTCTGCCAAGCGCGTAAGCAATCACTATAAGCATAATCAAGCCCATAAGGCCAGCGCCAACTATAACTGGGATTAGATAGGTGTCATCATCCAGCAAACATTCTCGTGCTGTAGACAAGAAAGGTGGGAGAAAATATATATATGATGTTTGCCAAGAGCTATGCCTTCGCCTTTATGCGAGCAGCATTACAATCCTACATGCTGGAATTCTGGCCTTTGGTCTGACAAACAACCAAGTTATCCCAACCCTCTCTAGACTTGGAAAACAGAAGTTTTATTAGATAACTAAAATGATTCAAAATTTGCAGATATATGCCTGAAGTTACTAAGCTTACAAGAAAATGTTGTTAGAAATCAAATGCTTGCCATAAGAACATTAGAAAGAATCCTGATGGATCAGTCCAGCATCTTGTTCTCGCAGTGACCAGGAGATGCTCGTGGGCAGCTCACAGGAAGTATCTGGGTGCAATTACACCCTATTGTTTACAGCAACTGGTATTCAGAAGCATACAGCTTCTGGGAGTGGAGGGAGAATGTAGGAATCAGGGTTGGCAGTCACAGGCAGACTTATCCTTCATTAACTTGTCTAATCCCCTTTTTTAAAGCCAACAATTTTCACCTTAGATGACTTATGGAAATACCAAAAGATTGCACCAAAGGGCCTCATTTCCTAGCACTAGTTTAGGTACTGGGACACTGGTTCATCTAATTAAATTAAATTAAATTAAATTAAATTAAAATCTTTTGTCTATAGAAAGGATTTTGTGGGTATGGAGAATGAAGCAAGTTTAGAATTCATTTTTTTGTGAGCTCACAGGTAGCATGTCAAGAGTAACCCTGATTATGGCTATAAAAACTATGAATGCTATAAAGGAAAAATCTATTTTTCTATATTATAGTAGATCGATTTTTGTGGTAAATAGAAGATGCTTATTCCTAATTGCAGAATACATTATGCCTTAAAGAAGTGTTATCTGAATCCTGAAATACTGGGGGGGGGGGTTTGGGGGGCAAATTTACAATTATAACTTTAATCACTATTGCTCTTGCAATATAGTTGGGGGGGTTTTTTGGCGGGGGAGAGGTGACAAGCAAGTCTGCTGCCTAAAATTTATTATTCTGTAACTACCGGGCTCAAAGGCTTTTTGAAAACTAACCATCAAGCCAGATTCAAATAAATGAATGAATAAATGAACAAATGCCACATAGAAAAAGCCTCTGCTTTTGGAGAGTCACCTGCCAATGGTTAGAGCGTGACATGCACTTGTCTGAATCAGGTTTGCTCTTTAAGATCCACTCCATCCTTCAAATAATTCCTCCTTCTCAGTAAACAAAAAATAAAGTGTAACCTTAGAACCGCACTAACAGTACACAAATACAATCCCAGGTTATGTCAGAACTAAAAGCTATCGGCTGAAATAAAACAGGTTTACCATGTAATTGCAAGGTTGATCTCTGCCAGGATATCCCTCCATAGGAATGGTGCAGCTGGGAGAGGGCTTTGCCCCAGCTCTTACAGATCCCAAATTCAACAGCAGCAATTTAGTCTAATATACTCACTCCCATCAATAGCACTTTTGACAAAAGCTGCATTTCCATTATTTCTAGCACAGCTGTAAGTTTAACTACTGCACAGCATCCAATTGCTCCATGAGAGCCAGCCAAGATACTATTCATTGCATTTTATTGTATTATCATGTATTGTAAATATTTTTAAGAGTTAAGCATAAAGCAATGTACAAGTCATATAAAATTAAACTTGGCTCACTTGTTGGGCTCAAGTAAATAGTGAGTTTTCTTTGCTGTTTTATACCTATCTAAAACTTTGGTTTCTAAACTCAAAAGCTTCCGAAGGCTGCTCTTTGGGGGGAGGGGATGGGAGGGGATTCATTCTTACCTATGGAGAACTGGCCATTCTGTACTTGAAATGGCTGGATCCTTAAGTTGAAGACATGCAGGCTACATGAAGGAGTCACTACAAGAGTCTCCTTTTTTCGACACATGTATGAGCTTCCGAGGGAGGCCTCCCAGAAAGTGAGATTGTCACTTGCAGCAAACTGCGTTCCTGTGGAGGAAAAAGCCGTTTTGCATGAAGACTTGCAGGGGAACAGTTTATAAGCTCCCATTTCTAAAAGTACTACTGCAGACCAATTTTGTTCGAGAGGTCTATTAACTGGAAAAATTTACCTGTGATGAAATGTGTACATAATGAGGAGATCTAAACTGAATTTATTATAGGATAAGCAGTTTTCAAATCAGGGCTGTAGTAAAATGCCATGCTCAAATTTGCTACTCCATTTGTGTGTGGCAAAATGAGGAGAACTTTGCTGATTTTGTGGGTGCCTGAATTCTGTGAACAATTTCAGAGGGAGCACCCACTTGCTTTTTTATAAGACAGTAAGGCATTTTCTCATGGTGCCTTGATGCCACAAGGTGATCTCTTGTTGACACTGCCATCTTGGGTGGCAAGGAAACAGCCACCCCAAACAAGTCCCATGAAATCTACCATTCAGTTTCTGACACAAGGATACCTTTGACTCAAAGCAGAGTGGCCTTAACTTTGCATTAGCCCTAGTATGCATACAGTCAGCTAAGTACAACCAAGGTGCTGGCACACTAAAAAGTTGTTTAAATATTGAGACCAAATAAAAAGATGACTTGACTTGACTTCTTACAGCTAGAATCTTACCATTTACAGGGTTGGTCACAGTGACGTCCACCGCTTTCAGGTAAAATCTTTCAAAGCTTGTGTTCTTCTGTTTAAGCAAGCAATTCATCAAGTTACATATACAACCTAAAAATACCTTTGCAAAAACTTTCTAGTTCAGCATCAGACAGAATTTAAGAAGTTTTAGGGGCCCCGACTTAACAATAAGCCACCACTAGCATTAATAAATCTCAGTTTTGACACTAGAGAAGCTTCTCCCCCCCTAAAGGTAAAGGGACCCCTGATCCTTAGGTCCAGTCGTGACCGACTCTGGGGTTGCAGCGCTCATCTCGCTTTATTGGCTGAGAGAGCTGGCGTACAGCTTCCAGGTCATGTGGCCAGCATGACCAAGCCGCTTCTGGCGAACCAGAGCAGCGCACAGAAATGCCGTTTACCTTCCCACCAGAGCGGTGCCTATTTATCTACTTGCACTTTGTGCTTTCGAACTGCTAGGTTGGCAGGAGCAGGGACCGAACAACGGGAGCTCACCCTGTTGCAGGGATTCGAACTGCCGACCTTCCGATCGGCAAGTTCTAGGCTCTGTGGTTTAACCCACAGCGCCACCCGCGTCCCTTTCTTCCCTCCTTAGTCATCTTGAAAAAGAGATTTTCTTCAATGGCTTATCACCAGCTGCTGAACTTCTTCCTTAAAAACTAGGAGTCGAGGGCATGTGACACAGCAAGTAAAACTTAATTGCAATGTAAGGGTGTGCTGTAGCTCAGAGGTGGAACATCTGCCCTGCATGCAAAATGTCCCAGGTTCAATCCTCAGTACCTGTAGGTAGGGCTAGGAGAGGCCCCTGCTTGAAACCCTGGAGAGCTACTGCCAGTCAGTTTTGACAGTGCTGAGCTAGATGGATGCAATGGTCTAACTCAGCATAAGGCAGCTTTCTATGTCAACCGTGCCCAGCAATGCTGCTGCGACTTTGTCAACACGCAGCAGGAGTTTTTTTAAAAATAAAAGCTTGATTTCTGGTTATCCTCCTGCACTTTCACAAGAGGCACAAACAGGGCTCTTAACACTCATGCACCCCCTCCCAATACAATAACTGAGTTGTTACGCTGCTCTTGCGAGAGTGACTAATTCCATCATAACAGTAAAAGGGTGATGCAATCTGAATGGAGATATAAGTTTTCAAGAACCTGCAATGAAGCTGAATTCATTTCCCACATATATGCACACAGAATAATGAGTTACTTACAACAGCAAAAGTTAAGACAACCACGATGTCGGTATCTGTCAGGGTGAGGACCGAAGATCTATTGCCGCAACGCCCACTAGCTGTAGTTGTGTTTGGATTAATGTTCATAAGAGTCTTTGGGAAGAGCAGTGCAATATAAATTCAATAAATTAATTTAATAAAGAAATGAAAACCCAGAGCAAACCGAAAATTAAGCAGCTCACAACACTTCTTTCACAAGCTTCCCCATGCCCATAAAGAATGTCAAATGCTTGTTCATAAACACTGAATACCTTCTACACTCTGTTGTAGAACTAGCCTGACTATCCAAGCAGATCAGCACTGCTAGATTCCAAAAGAATAAAAGGGGATGCTTATTTCCCCTTCCCCTTAGATCAGAGTAACTGATCTAAACCGGTACCTTAACAAGCACCAGCTTCTCAGCCTTATGCACTTGGGCTCCCTCTGTGGGTGAGCTGTGCACTTACAATTTGCAGAACAGAATGCCATCTTCAAAGGTTTTGGGAGGTCCTATTCCAAGGCACTTTCACCTGCTAAATACACACCACAAACTGCATTCCTTTCACCAAGCATACAACTATACAAGCCAGTGGTTGCAGAGCTAAAGGTGTGGGGCGGGGAGAGGATCACCCACCTTTTGATTTATGCAACACCTTACAAGTTGTTGCATTTTCTATGGCTTTAATCTGTCTTTTTGCTGCTTTATAGGCTGCTAATGGATTTTTAAAAAAATAAATAAATAAATAAATGCATTTGTTAGCGATTTATATTTAACTTTGTTAGATGCCCTGAAACCAGAGCTTATGTGCCCAATACATAAAACATTGACTAAAATAATGACCTTTGTCATGTTCAGCTGCAGCCCCATGGTTGCCAGAAGACAGATCTCGGCGTCATTTTTAACAGAGTAGGTTCCTGTGGCAGGTATCTCATCTGGTTGGCTGATGGAACGTGATGATAAAATTGTTGTGTTAGCCTCCTCTGTGGTGTCGTTGGTGATGGAGGTGGTATTGGTATTGGTATTGGTATTGGTATTGGTATTGGTATTGGTATTGATATTGGTATTGGTGATGGAGGTGGCATTGATGATGAAGGTGGTATTGGTGATGGAGGTGGTATCAGTGGAGCTGGTATCAGGAACAGCAGACTCAGGGATGACTACAGCATCTTTATCGCACACGGTCTCTGAAAAATAGAAATATATACACTAGCAGCACAGAACTAAATTCACAGACCCTGAAGAACATCAATCTGTTCACCTATTTCCAGCTATGAAGATACTATCAAACTATGAAGACTATCAAAGGGCCAGAACTCAGTGGCAGAAGGTTGTTGGGTTCAATCTCCAGCATCTTTTGGTACAGCTGGAAGAGGATGCTGCCTGAAATTACAGAGAGCTGCTGCCTGCCAGTGTAGACAATAGTGAGCTGATGGACCCAATGGTCTTCCTCTGTTTAAGGCAGCTTCCTATGTTCCTATAGCTTGTGCACACAAAACAGGAGACAACCAGTAAAGGCCAACTAGCAACTTTTTAAACTAGAGGACTGCCAAAGATTAACACTCTGGAACCACAGCAACAGAACCTATTTTCTGGAAGTAAAAAGTAAATGAAAATAAAAATGCATTCCTAGAAGAAGCAACAAGCCTCAAAAAAACCTTAGCAGTCCCCACGTCAGATCTCTAAACTCTGCAGCTAATCAAATACATATGCTGACTAGATAAACTGGCAAAGTTCATCAGAAGCTTTGTAAAACTGCTAGAATAGGAGTCTTTCAAACGCTGTCGGACTACAACTCCCATGATTGCAACCACTGGCCATGAAGGCTGAAGCTGATGGGAGTGGTGGTGCAACAACATCGGGAGGGCCACAGGTTCCCCAACCCCTAGGGTAGAGAGGGAAAAATGTTTGCACAAGACTATGAACTACTAACTTTGGTCACTTAGGTTGCCAAATGGAAGAAAAGCCTCGAGAACGACATTCTGGAAGTTCTGTATAACACTGCCAGATTCAACGAAGTCCACATTTTGACAAATGAAAACTGTGTCTAGATTAACTGGATGCAAAGGATAGTTTGTAGAGGTGGTAATTAGTCCTATTAAAAAGAAAAAGAACAGATGCTTTTAAGACAACTGATATTATGAAGTAAGCAGGTCTTTGTGCGTCTCAGGTACATAGTTGTAATTTTGGCTACAAAAAGCTCTGTGGTTAAATTGCTCAAGACAATAATGGTTTGAACTATCAAGTTTCCAGTTGCTGGAAGCCACAGGAAGGGAAGAGTGGTCTTATTCTCAAACTCTGCTTGCTGGTTTGCCACAGGGAACTGTTTGGCTATGGTGAGAACTGGATTAGATGGGCCAACGGGATGCGCTAATGACCAGCTCCAGCAGGCTCTTCTGACTATCTTACTACAAAAGTACATTTTATCATGTACCAAATCCCAAATTTGTCTTACTAGAAGGCATTTAAAAGGCTTATAAACGGCCTCGACCCAGTATACCTGAAGGAGCGTCTCCACCCCCATCGTTCTGCCCGGACACTGAGGTCCAGCTCTGATGGCCTTCTGGTGGTTCCCTCGCTGTGAAAAGTCAAGTTACAGGGAACCAGGCACAGGGCCTTCTCAGTAGTGGCGCCCGCCCTGTGGAACGCCCTCCCACCTGATGTCAAAGAGAACAATAACTACCACACTTTTAGAAGACATCTGAAGGCAGCCCTGTTTAGGGAAGCTTTTAATGTTTGACGCACTATTGTATTTTAATATTTTGTTGGAAGCCGCCCAGAGTGGCTGGGAAGGCCAAGCCAGATGGGTGGGGTATAAATAATATATTATTATTATTATTATTAATAATAATAATAATAATAATAATAATAATAATAATAATAATAATATCATCATCATCATCATCACACCTCTTTAAAACAGAGAGGTCAAGGCAGTAAGACCATCCTAGCTAGAGTTGCAGGGAGGTGGCAATTGTTGGAGGGGAGCAAGAACAGCAGTGGGCTTAGGACTAGGATCATGGAAACAGAGTGCCACTTTTGATACTTTTTTTATTATAGAAAATCTCTGCCCTTGCCCAGACGCCACCACAGGGACTTCTGGGCCACATAGTGGAAAGGAGCAGCAATTATAGGTTGGAATTCTACAAAGCTTTGCAATATAACACTTACTATGTAATATCCTCATCCATGGAAATTTCACAAATATAAAGTTGTGCAAATTTTTCAAGTAATGAATCAATTTTGCTGTAAACTTGAATTATTCAGCCTCTGAATTTTAAAAAGGGTATTTCTTTCTAAAGTGAGGAGTTCACCCTGTTAAGAGCTGCAACAACTATTGCAGGGTAACTTGGAATGCCACCTTACCTTTCATTTTAGCATCTGGAAACAGTGCTGTATCATTGGTGTTGTAGGTGAAGGAGATGATCCCTTGATAGGTGTCGTTTGTTTTCGTGAAGCTGATATTCCAAGAATGACCTTCTCCAAACTCTATTGCTAGCACAGGGCCAGATATTTCGTTGTCACAACTGCTTCCATCATACCTTACATGTTCAGGGAACGTAAGAACTGTGTTTTTCTGAAACATTTTGAAGAAAACAGACAGCAGTCACTGATCAGTACTCCCCAGTATCAGCAGGAGGACTTTTGTCTTTTTTCTAGAAAGCGCCATCTATATACAGTCGTACCTTGGTTTTTGAACAGCTTAGTTCCTGAACATTTTGGCTCCCGAACGTCGCAAACCCGGAACATCCTACAGGGCTTCTGATTGGCTACTCCTGCAGCCAATCAGAAGCCATGCTTTGGTTTCCGAATGTTGTGGAAGTCGAATGGACAACTGGAACGGATTCCATTTGACTTCCAAGGTACGACTGTACTGTACTTGAGTTTTGGAAGAGAATTCAAGTTCTCCTACCTATATCCAAGATAATCCCTTTTGTTAGATTTGGTACATCCATTTAAATGCAACCCATTTACCGCACTGGTTTTAAGCCGATTTTAAAGGGATTTTTCTTCCAGGGTGTTGCTAAGAATGGTGCTGTGCAGTTGTGGGGAACCTCTGGCCAGTGAGTGGACCTACCTAGGCCCACCAGATTCCTTGAATTTGGCCTGTAGGGCATTTGGGGAGGGAAACCACACCTATCTGCCAATTACCCAGCATCAGTGTAGAACAACTAAAGCAATCTCTCTTGTCTCTTATATAAGCTCTCTGCCTGCTCTTCTGAGACCAAATGGCAGCATTTTCCCCACCCCAGCACTGGGGTAGGTAGAAATGCTGCCTTTTACAATTCATGAGCAAGTATAGGGGCTTATCTCGGAATTTGGCGCTATGATGCTTAGTGCTAGATGGGGAGATAAAATCCCTCTCTCTCTTTAAAGATCTTGTCTAAACAGGGATGCCTCTTGTCACCTCCACCCCAGTGTTGGAAGTGGGGAAAGCTAAAATTACCAGTTGTGGCTGCATGTATGCATTTGTTTGCTTGCCTATGAGAAAGTGTATGTATAGGGGGGTGGGGCCTGAATGCTTGATGCAGGTGCCTGTGGAAGGTAGAAGTAAATGTATTTTTTGGATGGGGGGAGACGTTGAAAGTTGGTGAAGCTCCAATCAAACCCTAAAGCTGCAACAAACACTACCATCAGGACTGTAGAACCCAGGTCTGCTGTACTGAGCATAGCTGTCAACGTTTCCCTTTTTTTAAGGGAAATTCCCTTATTCCGAATAGGATTCCTCGCAAGAAAAGGGAAAAGTTGACAGCTATGGTACTGAGACTGGAGAGAACCAGGCTGAAACCCTATGACAAGTTATGAAGCTCACTATATAACTTTGGGTCAGTCACCATCACCTAAGAGAAGAGTGGGATATTAAATTTAGCAAGAAATATTTTAACACTAGTAGGTATATCTTGCTTGTGCTGAAATAGCATCTTAATTAGGAATTAAAGTGCAATGCTACTATATTTTAGAATTAAGATACCCAAATAGGAACTATTCATGGCACATACTTAATATGGGAACATATGTTTACACACACATACCCTAGATTTTGAAAGTTTCAATAACAGGTTAGATACTTACATATTCATTGTGTTCAGTTTCATATGTTATAGAGATGTTCATAATCCATCTTCCAAATAGGCATGTCTCATTGGATGCATCTTTCACTTCTACATCCACAGCATAAGCCTGGTAAACAACTAGAATATTGTTTGCTCATTAGACAATGTGTTATTACCATCTCTAGAAACTCACACTTTGCATTCAGGCTCCTTTGACAGGCTTACATTTTTACACAATAAAATGGTCCTGAATAATCCTCTGCAGCAGCACATGACAGAGGGACATTAGCAGTGGTAAGCAAGCTGTCTTTCAGAGGAACACCATCCCTGAGCTTACTGGTGCAACTCCAAAATGCCTCTGTGGGACCTCAGCGCTTTTGGGTAGCATTTTGTGTGAGCCACTTTCTTTAGAGACACAGAGTCTCTTGTGCTAGCAGAAAGGGAAAACTGGGTTTCAAAAGCAGACAGACTGAAATAGTGGACCTAGATTAGTCATGTTCATTTTCAATGGGTCTGCTCTGTGTAGGACTAACACTGGATACATTACATTTACACTTGCAGCATTACAAAGCGGTTTGCATTTGTCCGTTTCTACGGTTTGCATTTGTCCGTTTGTCCCTTTCATTTGTCCATTCTTTTATTCATTAATTATGTGCAGATATAATTAGAAGGAAAGGGGAGCAAGGAGAGATGTGGTCATTTAAGGGGTGGGAAATATGAAGTGTTTTTCCACCTTGCCCAAAAGAGGCTTCCAAAGAGCTTTAGAGCACTCCCAGCTGTTAACCTCAGTGCTTGCTTGTATACAGCAGTGAGTAGATGGTCCTTTACTCCAGGAGAATGAGTAGGAGAAGGGATTAAAGAAGCCTTCTTGGGAGAAAGTAGCTCAAGTACCCAAAGAGTGGATGAGTGTAGGGTAAGAGCCATAGATACAAGGGGATTTTGTTGGAAACCCAATGCAAAGACCTAGGTCCACTCACCTATCCCAAAAGGCAACACATTAGGGTTCACCATTTAAGTGAACTTAGAAGTATTCATTCTGTTTTCTTGCCAAGTACAGGGCAGCCTGAGAAGTCTTATTAACTACATTAAGCTTGCAAAATAATATTACCTGCTAAACCCATTATTATAAGGCATGATAACATGCCCATCAACTTTAAATAAAAACACATTCCCTATTTAATCCCAGCCAAGGCACACCATACATTCTTGGTAATTCTTACAGAACAGGAAGTGTAGGTTAGTGTTATGAAATATGTGTCAAGGGATGGTTGCTTGTCTGAAGCCGTCTACCAGATATCTGGACATGGTGATATTTAAACAAAGGACTGAATCACCACATTTAAAACAAAACAAAACACACCTTCAGGCAGTATTTATATCAAGCGTTTTTAAAGATAACTAAAGTGGAAGAAACAGTTATTCTGCAGCTTTCCCCATTCCAACAGCCTTCAGATACTGCTGGACTCTGATTCCCATCAGCTCCAGCCAGCATGAGCCATGGTGAGGAATGATGGGAGCTGTAGTGCAAAACATCTGGAGGTCACCAGGTTGAGAAGGCTGTTGTAGAAGCACGAATTTCAATTTTACAACCATTTGTTCACAAGCATGCTTTCTCTCCTCCCCTTCCCCAGCTGCCAACACCCACATCAAAATTTATTCTGGAAGAATGATCACTACATTTGTAATACCCACTGTTATTCTTTCCATAGCTACAAGCTTAGCATTTGTAACTGTGACTTGCAACTGTGACTTACTTCTGCTGATGGAAGACACAGAGTATGCCAGATCTTTAGGCTGGAATAATGACACTACAGTACATGACCTTTTAAAGAAGGCGATAGGTAGGCTTTTTCAGCTGGTCATCTGAAGAGGGGCCATTTGTCATTGAAACTGTTTCTCTGTGCTATGAATTTAACTTTCTGGTAAGGGGTCTCCAAAGAAACCAGCTTTCTCTTTTGCTTAAGAGAAAACCACAAAGTGAGTGATGCATGAGAGTATGTTTGCTTCTGGATCTTTACAGTGAGTAAACCTTAGTCCTGTTCCCACATGTCTTGGGAGCCTGGGAATGACTGGGGACTTTGGTTCACCAAATGCAAGAGCATCAGCATAGAACCCCAAGGTTCTTCTGAAGTCACTTTATTTCAACCAGCTAACTCTTTTGTAAGAGATCTTGACTGATAAAACATTGCTGCAACATACTCAAGCCATGTTTAACTCATATGTAGGTATGGGAAAGCTTCACGCTTGGCTTCTTAAACAAGGACATGTTGCTGCCTTAAGCCAAATTAGAACAATGGTCCATCCATCACAGTAGTTGCCTTTTCTGGCAACAGCTCTTCAGATTCTTTCTCAAGAGCCTTTAAACTGGATTTGTGAGGAATCTCTGTGCATACATTGCAGATGCTCTAACCACCAAGCTATGACCCCCTGAAGACTATGTCCTGCTCTTAGCAAACAGCAATGCCTTAGTGCCATGTCAAGTGTTTAAAGAACATCTGCACATATAACAAAACATTGTTTTCTGCACTCTCATTAAGGTAGTAAAGTGCAATACCCCCCCTTTTTTGTTTACCATTTGAGAGGGGCACTTTATGGGACCATCTCAAAATCCAGGTAATCATGCTTTTAACTGGGCAAGTTATGGACAGTTCAGTCATTCACCGCCTGAGTAACATTTAATCATGTTTACTGCAGAGCAGGTTCCAAATTCAGCAAGGCTTACTTCTTGGGGGCAAGAATGCTTAGGACTACAATCTTAACATTTCAAAGTTAGCTTTGCTGCCCTGTCGTTATTTGAAAAGAAAAGAAATGCTTATCTTTAGTTTTTCTTCAGTGCTTTTAAGAGTATGCTTTAGAAGTTATAATTCAAAGGTTTCTGTTTTTTAATTAACAGGAGCACTTCTGGAGCCTTATTTGCCTGAGAAGTAGGTTAGAATTTTCAAAGGGCTAGGAAAATATAAGATGTCAACCTACCGGTATTTCCAAAATGGCTCCTTACCTGACCTTTACTTTTCAGATATTCCTCTGCCCCATGCTACGGCCCCTCCCAATCCTGAATACACCCCAACTTTTTGACTGAAGGCACAGTTCACTCCTGATCCCAAAGTTCACTTTTAGCAGGGAAGAGCAGCAGTTACCCAATTTCCTGCATTTCTGCACACCCCACTGTGCTGAGCACATCTCCCACAGGAAAGAGGCAAGTCTCAACTTAGGCAGAGGATGCAACAATTGATTTTGATGAGCATCCACACAAATCAAATGACTGAATACCCTCCCAATAGAGAGATGGAAGAAGGCAACTGACAACTGAATCACTCAGCTGCCCTCAAGGTAGAGGCACACACCAGCAGAGTTCTCCTGGGAGCCTAACAAGTCCTGCCAGGTAATGCAGAGACATACTGTACAACACAGGCCATCTCCTTCCCTGGAGTAGCCAGTGTTGATGTGCACCTCAGCATCACTAACAGCAGTTCCTGTTCAATATAGTGCATGGATAGACCAAACCCCACATCCCCAATAATGAACCACTGGGGGAAGCAAGTGTGCCTGGAACACCCACTCAAGCAGGGGTGTAACAGGTGAGCCTCCCCTGAAGACAGCCCATTCTTCTTGATCTGCTAAATTCAGCAGCTGAATATCCAGGATGCACTAGTTGCAGAGAGGAAAGCTGGACAGCTGAGATAGCCCAGGAGATAGAGCATGAAGATCTTAACTCATCTACGCAGCTGCAAATAAAATGTGTTGAAAGTGCAATATACAAATGTGATACTACATGTTAACAGCAAGCTATGCAAAATTCAATGTATTTTAAAAAATGTTTATTATTATTATTTTAAAAAGCATCTTCACAGAGTTTTTTTAATATGTGTGTAGATTCCACCTGAGGCTCAAGCCCCATGTTGGGCAAAGGATTCTAGCACTGTAGGAGATTGGACTAGATTACTTTCATGGTCCCTCCCAACTCTACAATTCTATGATTAATTCATTGCTTCCTGCACTGAAAGGGGTTGGACTAGATGACCCTCGTGGCCCCTTCCAACTCTACAATTCCGTGATTAAGATTCATGAAGGGGGCCAACAGGCACCCTCCCAGCTTGAGGCTCCCAAGTCATTTCAAGAGCTTCTGTTCTCCAGCAGCTCAAAAAACCTGGATGCTACTTCTATCAACACAGTAATATTATTATTATTATTATTATTATTATTATTATTATTATTATATCAACACAGTGGCAACGGACACAGAGCGGTTTGGCAACTCACACAGAAGCCCAACAGGCACCCTCCCAGCTTCAGTCTGGGTTCTCTGCGGTGCAGTGTGTGTGAGCGTCTGGGTGTAAACACCAGAAAGCTGGTGGTTCGAAACCACCCAGGGGCATCTGTGGGCGGGATTCCGGCATATTGCAAGGGGGTTGGACTAGATGACCCTTGGGGGTCCCTTCCAGCTCTTTTTTTGATGGGGCGGGTTGTCTATCCAATCCCACTGCCCCTCCCCCCCCCGCAGCCGTTTCAGCCCCGCTTTCCTCCCAGAGCCGGCGCTCACCTGATCCTTCGAGCAAGAAGAGGACGAGGGCGCAGAAGAAAGCGCGCGGGAGGCGACCGGCGGCTGAGCTCTGCGTCTCCATGCCGGCGGCGGGGAAGCGGCTTCCTCGGAGCCGGAAGAAACGAGCGGGCAGGCGCAGGTGGCGACGGCGACCTCGATGCCAGTCACCTGAGTAGAACGAGCGAAAGGGGCGGGGGAGGGAGGAGGAGGAGTCGCTGGGCGTGGCCTCGCGGCGGCAGCCAATCACGACGCCGACCCCGCCCCGCCACCGTCTTTGTGGTTCACAGCCTCAGCCGCTTCTCCGGCAACCAGCAAGGGAGGGTGACGTTGGGCTGCTCGTGATTGTTTACAGGCTGTCATCCTCTTCTCTTCCTCACTGTTGCTGTTAAGAGTGTCTTTGTTTATTAAAGTCCGCCTGACGGGACTCGAGGCGCCTTACTGATTAAAAAAAAGAACCGCTAACGGTTCTTAATAGAATTAAGACAGTATATACGGATATAAAAGCTGATTACAACGTACAAATAATTACAATAAAACTAGCCCATTCATTAAGCCTTGTACCAAGCCCGCCCTATCTCCTCTTCCACGTTGTTAAAAGCTTTTTTGAGGGGCTTATAAAGGGGAAGGGGAAGCGCTACAAAAATAGTAAGACACAGAGATCGGTTTTGTTTTAAATGATAAAGCAACAAAAACGCACCTGTAACTCTTAGTTGTTACTGCTTACCTGTATTTTACACTGGAAGCGCCTGGGGCAGGGACCTTTCCCTCTTAGGTTAGGCAAAAGAAATATTATAGGCATATTAAATACACCTAACCTCTCATTTATTTTATTTAATAAAATCTGTATATCACTTGATTGTAGTAAAACCAAGTGGTTTGCAAGAGATACTAAAAAGTATACACACACAAAAACCCCAGTTAAAAACAATTATAATCTTTGAAAAAATAATAGCACGAGAGATTAAAGCTCACCAAGATCTACATATGAGTTGTAGACAAAAAGAGACAAGGTGTGTATGTATGTGCACTCTCTCTTTCTCTCTGTTCCTGTGAGTGTGTGTGTTTAATCACACTATCTGTGCTAAGTGGCTTACCAAGGCCAGAACACCTGTCCTTCAGAGCTGTTTTGTGAATTTCCAGAAGGTTAGCTGTGCTTATTGCAACAGAAACAACAGTCTTCGGAATATTAAAAACCAAAAAGTTTATTAAGGATGTATCTAGCACTGGATTTAAGGGGGTGCCCCCCTCACAGGGCACCAAGCCGAAGGGATGCAAAATGATGACAATACAGTATTGAGAATATCCATTTTAAAAGCAACTGCGCCAAAATGAATTATTGTGAAAATAAGAAATAATTAACTGGCGCGTGCCAGATTTCGTCCTTACTCAGGGCATCATATTACCAAAGTCCTCTTCTGGGGGAATGAGATGCATAAGGGTTCGCTCAGGGACAACCTTGATGGGTGGGTGGCAAGAGTTATCCGAGTCTGAATACCTGTATTCATACCTGCATTCACTTCCGTGTGTGTATGTGTCTAAAGAAATTTGCTGGATCAGGCCAAAGGCCCATCTAGGCCAGCATTCTGTTCTCTCAGTGGCTAACTAGATGTACACCAGAAGCCCGCAAGCATGTACATACATGCAGAATATGTACATATCTATATGAAAGGCCACAAGACTTTGTCAACCCACACAGGTATGCACATACAGAGGGCCTGCCACTTACATGAGGGTTCAGTTCCAGGGGTCCGCATGCAAAGGTAAAATGAGGCAAAGTCAGGAAGCCCCAGAACTGCCAACCCACCCCCTATGCGAGGCAGAAGGCTGTTAGCTCTGGCAGTTTCACCAAGGCTATCCCATGACATTTTCAGAGCCATAATGCGTGTATACAGGTGAAACTCGAAAAATTAGAATATCGTGGAAAAGTTCATTTATTTCAGTAATTCAACTTAAAAGGTGAAACTAACATATGAGATAGACTCATGACATGCAAAGCGAGATATGTCAAGCCTTTATTTGTTATAATTGTGATGATCATGGCGTAGAGCTGATGGAAACCCCAAATTAACAAGCTCAGAAAATTAGAATATTAAATGAAATCAGCAAAACAAGGACTGCAAATAGAGCAATATTGGACCTCTGAGAAGTAGAAGCATGCATATGTACATTTCTTTTCTTCAAAATATAGTCTGGCCCCCCACATGGTCTGAGGGATGGTGGATCGGCCCCCTGCTGAAAAAGTTTGCTCACCCCTGAGCTAAATTCTACTCAGAGCAAACCTGAGTAAGTCGTGCTATTTCTAATTTGAGTGGTTCTCCCGAGTATGGCTGACACGCTATGCCTAAACAGCACGGTCATAACAAGAACCAACAGCGGTGTTTTGAAAGAAAGTCAACCAAACAATTAAACCAAACAAACCACAGAGAGAAAATGCTGAGTTATAAGGCACATCCCGCCGCCCACTTTCCCATCACGTGCAGCTTCTGTAATAATTGCAAATAAAGGGCCTGATGTTGTTGTGCGGGGGTAACAAGATTGGGCGTCAACAACAGCAAAAAATAGATTTCAGGCTACAGTTTGCAACTCACATCACGAGAAAGTGCTACTTGTATGTGCGTGTGGGTGTGGGTGTTTGCAGTGTATGTTTTGTACACAGTATTTGAAATTGTAAAGGTTGACAGCACTGCTGATGGGCGCCGGCACTTTCGCACCCTTAGCAGATCAGGAGAGAGATGTATACAAAAAGCAGCTTATGTGAAACCTGAATTCCCAAGTGGACATACAATGGGCCTTTGTTTTTGTGCTTTTACTCACTCACTAACAAATATGCTGCAATTTATTTTAAGTAACCATTTTTTGCTTTAGGATGCATTCTGGCATTTATTTAGATACCTAGGAATTCAGGTTGATTTTATCATAGAATCATAGAATCATAGAATCATAGAACTGTAGAGTTGGAAGGGACCCTGAGGATCATCTAGTCCAACCCCCTGCAATGCAGGAATATGCAGCTGGTCCATACAGGGATCGAACCTGCAACCTATATGAAACACATTTATTACATTTGAGAGTAAACAACCACCATGATAGTAAAAAGGAGAAGATGCTCATATAAATCAACAATTACCGTATATACAGAACTTAAAGTGTTCATCTATATTTCATCTATATTTTCTCTTCCTTGGAGTATCATGACCCTACTTTCACAGATGGAAGACCAAGGTAGAGATAAAGGGAAACTTCCAATTTGTTGGGACTACCTTCGTGGTGATAATACAGTACTTGCATGAAGGATAAAGTCCAGTTGTATGCATGTTTACTGAGTAAGTCCAGCGGTTTACACCAAGCATATGAAAGTGGCAATCCTAAGCACACATATTTGTCCATTGAACTCTTATTTGGGGGCCAGCATGCTCAGAAATGCATTGCAGAAATGGAAAGAATTATCCATGCCAGGCTTGTTTGGTAGCATCTAGGGATAATAATAAAATAAAATAAAATACTCATGTGGAACTGTACTGTTGCTGAAATTCTAACTTCACCAGATAGGATGCTCCTAACACTGGCTGCTCCACAGTGAATCAGCTCTGTAAAAAGGGTAAAAAAAGGTAAAGGACCCCCTGGATGGTCAAGTGCAGTCAAAGGCGACTATGGGGTTACATGCCAATGATATTCTCTTCTTCGCCACTGGTGGTCAGTGTCTAACCATGCTTGGTGAATGTGAGGCTGTAGGCATGGAGACAGAGAGTAATCAGAAGAGGCAGAGGTGTGGTGAGGGAGAGACGCTTGCTGGTTTGTGGTCCTTCCTGAAGCCTTTAATGTGGCTTCTTGGCACACATCCCTAATTATTACCTGGGTATGGCCGCTGTCGCATGCTGACAGTTTCTAGAAGCCACAGGTGAGAGCCGAGTGCAGGGTGGGGACCAAGCTACCCTGGAAGGAGCACACTGTGTCCCCCAGCAGAGCTACTCCTCCTTCCCTAACACCCCATATGCCCCTGTATTAATATTTTAACAACTGGTGGATCACATCACAGGAATTTTCCCTATACCAGGTTAGATAGTACTTAATATTTGTATTGTGCTTTCAAGTGTTTAATACATTTTGTGTGCATTATGCTCCTTGCAGCAACCCTGGAAGTCAATTCAGGAATATTATGTCCAAATATTACAGATGTGGGGGATGATCAAGGCTAGTAGTATCTCATCTGACTGGCAGCAATTTTCCATCATCTCAAACAAAGGACTTTCCCACCACCTGATCTTTCTAAACTTGGCTGTGCTCAGTGCAATCTCTGAAGCCCCTTCAGCATCTTCTTTACCTTACTTTGGATTAGTGCTGCCACCACAGCACCCATTCCTGCCCCTCCCTCCCTCTCCCTCCTTGAGAATGCTGCTGTGATCAATACCAAGCCCCCCCAGTCATAGTTCAGCAGCCTCAGCTTTTGCAGCTGGAGTCAGTCAGGGGTCTTGCCTTCCTAGGTGGGAATAGGCCTGCAAGGCAGGGATCAAGCAACATTGAGGAGCTATGGCTGGATTTTGATAAGTGTGCACCAGGAGAAGTGGGGGTTGGAGGCTGACTTGGAAGAAAGGATCGGTGAACTGAGGGGACCTGTTACAGCTAAGAGATGAGAGTCAGAGGCAGGAGAAGTTGCAGGATTGGCAGGTGAAGAACAGGTGCAGAAGGGAGAGAGAGAAAGATCCAGCTGGTGTAGAGTCCAGGGCTGCCACACCTATTCCTCCTGCTCCCACCTCTCCTGTTCCACTCTCCCCCAGGACCAGAAGAGGATTGAAGCGGGAGGAGCAAAAACTTGCATGAAGCTTGGGGGGGGAGGGGAGATACATAAGCTGAGAACAGGGGCGGGGCCTCTGTTGTAGAAACTGCCTCACTGGGTGCACACCTAGAAGTAACTGACACACATGCTACTGATGGACTTGTCTTTCCCTACCTTGTAAGTGTACTTTTGACAATAGATAACTCATCACTCCAGACATTCCTTGTCTGTTAGCACCATAATAGACTGACTTGTGATGCACCAGGTATTTGGCAACAATCCCTACCCCCTACTTTTGCTGTGCCAGGCAAGCATCAACCCAGATCTTCTATCAAGCAATGGACAGTATTCAACAACAACCACCACAAAAAATGCACAAGCAGCAGGGCCAGCTCACCAATGAGGCAGACTGTAGCAGCCACATCAAGTAGTGGAATCCTGCCCCCAAAGGAACCCTGCGCCCTGCTTCTGGTACTGAGGTTGCATGGTTGTGGTTGCTTCCAGTGAGATATTGCGAGAGCTCTGCAATATCTTGTTAGAAGTTGCTGCAGCCACATGGCTTCAGTGGGGACAGTGGGTGTAGGTGGGTGGGCTTGCTTGTAGGACATGGAGCAGGGATCGTCATGAGGATCTTAAGGGCTGGCAGTTTCTTATACTTCTACACCAGGGTGGGGAACCTCAAGACCACAGGCCAAATGCAACCTTGCAGGCCTATTTGGACTCTCTGCAGGCTACAGACCTGAGTTACCGCCTGAGGCATGAGGGATGAGGGACAACAGAGCCTTCTCTGCTGTGACACTCCAGTGTGGCAGTTTCTTCTTCACTTGGCTCCTTCACCACACTGCAGTCCAATACAATCCTATTTCACCTTTAAAGCCCTAAACAGCCTCGGCCCAGTATACCTGAAGGAGCGTCTCCACCCCCATCATTCTGCCCGGACGCTGAGGTCCAGCACCGCGGGCCTTCTGGCGGTTCCCTCATTACGAGAAGTGAGGCTACAGGGAACCAGGCAGAGGGCCTTCTTGGTAGTGGTGCCTGCCCTGTGGAACGCCCTTCCATCAGATGTCAAAGGGATAAACAACTACCTGACATTCAGAAGACATCTTAAGGCAGCCCTCTTCAGGGAAGTTTTTAACATGTGATTTTACTGTATTTTTGGTTTCTATGGAAGCCACCCAGAGTGGCTGGGGAGGCCCAGCCAGATGGGCGGGGTATAAATAAATTATTATTATTATTATTATTATTATTATTATTATTATTATTAATCACACTTTTAAATATAGTCTCTTCTATTGTGTTTTGGCTACTATGATTTACTGAAACTGCTACCATGGTGATTTTGTGGCTCCTTTTCATCCATTGTGAACTACTTTTGGGTTCACATACTATAGGAAGGCATATATATATAAATTAGCAGATGTCACAGGAGCAAACTCTTAGGAGCATAGGAAGCTGCCAAGGCAGACTAATTATTTTATTTAGCAATGTTCTCCAGGGTTTCATTCAGGGCGTTTTCCTAGCACTACCTGGAGATTGAACTCAGGGCTTCCTGTGTGCAAGGCTTTTACTCTGATCACTGAACAACTTCCCTTGCAATGGAAGGACCAAGGCTCATCCCCTGCAAATGACAAGGTGAGACTTTGTGACTTCATTGCATGCAGTACTGTGCCACAGCCTTTAGCCCTGTAAAAGGACTATAACCACCAATGGGTTCTAGCTAGTTGCCTGCGATCATTTTATCCCCTCTAGAATTTGTGATTCATGGCTATGCTGAAACTCATCAGAAGTGTCATTCAGAACCACTTTCCAGTCGACTTGATCCTCTTAGGAGGCAAGGTCTGCCTTTCAGGATGATTACCAAGCTGCTGGGCTTTGCTCAGCTCTGTGACCTCAATACTCCAAGCCAGCTGGTGTCACAAAAGACTGCTGCTGGTGGTTTCTGTTAATTCCTCCTGCACAAGTCTTGGGGGGGGGGGGGAGGGAAGTGGCAAGCATCCTCTGTTCAACCACACAAGAGGGCATTAAACAAAACAAAGAAAACAACTAGTCAATGGGCAGAGACCTGGTGTCATGGATTGCATGTCCCCTTTCCTTAAAGGGAAAGAAAAAAGCTCAACAACTTTGACTGCCCCCCCTTAACAAAAATCCTGGTGATGCCCATGGTGGGCTGGCTGGATGCAGAGGAGTGGTGGGAGGCAGGGGAAGAAGGCTCAGAGCCAGGGGTGTGAGGTGGGAAGATCAGTGGTCAGAGGGAGAAGAGGGAGCAGATTGGGAGGAAGTGCCATAACCTGAAGAGGCAACAGGGTTTAGTGAAGAGGAAGAGGCTGGGGCACAGAGTGGTTCAGAGGCAGGTGGTGTGGGGCCAATAGGCAGAGTGGAGGCAGGTTACTGAAGAAGTCAGGGAATCTCATCCTAATGCAACCAGCTCCTTTCCCCCCTGGTCTCTCAGAACATGCAGAGAAATGAAGAGGGTGGTGCAAGAGGGACCTGGTGAAGGAGCATTAGAAGCCAGGGATCTTCAGTCCTCGCAACTGCCTCACTGGGGAAAGATCTACGGATAAAAGTTGCTGTTATCACTGCATTGTTTTGGTTTATTTGAATAATGCAGGGGTTGGCAAAGGTTTACCTCGCCTGGACCAGTTCATTCCAGATGAGTCCCCTCCGCGGGCTGGATTGTGAGCGCGCACATCTGCGATTTCTGGCGCCACAGAAGCGAGTCCCCATGCCGCGTTGTGCCGGTTTAGCTCAGGGACTTGCCAAGCGGGTGGCTCGGTTCGGGGGTGGCTCGTGGGCTGGTTAAACGACCCCCGTGGGCTGCTTGTGGCTCATGGGCCTTAGGTTGCCGACCCCTGGAATAATGAATTAGCTTCACTGACACTGGGTGTTTTACTGCTGACCTGCCCAATTGTGGCTTCTGACACCTGGAGGATCACATTTGGCCCCTGGGCTTAACAGATCTTGGCTAGGTCAGCAGTTGCTGGCCCATATGGCTGGCTAACTTTAAGCAGGTAGGTGACGATGGAACCAGGTTTTTCCTGGCACAGGCATCTGTGCAGCTTCTGAAAGTTCATTTAAAAGTCTTCTCTGTATGTTACATCCGAAATACACAATGAGTGCATACTATGCCAGGACAAGGAGCCCAGGTCATTTGCTTTACCCACATTCATTGATTTCAAACTGCAGTTGATCTTCCTGGAAATACAAAGGAACCAGTCTCAAGGGGTTCTTAGAGACATAGGGAACCAACCCCATGTCTCTTCTGTCATCTAAGAATTACTATTATAATGGCTAGAATGCTATGTGAAAATGCTATTTTATTGGGCTTTTGGCCTTGAAAACAGCTGTATCTAAAATCAAATTAAGTTTTGCCAGATGTTTATCCACACTAAAGCAACCTTCTTAAGAACCACTAAGGAGTGGGCAAGCAGGCCTAAAGACAGCATCAATGTGGTATGTACAGCTACACAATGGCACTGCAACAGTTTTTGGTATAGACCTCCTTGTGTCCAGCGGCCAAGAAAGGAGGGCAATTTTACAAGGCTATACAAGTTCTAAGAATAAGACAAAAACTTGAGTCGCATGTGCATGGCACATGCAACTCTGGAATGCGAGTGCCCCCCTTTCCAATTCCTTCTGCAACAAAGCTGTCTGACATTACTTCCCAAAGTGGTAAACTACAGTTGACCCTTCCCCTCAAAACTAGTATCAAATTTTGGTTTGCAATTCTGGTTTGGTGGGAAGGAAGCACAAACCATAATTTGGTAGCTTGGATTGAGCAGCAAACTATGGTTTGCTCTGAAGAGGGAAGTACAGGGAAAGAGGGCAGGAAAGTGTGCCTGAAGCTGAAACTTACATGTAATGCCAAACTAGTTTAAGTGCTTTCTTTGGGTTGGTTCAGGTGCAACTTTTTTGGCTGTGAGAATTCTTATGACTTTGTAAACGGTCAAGAGAAAACAACACATTTTAACACTCCCAAATGTACATGGCACACATTCCATACCACATGACAAAATGAAGAGTTTAGCAACACAAAACTGTTTATTATTTATTAAATGACACAAAATACCTAGATAACAGACTCACTCTTTTTAAAGGACACATATTTACATTATTTACCAAAGAAAAGACTTGCTGTACCCATCCACTGACTTTGAAATTTTCACTTTTTTTGTTTTTTGCACTGAAGGATGCAATGCCCCATTTGCAGACGTGTGTATGTAGAACATTTTTTTTGAAGGAACAGGTTATTTCTCCCTCCCACAAATGTGTGCCTCCTCCCACAACCCAACTCCAAAGGTATTCTTCTGAATAACTTCTTTATACAAAAAGTATATTACATTTTTGAATGCTGCTGTACTCTTAGAACTTTAAATGTGTTTAAAAGGAGGAAATGCTCAACTATATGAATTCATCAAAAATGAAAGTGATACTTTAAGAATGCACAAAACCAAAAACATTTTGTCTTAAAAAGAAAGTTACGACAGATGCTCTGCTTTGGAAAAGTTAAGAGACCGGGACACACATATATATACACACAAACAGAAAAATAAGCATCTGAAAGAGATCAGGAAAGTAAAACCATAGATAACGTAAGTTTTTTTTAATTCTACTTTTTAAAAAGTTTACCATATATACTTTGGCACCTTTTTGTAAGCTAGAGAACAAAACAATCTTTACAACACATTTGCCATTAGTTTTGAAACAAAATGGTCACGGTTTTCTTAAAAATGTATTTAAATCAGAAAGAAAGAAAAAATAATTCATTTTGTAGGGTATAAAGTTTTTTGTGTTTTTTTTTACAAATCCCCCAAACAAAAATATTTGTCAGAATAAATTTGCAGTTTTTAAAAGAAATGCAACTGCTTTGAACTGCACACAACAGAGGAAGATCTGAAAATGTCTGGCCACACAGACTGTTTGGGTCGCAGTCTAACCCCACTGCAAGAAAATGTATTTATATATATCTATTATAAATATCTTTATGGCTCAATAAAGCAGGCACATGATTCCAGCAAAAAACAGGAAAAAGAAAAAAAGTTGCTGGAGAATATGGCTGGAAAGTAGTTTTTGCCATAGCTCAATATCAATTACAGGAAGATAGGGAAAGTGACTTAGTAATTTAGTAATGCTCATTGGGGGGAAAAATGTGAAGCAAAGGCATAGTTTGTTAGTTGTTCATATTTTAACACACTGCTTCTGGAAAATGTTTTTTGCAGAAATGTGACAATTGAATGGATCACAATCACAATTGTGGGCACATTTCAGAATAGGATTAAGGTGCAGTTTCCAAAGAACTTACCCCAGATAAGAGTTTGCTTGAGTTGAAATTCATCTTTTAAAAGGAATTATTTCCTTCCCCAAAAGGCATTCAAATCACAAATTTGTATCAGGCACACCAAATTGTACAGCAGCTTTCATTTCCATCCATCCCCCATTGTGAACTCCTCCTAAGTTTATTTTCTATAAATAATGCTCATTCTGGGGGACACTTTTGAGAAACATCACATATAAGTGGAGCAAGGATGACAACAACAGAAGAGGCATCCTGCAGCTGACGCAAAACAATCTTTAAAAGCACATCCCGTGATGAATTCTTAGTTACCGTCTCCCCAAGATTTCCCAAACCTCACTTGATCTAGCAATATTACTCTGTAAATGGCAGGCTCTCATACTTGAAATGGGTCTGTTTTGCTGCAAGCATTGCCCCTTCCTAGGTGACCAGGGCAGAATCTGAAGATAAGCCATCAAAAGATTTTCTGGCTTAAGGAGTTGTGAGGAGCTTTGGGAAGTCAGCTCTGGTGAGCTGTAACTGTTATCAATACTGTGTCATGCTCAGTATAGAATTGCTCAGCTTTTGTTAAACAGGAGCACTCCAACAGAAGCCTGAAGAGAAACCATGAGAACAAAAACAAATTTAACAAACAACATTCAGAAAACTGAGCTTCAAAAACAATGTAACACACAAAAGAAGGTTGAGGATATGATTATTCCCCCACCCCTGCAGCCAAGCTAATGTCGACCCATTCGTGGGTATAAAGGTTTGGGGGGGGGTGTAAAGGTTGTTCCAAAGTCAGAAAGAGGCTTCAATGCCCTTGTTGCCTTTCCCAACTTCCTGGTATCTTCCGAGGGTTGTGCAATACTTCAAGAAGACTAGCTTTCTAGATTCTTTGCAGCTATACAGTTAAGGAGAGCCTGGGAAGCCTGGCAGATTGATTCAAGGCACAATGCAGCTGACATTAGATGCATCTCTACAAAAAAGCCATCTAGATTCCTGGCCCAATAGGAAGCCCCATAGGATTCTGCAAAGGATGAAACCCCCTGCTTTTTGTTCTTGTAGTGCTTACGTAAAGACAGAGGGAATCCCAAACCAACAACTGTGGTATTATTAATTTCTGAGTATACAGTGTTAACATTTTCTTCTTTGCAATACTAAAAAAAATGTATTTTACTAATACTAAAATACATTAATAATGTTTTTTATTTGTTTGAAGGCAACGAGCAAAGGGAGCATCAGTAGTTTTAACCCCTGCACTTTCAAGGTTGCACAAATCCAAGCATGGGGTGCCAAAACAACGAACAGTATCAGCCTTACAAGTGCATTCACAGGAGTGTAATTTTATTTCTAAAGAAATAAAAACTTGGGTGAACGTGAGATTGCCCTTTGTTATTCAGAGTGATAGTGAAATCAATACTTTGGCTGTTTATTATCAAACCCTTAAAAAGGGCTTCCCTTTAGACCAAGGACCCAATGGAACCACAAAGACCAGATACTTCCATACAGTTTTCTGCACACCATACTGAATATCATGCGAAGAGTTCAACAGCATTCTTCTGAAAATGTAAATACCAAAATGGGCATGTGAAAATCAATTGAAATGCCCACTCTACTATACCCCCACCCCACCCCTTGTGTTGCTTCCTTTCAGCCACTGGTAGTAGAAAAAGTTAATTTAATGGGATCAACAGGTTTGCTTATCCATCAGCAACCAAGTAGAACATCAAGTGTGCAGAAAAGGAAAGAAAGAAAGGCCCATTGTGTGTTTATGCAATGTAGTTGTACTGGTTCGGGTTCTCCTTGTCTCTTTCCATGTAGTCTCTGTCAATCAACGACTCTATTCTCTTCTTAAGGTCCGCGGGCTGTGAAAGCAATTCAGGAAGTCAGCAACCATTTTTTAATCATGGTAGTATTAAAATATGTATATAATGATCATTCAGTTTTTACATATTAGTGTACTAATTCAATTCCTTCACATGGGTGCAAAGGTTTATAAACAGAAAGAAATTAAGATTCACAACACAGGTGGACTTTGGACATGCACTTTACTGCATCTACAAAATCTTCCTATTCTAAACAACACATAGCATATAGGCATATGTTCTGAGTGTTGAAAGCTCACAGCCGTCCTAACTTATCCTATATTGGAATTGTTTATCATTTGATGACTAAATCTTTTGGTTTTGCTATACTAAAGGTAAAGGTAAAGGGACCTCTGACCATTAGGTCCAGTCGCGGACGACTCTGGGGTTGCGGTGCTCATCTCACTTTATTGGCAAAGGGAGCGGGTGTACAGCTTCCGGGTCATGTGGCCCGCATGACTAAGCCGCTTCTGGCGAACCAGAGCAGCGCATGGAAACGCCGTTTACCTTCCCGCCGGAGCGGTACCTATTTATCTACTTGCACTTTGTGCTTTCGAACTGCTAGGTTGGCAGGAGCAGGGACCCAGCAACGGGAGCTCACCCCGTTGCGGGGAATCGAACCGCAACCTTTTGATTGACAAGCCCTAGGCTCTGTGGTTTAACCCACAGCGCCACCCGCATCCCTTTTTGCTACACTGGACATTCTCAAAAACAAAACTATTTTTATCTTGAAAGTTCTGTAACAAGCAGAGAATTTGCAGGACTAATTTTGATGCCGATAGTTTAAGCAAGAATACTCATACTCTACCTTTACTGGGAATTTAAGCTGGTTGTATACTTCAGACACGAGCAGATTGTGGCTCAACGTCTTGCGCATTTTCATGATTCTCACAATTGCAGCATCAATTTGGTACTGACGATCCTGAAAGACTCTCTCTGTAGTGCTTGCTTGTTCTTCCACCTGCAGGAGCAGGACATTTGGGGGGGAAAGCATATCAGAAATGGAAAAACTTTTTTAATTATGTCAGCTCTAAAGTGAATGGATTAATTTAAATCAGCCATTAATTTGGGATGGGTGGATGAAATTACATTGGTGTTCCACGAGGTACTACTTCTGATAAGAAAAGCCACCCCCCTAAACCTGAATACCCTAAATATATCTTTGTATTCTAAGTCACCTGCTTCTACACAAACCATCTCTGTTCATCAAGTTAATTATTTGGGTGTGGCCATTTAGAAGTCAGGCAGGGAAGCAATGACTAATATTTAGCATCTCTCAGGAGGAGAATCCTGCCTTTGAAATACCTTTCCAATAACTGTATACGCCTACTATCCTGCATTTTAAGCACCAGTTTGAAAAGCTGTTATTTGTTCAGACCTTTGCAATAGTATTTAAAGGCTGATTATTGTACATCTGGCTAAGAATAAACAGGAGTCCTGCTAGATCATACCCAAGGTCTAGCTGATCCAGCAATCTGTTCTTGCAGTCGTGAACTGGACACCACTGAGAAGCTTATAGCAAGGTGGGGGCCACTAGGGGGCGCATTGGAAGATGGCTGACAATACCATCTCTCCGACCCACACGGGGTAATTAAGAGGCTGTTATGGGAGTAGGCAGCCTCCCTTGTTGCCCCAAGGAAATGGGGAACACTGCCCTTGCCTGCTGTGCCCATAAATCACCCTCTAATTCAAAAGAAGGGGGTGAGGGCCCTAGGCAAAATGCCCCCATGTGGACCTCGGCTCTCCTGGACGCTGTCTCTGATCGCGCACTAGTTGCAGCAATTTGGAATAATTAATTACAAAAGAAGCAAATGCACATGTTTCAAGTGAAGAAGGGGAGTGAAGTCTGCTAATTTAAGTGACCTCTGTGAAAGAAGACGACAGGTTGGAGAAACAGGAATATTTTACGATGAAGATACACCAAAGGCTGGGTATGTTGACAACAACGGGACTGAATGCGGGGGGAAAACCTTTTTTACTTTCCTTCTATGTGATTTACAATAACCCCTCCTCATTAGAATCGTCGGTTGAACTGACCCAAGCAGGATGATTAAGGTCTGTGTGGAGATAAACTTTAACCAAAAGTATGCTATATGAAGATCGAGAAGCAATAAGAGCTTTTGGGAATGGTGCAGCAATTAATTTGGAGTCGCCATCTTGCCAAAGCATTTATAGCCGGGAGGAAGAAAGGACTTGTTTTCAGACTGCATTCCTAGTGAATCTCCTCAGAGGTTTTGAGAAAGGAGGCAGATTGGTGAAGATTAATGACGCTAAGACTGTTTTGATGTATGGAAGTGATGTTATATGGAAAACGTCTGGATATGGCTACTGGATAAAAAATAATAATAACCACGCAGGATTACAAACTGTTCTAACCAGCTTGCGGAGATTATCAGAGGTCACAAAGAGAAAGGAAAAATATATGAAAATAACAACAAAAGATGTGGAAAAACAGTAAGAAAGGACTGGATAGTACTGTGAACATCATAAGATTAGATTTGTGGACATTAAAACAGCAGTAAGAAGCAAGAAGTTGATTGGACCCCCTTTGAAACTTGAAATATGGGTACCCCCAACAAAAATTTAAAATTCGGCTGTGTAATTTGGAATTTATGTAATTTGGTTTGATTTGATGTAATTGGTCGGTTAATAAAAAATTATTCTTAAAAAAAAATGAGAAGCTTATAGCAGGGCATGAGAACAGCCCTTGACCGTTCATAGTCCAACATCTGGTGTTCAGTGGTATCCTCTCTACAATACTGGAACAAGTACTTGGCCATCATTACTAGTAGTCATTGATAAGCTATTCCTCCATTGATTTGTCTAACCCCTCTTTAAAGCCATCCAAACTGGTGACTACCGCTACATTGATTCAAATGATGTTTTAGTGTTTTATGACTTCTATAGCTTTAAAAAAACAACAACTGCCCTGTTTGCTTTCATTTTTAAATGGTAAAGCTGCATGGAAAGTGATTTTTTTTTTTTTACATTAAATAAATATTAAGTCTTTTTGCTGGGGTGCAGGCAGTGTCAATGAGAAGAATGCACATTTTGTAACACCAACAGCAACTGAAAAACTGTGTGGGGTGTAAGACCTGGTGGCTCAGAGGAAGCTATGATTTAAACATTTGCAATGAAACATGATTTCTACCCTCTTCCTGGTCATCTTTTAGTGGGCGTTTAGCGGCAGGAAGGAAATGGAAATAAACCAGTACAGTGGTACCTCTGGTTGCGGACGGAATCTGTTCCAGAACTTTGGTCAGACCCTGAGGTTTCCGCAGCCGGAGGGACCACGTCTGCACATGCGTGCACGCGTGGCAGCAGACCACTTCTACACATGTGTGTGCGAGAAACACTTCCAGGTTTGCCGCTTTCGCAACCTCACATTTACTTTGCCTGAGGGTAATGTAAGCCGAGATGCTACTGTATATTATAAGAATAAGCTATAGCTAGCAAGCCACCCAGCAAGGAACTGATGGCCATGAATAATTCAACCAGTAAGCATGCAATGTAAATAGATGCTTTGCCAAACACTAGGAAAATGAAAATCTAATTTAATGTAAAAGACAGCTTTCGTGTGTAATGAGTCAAGAGCAAGTGTCTTGATTTCCCAAGCTCAGAAAAAAGAGGTTTGTGTAATTCCTGCCTCTGGCATATCAAATAGCTCCTGATGACTCCAGCAGAATAAATGGAAAGCTGGAGTCAACATAGCTGCCACTGATCTGCTTCTGGGTGATTTAGGCCACTGATCAGGCGACCAGAAAACATATGACAGTAATCTGAAGGGGGTGGGGAGAAACAGGTACCGTTTCTTTCATCTGGATCTGATTGATTTTTATCCTGAATAGCTTATGCCTGAAGTCATCATTGCAGGTAAATTTGTCACCATCTTCCACATCTTTGCCTTTGGGGCTTTTTGTTAGCACTCTGGCCTTGCCACAGGCTAGTGACTGGAGGGTTCGTCGGAGCTCTCCATCCTCTAGAATAGAAAGGAGATGGTTTAGTTTTTTAGTCACTAGTATTCAGAAACAACAAGGAGCATCCAATACTAACCTATTCCAGTAGCTTGTTTTATCTCCTCTAAACTGAATTCTTCACCTTCGTTAAACATAAGCAGCACTAAAGTCTGGAATAATGAAACCTGCAGCTCCTTTTTCCCCTGTCAGAAAAAAAGAATGATAAAAATATTTCTGCATTTCCTTAGAAAACTTAAGGAATTTGTTTAATGATAGTTCTATATGCATGCAGAGGGAAGTCCTACAGCTTGCAGAAATAACATCCATTCTGCAGAAAAGGAAATATTATCCACATGACAACTGTGTTGTCTTTAGAGCAGAGTACTTAATACCCTATGAAGACATAATGTGTAACTATGGTTTGCCTTCCTTAACTATGTATCTGAAACACTTAGACCAGTTAGGATTGGCTATGAATGTGGTTGTGAAATTGCAGACAGTCTGAATTAACAATGCTGAAATCTATACCGAGCAAACCCTCGTTAGGACAGTTTCCCCGATTCTCCAGCTATTCTGTCTTCCTAATGTTTCCCTGTTTCCAGGCTTAATTCAAAGTGCTGGTTTCAACCTATAAAGTCCTTTTACAACTTGGAAACCAATACAAGTCTATGCTCATCCAGGGTTCAACCAAAAGATTCACCGAAAGATGGGCATTTCATCCAGTGATGGTACAGGATGTTGGTGGCAGAACTGATGAAGAAACGAAAGCACATTAAATGAAATAAGGCAGAAATGGTTCAATAAAACTGAACAAAAGCCAGAAACCATTTTTTTAAAATGGGATTGATCACTTAAAAAGACCTGTTACATTCCACATTTACTAAATGACTTCAATGAGTGATTAACACTATACTGGTAAGAAAACATTACCTCTTTAAATTCTGCTTTGAGTACACAGTGTCCTAATGTTGATTGCCACTGAAGTTTTCTGCCACTGTGCTTTCCTAGATAAAATGTCTTGAATATCTCTTGCAGTTTCACCATCTGAAGAGAAGAGAAATATGAGCTTAAAGTTGAAATGATCAATTACTATTTCCTTATTTCTGCCCTTTCCCCCCACCCTCTACTTTCTGACTGCTTATCTGAAAAGGCTCTATCACTATTATATTTGTACCATGAAACTTTATACTCAAGTCATTTTAATACCAGCATTTTACAACCAAAAGGGTTTAAGATTAGAATTAGTTTCTAATCCTCAATTAAGAACTGCTAGTTTCAACTAAGTAAATCTTTGTGCCACAGCTTCTTAAGAGATTTAATAAAGTCACCTCTATCCCAAATTGTTTAAATACACTTTTTTTTAAAAGTGCAAGAAGCTTCAACTCTTCTCTAAGTTTTGTACATTTATTTTTACAAAGGGAGAGGCTCCCAAACTACTTACTTAACCTACTTAATTTAAATAATCACCCCTCAAAATATCCAATCTAAAGCTTGATGCAATCTCAGATGTTTCTTGGCCATCTTCCAGCTTTCTAATTATTAGGTAACTAATGTTTAATTTTAATCAGTAGTTTATAGTCATCAGCATCAAAGAAGGGCAGTAAATTTATTTCATTTTGGAAGTGTTGTTCAGCTATCTTACCTCTGGTGGCAAGTGCACCTCCATAGGCACATAGGTTGGCCAATAACCCATAGTCAAGATGTTCACGGTGAGTTCAATGTTACCAGGTACATTCTGATTTTGCATATACTACAATAGAATCAAATGGATAGAATTGCCATACAGAACTACAAACAAGCTACAGGCATTATTAGCCATTTATCCACTTCATATTTAGATCCTATCCTTTCTCCAAGGAGCTCAGAGTGGCAGAAATCAACTCCCACCTCCCCAATCAATCACCTTGAAATTAACAGAGATGGAAACTGGGCATAGGTCACCCTGTAAATTTCATGAAATTGAAACCCAGATTTTTCAAGCTGAATTTCCTTATCTACTGCTACATCATACTAGCTCCAACAAAAAAAACCAAAAATCCTTAACAGCATTACAAATTTGGCTTGCAGAAGCAAAAATGTGTTGATGGAACTAAAGTATGAGTAGTTCAGTTGGTAGAGCATGAGACTCCTAATCCCAGGATTGTGCGTTCAAGTCCCACATTGGGCAAAAGATTCCTGGATTGAAGGGGGGTTGGACTAGATGACCCTTGTGGCCCCTTCCATCTCTACAATTCTATGAGAGGCAGGTATGCGTGTTGTGAGAAAGCAAAGCAAGAGGGAGTCCTTGCAATGTCCTTTTCAGATGTAACTGAACACAAGCGGATAATGATGAAATAAGGATGGCCACTTTGTACCCATACCTGCTTAAACTGTATCATGATGTCTTTAGAAAGCTCCATGTCTTTAAACATTCCTTCAAGTTTACTGGTGAAAGCAGCTCCACATTCTACAAAAGGACAGTTGTGTATTGAAGTTGCAGTTAGGAATTTTGTCACTGTCAACAAGTGACTAAGAGCGCATCATTAACAAGAGGGCAGAGATATATTTTCTGTTTCAGTTCAAGTTGAAGATTAGGGCAGTATTGCAGTGCTGCTCAGGAGTGGCTGGTTTGGTGACCACTGCTGCAGATTGGTTCTGCTGGTGTTCCCTCACTACTCTGTCCTAGTAAAGCAGCAGTGACACTGTCTTTCAGGAATCCTTCACACATGACATTGTTTTTCTATACAGTGGTACCTCGGGTTACATACGGTTCAGGTTATATACACTTCAGGTTACAGACCCCGGTAACCCAGAAATAGTACCTCGGGTTATGAACTTCAGGATGAGAACAGAAATTGTGCTCCAGGGGCGTGGCGGCAGCGCAATGCCCCGTTAGCTAAAGTGGTACTTCAGGTTAAGAACAGTTTCAGGTTAAGAACGGACCTCCGGAACAAATAAAGTACTTAACCTGAGGTACCACTGTACAGGAATACGCTCTGTGCAGGAAAAAGGTATGCACATTACAACGGCTAAAGAATACTCAAGTGACTTATTGTACAAAAACATACATTGGGGATTTCCTATGGAAAGTATACACAAAAGAAATTAGCAGAGGATAAAACAAAAAAACCTTACCATGTTTGAGCTTGGAAAGCATAGATTTTTCAGCATCGACTGATGCACTTTTGCCAACTAATAGCCGCTTTGCTAAATCTTTTTTGTAAAAGGCCTCAAAAACATCTTTTCCTGTAGAAGAGAAGCAGATTTAAAGCTCCTTTCCAAGTACATGTTCTCCAGAGGGGAACCCTGAAGCTCCCCTCATTCCAAACAGGTCTAGGGGCTTGATAGATTATTTTGAGATGGCAGAGAGATTCAGTGGAAGGTTTGACCCAACCTTCTTATTATTTCCTCAGGGTGGCTCTATGCTAGAACCAGTTGCTATCTATGCATTCCGACCCACCAAATTTAACACCACAAATAGTTTACAGATTCATTTTTAAAAATCGATGTGCGTAGTTCCTGTGTGTTAAGGCAATGAACCTGAGTTATGCAATCTTGAGTATTTAATTAACTCTGATTCCTGCAGACCTAAACCCCAAAACAAGCTGGGAGAATAACAGTCTTATTCTCATTCATTAAGTCTTATTCAGTCAGCATTATTGGGCCTATATTTTTTGCTGATATGCATGGGTGCCTAATGTAAAGAAGAAGACCAGGTCTTACCATAAATAAACCTAAATATAATCATAATTTTATCCAACATCTTTTCGAGCTCTTCATCAGTAGCCTCTTTGTTACCTGCACGAAGCTTTGAATCCACATACTTAGCTGAAGAAACACAAAACCAAAAAGGAAGAGATAGATCTGAGTAGGAACTCCTAAATCAAGTCTTAGTTTATTCTTGACTAGGCTAGAAACACAAAACCAAAAAGGAAGAGATAGATCTGAGTAGGAACTCCTAAATTAAGTCTTAGTTTATTCTTGACTAGGCTAGTGTTCTATAACCTCTACTGGCTCATTGTCAGTTCTAACAGAAAAGAAGTGTCATGCCAGCAACAGCCTTAGCATCTACCAAATGTGACATCACTGTGGAAAGCAAAAGGGAACTAAAAACTCTGAGCATTCAAAACCACCATCTTCTCCAGCCTACCTTGCTGCTCCCAAGTACAGTGGCACCTCTGGATGCGAACAGGATCCGTTCCGGAGCCCCGTTTGCATCCTCAGCAGAATGCAACCCGCGTCTGCGTGGGTCGTCTGTGCATGAGCGGCGAAACCCAGAATTAGCCCGTTCCGTTACTTCCAGGTCACCGCGGAATGCAACCCGAAAATGCTCAACCTGGAGCTACTTTAACCCGAGGTATGACTGTATGACCAATTCTTAAATATCAGGTCTGATTGGAAGCCAGCCCTCTTCTTCCCTCTCACAGCCAAGGGGCTGCAAAGCTCCATCAGAGGAACTAGACTGATCGAGAACCAAACTCAGAAATACAACCTTGCACAAGGTATCTGCTAGCTATAATAAGTATTTCACTAGACTATAATTGTGCCAGCTGTGATTATATGAATGTTTCCAGGAGTACTGGAGTTGCTGTCCAAGTTGGTTGCTGTCTTCTATCACTTGCCTTTTCTCCAAACTAAAGAGCCTCAAATGTTGTAATCTTTTCTCAAAGGGGAGTTACTTCATCCCCTTGATCATCTTGGTCACCCTTTTCCGAACCCTTTCCGGTTTCACAATATCCTTTTTGAGGCAAGGGAATGAGAATTGTACAGGGCATTCCAAATGTGGTTGCTCCATATATTTGTGTAACGGCACTATAGTATTAGCAGCAGCTTTGTTTTGGATGCCTAATGATTATTAGCATGCAATTCATCTTTTTTACATGGTTCAGCATCTTCACTGAGCTTTCCACTACCATCTTGAGACTATTATTAGTAGGAGTCTTAACAAGTTGAAATAACAAGAAGAAGAAGAAGAAGAAGAACTACCACCTATAAGCTCAGCTGGTTTATTTGGTCTTTTGTTGATGAAGGTCTCAAAGGCTTCTTTCATGGCATTAACAAACTTCTCGTTCTTCAAAAAGCAAATGTCAATTATATGATCAACTTTATCCTTGAAGTCTAGTAGCTCTTGTACCATGGTTTTGTCTTTTTCTGGATTGATTACTATGGTGCTGCCGAATGCCTGCGAAGGAGGAAAGTTATTTATCACACACTTGTGCTGGATGCCACATATAGTTTGAACAAGATCCAGTGCGTAAGGACACACATTGCATGCTTTACACAAAAGCAGTATGCACTAATCAATTTATTGCCTATTTCATTACACCCTGCCCTTTATTCAAGGAGCTCAAGGTGGTGTACGTGGTTCCTACACCCCCATTTAATTACCACAACAACTCAACGAAGCTGGTACAAAGTCAGCCAGGGAAGCTTTATGTTAACCCATGAAGATTTTCAGAATGTTAAGAAAGGGAATGAAATGGATCCAATAGAGATGATGGCTCCTCACTGTGCTCACAACAATGTTGATGCAAACTTGTTCAGCCTATATTTTAGAAAACTTTGGTGACAGCTTAGCCACATGATTAGTCATATATGGCTTATAAACCAAGATTTTGCAGACATCTTTCCCCACCTCAATAAATTTAAGACTTGCTCCTCCAAGTTAACTTTTCGAAATAAGTCACATATTGATACCTTTATATATTCAATCCATTGCTGCAAGAGAGCTTGCACTCCATTTTTCACTCTACTGAACAACTGATACAATAGAGACAAATCCTGAATTCGATTTTCATCCAAAAGGTGATTTAAACCTGCAAGATAAAAATGTGTTACTAATTACTCCAAATGAAACAAATGCAACTGAGAATATTTAAGAAACTACAGGTCTAAAAGGTGGGAGAAGACTGAAAGTGAGACAACAGATGAATTGAGAAACCACATTGGATGAGACAGTTTTCAGAAGTGAAGGTCTTAAATCTATTGCTGAGGCTGCTGCTCCTGCCACATGATTTCTAGTGAAGAATGGGTTTTTTATATTAAAATGGGATAACATTGAAAAAATGGTGGCAAGGAGAATAATAATGTACACCTTCACAAACTCCTAGGATAAAGAATGGGATAAAGCAAAACAAACACTTCCATTCTGTACAGCTAGAGGGAGCCCTTTCAGTGCTTTCACACACCACATAAGAGTAAGCAAAATGTGATTTTAAAAACACCCCCTTTCCCTCCATCAGCTTTGGCACGATAGTGGCAGCATTCCTGGATGTTGCTCTAGAATCTCGTGGACAATGCTTCTGTCTGTATCTCATGCACCCAACTCCCACCAATATGGGTTACAGGCTCTCTGGTAATCCTATGTTAACTGCCCTTCAGGAAAAGCAGATTTCATTCTCTTTGAAAAGCATGGTGTCTTAAGCATAATGACCATTTTAAAAGGCAAGAAAGCAAAACATTTCGTTTATCTCACCTATCCCTTGTCTTCCACTGAAAGTTGACATCCATATTGCCTTGAAACTCTTAATGCTATATAGGGTTGACAAATCTTATCGGACAACCTGTACCCAAACTTTCTCTTTTTCTGTTCCTAGGAATATTATGTTTTCATTCTGAAACACATCTGAAGGCACTACAGTGGCTCCTTACCTGCAATGAGGACAGGACTTGCAAGCAGGGGCGTAGCAAGGGGTGTGTGGTGAATGCAGTCTGCCCTGGGTGCCATCAGGAGGGGGGCGGGTGACAAAATGCTGGCTGAACTCATCTCTGAATTTGTACTTGAGGCGAAGGGCGCACATGCAATTACCTCGAGGAACCGAGTGGGGTTGAGACTGAGTTGCATCAGGCGCTGTCGGCCAGGCCAGGCCCTGCTCTCCCTGGCCATGCTCTGTCCTCGTACAGCTAGGAACTGAGCGGGGTTGAGTTGTATTACATCCCCTTTGCACCTCCATAGCCAGGCCCTGCTCTCCCTACCTGAACATGTGCTGGGATGGGCCCCTGCGATAGAGCGGAGGCAGCAGGGATGCCACAGAGCCCTGCCTGGGGGTGCCACTGCCTGCTCCTCCTATGTGCCCTGCTCTGCGCTTCTGGGGACACTAGCGTCGGTCCAGTAGAGATGGGGAGCCCAATGCCGCCAGCAGCGGGGGGCGGGGCTCAAGGCAAGCAGCAATGGTATATTTGCCTGTTGATGTGACATTCAGACTAAAAATTACCGTATTTTTTGCTCTATGACTCACTTTTTCCCTCCTAAAAAGTAAGGGGAAATGTGTGTGCGTCTTATGGAGCGAATGCAGGCTGCGCAGCTATCCCAGAAGCCAGAACAGCAAGAGGGATTGCTGCTTTCACTGTGCAGTGATCCCTCTTGCTGTTCTGGCTTCTGAGATTCAGAATATTTTTTTTCTTGTTTTCCTCCTCCAAAAACTAGGTGCGTCTTGTGGTCTGGTGCGTCTTATAGAGTGAAAAATACGGTAACTGAAACCCATTCTTTATTACCTTCAACTGGATTTATGACTGGATTGTGAATACACCTTGGCTGGAGTGGTTTAAAGAAGATTGAGTTTGTTTTCAAAGAATTCTTATAGATAAATTGGAATTTTAAAGTTTGGAACAGACTAGAGTACAGGAAAGTACAGGAAGTGGTGTTTCCTGGGAAAGCAGCCTTGACAAAGTGATAAGGTACTGTTGAAAAACTGACTGTTTTGAGAACCAGGGAAGGCAGAGTAAATTATGTGAATTCCACACGGTCCTGAGTATTTTGAGTAGTTAAAAACATATCAAGGAACAAGGTTTGCTTGGAATTGAGGGGACTTTTCTCTGTGGGGAAAGAAGAATTGATTAAGGAAATGAAGGAAATTTGGGATAATTTAGCAGACAAGATTCGAGCCCAAATGGATAAAAATATGGAAATAGTGTCAGAACTGACTACTAAGATAGAACCATTGATAACAGAAGAATTGAATGTCTTGAAGCAAGGAAGGGAGGAAATTAGGAAAAATGGATGAGACTAACATGAAAAAAACTCAGGAGACACATAGGGTAGATATGGATGGTAGGGGCGGGAAGCAGGGAACACTTAAGAATGCCTTGATGGTTGAAAAGAGATTAAAAATACAGTCTCTGAGACAAAGTTAGGGAAAAAACATTTTAGGTGCTTATGCTCACAATGTTAAGTAAATAAAACAGAAAATAACACTTGTGTAAGTATCTTTCCTTTTAATAATTTCAAATGGGGGGGGGGGTTTGACAAAAAAAATTCCACACTGGGTACCACCTGGCCTTGCTTACGCCACTGCTTGCAAGTCATCATTTCGTATACTGTTCAGCTATTTCATGAACTGGGTGGGCAAGAAGGACTTTAGAATCTGATTGGGTCGTTTCTGTTTAGTATAGGGAACTGAAAGCCCTGAAGAAGCAGTAAGAAGAAAGATTTATATGAAGGAAGATAGGTTACCTTTCTGTAGAATGGCTGTTAAATGTTCACCTAGCAGCTGCTTTTCTACAGTAGCAATTAGTGGTTTCCTATAGGAAAAAGTGTTTAGAATTACATTCTTTTTGCTTACCAGTTAACCATTTTCAACCCAACTGGAACACCTAGATGCTTCAAACAATAACATTTCAATTACTTGTTAACAATGTGTTTATGGTCCAGATTGGTGTGGGTGTGGGTGTGTGTGGGTGTGGGTGTGGGTGTGGGTGTGTATAAAAAACTGCTTCTGGTCTCTCCTGTCTTTTATATAAAGCAGATAAATCATCTAGAGCAGAGGTAGCCAATGCAATGCCCTCTCGATGTTGATGAGCTACAACTCTCATCTTTGACAATTTATTCCCAGAACTTGTTTAAGTTTTTCATGGTTTTAATGGTGTCAACGCTTGTCTTTTCTTCTGGAAACTATGTAATTTCTGACAACTGATGTGAGTGTGGCCTTGCTAGACATTATTCTTTATGTCTAGGAAATTAAACCACACTTTGGCAAAAAGAAATGCTGAAACCAGGAGGTCATTTTTAACATGTTTAACACACCAGGTTGAGGGAGTCCCCACACTTACTGAGTGCTTTGATCCAAGTAGGTGATAATCCTGTCTGCTTCTTCTTCCAAGCGTTTGTTGACATGATGGAGGTACTCTGGAACCTGACAGATTGAATAAATTATGGAGAAAAGTTAAATAAGGTGAGAATGGTATATCCTTTATTGGGGGAAAAATGTCTGAGAAACAAATTGGAGGGGCATTATTATATATTGTCGTATTATTGCTGAAATACTTAATTGTAGCCTGTGTCAGCACAGCAAAGCAAGTCTTGGGAGCTACTGTTCTGCCCTCATTAACCAGGAGGTTAATGTCCCCATGGTGCCCATGAGCAATAAGATAATAAAATACCTCTCTTTCTTGCATAAGCCTCTGTCCTTCCGCTGCATATAGGCGATTTGTTTCTTCTAAGAATCTATGTTCAAAAGAATCCTGATAAATCTGTGGAAAACAGAAATGGGTCATTTGCTTAGGATGCTCTCACAACACAACACAACACAACACAACACAACACAAGTACAGGTTCAATGTGATGGGGCATCCCTTGCTTACCTGAAGATCTGAAAGCATGCTGAGAAGGCTGCGAAGAAGGCTCCTGTCAATAGCCTCGCCGCTCCTCTCTCGCTCAACCAACAGAAGGATGCCATCAATGGTCTTGTTTTGGACCTTCTGATCGCTAATTATATGAGTCCTAAACAATTCTAGCCCCATATCCCTGGAAACGAATAAATCATTATAAGGAAGCAGAGACCAACACAGAGAGGCAACTTTGTTCTACATTTATTTTGTCTAAGCGCTCAACTGCAGAAGTAATCTACAGGTATTACTTTCTGAATACAGCACAAGAGAAAGTTAGTTTTTGGCTCTTTCATGCATATATGACCTAACCCAGCAAGCCAGATTCTCATAAAGGGTTCAGAAACTAGTAGTTGACCAGGCCTTAAGTGATCTGTGTAAATGTCCATAGCAAGCTCTTACCCCAAGGGTGGAATGGGCCCATTTTACCTGTACATTTTTCCAAGCACCAAAAAATGTGTGTAAATGCATTTAAGAGGCATGTATTCATATGAATTGGATATACCTACTCATATAACCTGAAATTTGGATAAATACATACATACTAGGAATTCTTCCAGAGTTAAGTTGAGAATGGGATTTAAAAGATTAAAAACAGGCAGTTGGCTGGGGGAGAAAACAAAAGGAGTGCTTCCAGAATTTAATAATAACAAGTTTAATACAAGCAATAATAATAATAACAAGTTTAATACAAGCAATAAATAGGTTGGAAAAAAACTTATAGCTCCTTTCACGAAAGGAGTCCTTCTATAAACGGTATGATAAATTGAGGTCCAACCTAATGTGCACCACTTATAACACTGATACTGCACTGGGAACACAAGGCTCTAAACCAAACTCTGACACATTTTGTTCCTGTAAAAGTCACTGAGGAGATTTTTAAATAAGTACACAGACAATGAGTAGAGCTCTGGAGGGCATAACCCAAAGGTCTGCATTTTGTTAAGCATGCTTAACTACATGGTTAAAAACAAAAACAAGCAGTCAATTGTTCCAGGCTAGCAGCATTCTACTTTTGCATCACCTGTTTTAAAATTTCAAGACTAAATTGCTATTTGCTTTTGCCACTGGCCCGTTTCATAGTAAAGCATAATTAATGGTTTACCATGAATGCGTCAACCTGGATTGTTTTGCTTCTCACTGTGAGCGTGCAGAGGAAACAAACCATGATAACACCTGCTTGGCATTATACCTGAACCAGGAATTGTTGTGCTCACGCAAACAGTGATTGAAAAACCAGGAACAAAAGAAACAATGCTAATTGTTCTTTGTTTCTCCACAGTGCTGGTGGAGAGGCAAGACGCAGGCATAAATGGCTTGTGTACGGCTTATTGTAATGTTTGAACACGGTACCAGAAGACACGAGACCCTTTTGCCAAGCTGGTTCTTGGTGGCTCAATTGTTCCCAACATGTAGCACTGCTGCCATTCTTGGTATCCAAACAATATGCACAGTGACCTCGTTCACCGTTCTGGAGCTAGTTGATACTTTCCAAATATGAAATTGGTTTAGCTTAACTTTAGCTTTAAACTGCCACACACACCCCTTGTGAAAATATGGGTGGTCAGGATAGCAAAGAAAACATATATACCAGCCATGCTACAAAGATTCTCTATTCACAGTCAGTTCACTGTGACTCTCAATCACAATGGAAGGGAAGAAAAACTGAATCTATATTTTTGACAAAGCATTTGGAAGTCTAAAATCAATACTTCTCTTTTCATTCTCACCAAATTGATGGCAGCATTGAATTTTGAAGAACGTATGTTCGATCCAGGAACAAAAAGATACTTCTAATCATTATCTGTAAGGGGGAGGGTGAAAAAATCAAGCCATAAACATTTTGACATAAAGCAAGATCATTCTTGTGCCCTGATCCTAAACATGATTACTTGGTTGGAAAGGCCACCAATTTTAACAGGCCTTGCTTCCAAATATGCTTTATTGACTGCAACTTTAGAAAGTCAAACATATTAACTGACCGACTCCTCCCTCTTGCTTTACCATGTTCCTTAAGATGAATGGTGCACATCCTCTTACTTGCCCCATTAATGTGCAGGTTTCCACAACCAGGACAGGGTAAGAGACACTGAAAAGCTGCTGCACTTCCTGTCACCTAGGGAAACTTCATTCCCTCCAGAGACTGAAGTGAGGGCACATTTTAATCTAATTCTTCATATAATATTCTGATGAAATACTTCTTTAAGCAGGTTTTATGGCGCTGCCCTTTTAAAATTGCTGAGGCGCATTGCAAAAAGGGTTACCTTCCTAAGGGACTCCTAAAAATTATGCAGCTTAATGTACCAGATTTGAAGTAACAGAAACTGTCACCAAGAGTTGAGAACTGAATGCCTAGATGTCAGGACACAAAAGCAATACAACAAAAATAGGTCCTAAATATATAATTGCTTGCATCATTTCCTAATATTGGTATAAAACAAAAAGTTCTATTTGCCTAAATATCTGTGAGCAGAAAGCACTTCTCTCTCTGCACAGCTAATGATCTCCCCTGCCTCCACATCTATCTGTGACCCCTGGAAAGCTACTCAAGATGGTTCCTGTTCCAACTGGCAAGGCAGTTTTCAGGAAGTTGCAGGTGTTCGTGGGGGGAAACCATCTGGGATCCAAGTTCACAAAAGTATTATTTGGAAGCAAAACAAGCCTTACCATTTGTCTGCAGTGGTCTTGCCAACATTTGTCTATTTTCTTGAGAAAAAGAACACTGTCCAATGAATCCATGATGAAGGAGTTAAGAAATTTAACACAACAACTGGGACAACACCAATGCCTGATGACATTGTTCTTCTGCGTCATCGCTGGAAAACTCAATAGAAACAAAAGAAACTCCCAGCCCAATTTTAAAGCCTTTGTTTTAGGCTAGGATGTGATCATGAAAAAAATGTTTATTTAAAATCAGCTAAAGGCCAAGAGACCACCATTCTAATTTAATGGGCCACTATGTTAATCAAACACTTGTGATGACACAATTCCATTGAACTCAATAGCTTTAAAATTATGAAAGAACTTATCTTATCTTTCAAGTTAGGTGTCCACATTTGATAATACCCATATTCAAAGCATTGTGATCTAGTAATATCATAAGCATATACACAGCCTCAGAGGATATGAGACCAAATCTTACCTACTTCCCAGTACTTATTGTTTCAAAAGACTCTATCCTAGACACTAAACTGATTTTTAAGACTCCAAGGATGTAAATATCCACCCTGAAGTTTGACAGGGAAGATGCTCAGAGGGAAACACAGAAGAACACAGATGTGTGTATGTATCTGGATTTCAGGCATTATAAAAATGAAGTCCACAAGCAGACTTACTACACAAAAAGGATATTCTCTGAACTGATGGATCTGTGCTTTGATATGGTCTTCACAAATCTGTCTTAACTGCTTGTACAAATTTGCAGAAATCTTATATGAGCAGAGATTTTCAACAGCCTAAAAAAAGGAAAAGGAGGACACATGAAAAAAAACTCCACCAACATTTGCAAGACTCCATCTACAATTCGTAACTTTTTCTGTACATGCCAGCTCTCAGAAAAACACAAGTCAAAATGATTCTTCCCAGCGAGTTTTAAAAAAACATGCCTATCCGATGTGGGGGCATCACTAGACAATTAGAGATCAAAGTTAAGGGTGGTATTCAAAACTAGACCTACTTTGATTAGACCCAATTAAATGAATACAGTATGACTAACCCACAAGAGTGGCTTTTCAGGAGATGCCAAGAACTACAATGGGCGTGGGAAATCCCCAGTATGTGAATGGAAGTCTGCTCACAGGTCTCAAGTCATTTGCAGTCTTTGGATACTTTCTGCATATACACTACTCACTTAAAATGGGACCCCAAAGATCTGGCTCTCAATTTTGCTGTTAGTTCACAGAACAAAAATACATGCCAGAATGCACTGCAGTTGCATTCATACTCCCCTAGGCTGAGTGCCTTTCAGCTGACTGAGCTCATTTAATATAACTACAGTAACACCGTGAAGAAGAAAATGGAAGAAAACAATGGAATATCAGACTAGCAAATAAGCAACATTTTAGACAAAGAACTCTGACACTTAAAGGACATGCAGCCCAAACAGGACCCAGTGATGAAGACTGCATAACCTTAATTTTGCTTAGCAAAGATTCACAATTATAGTTCAAACATAAAATTATTTGTACGCTACTCTAAAACCAACGCTGCAATTTTAAGAACATTTACTAGTAAGTAAACTGCATTTTGAGGGACGCGGGTGGCACTATGGGTTAAACCACAGAGCCTAGGACTTGCCGATCAGAAGGTCAGCGGTTTGAATTTCCGCGACGGGGTGACCTCCCGTTGCTCAGTCCCTGCTCCTGCCAACCTAGCAGTTCGAAAGCACATCAAAGTGCAAGTAGATAAATAGGTACCGCTCTGGTGGGAAGGTAAACGGCGTTTCTGTGCCCTGCTCTGGTTCGCCAGAAGCGGTTTAGTCATGCTGGCCACATGACCCGGAAGCTGTACGCTGGCTCCCTCGGCCAGTAAAGTGAGATGAGCGCCGCAACCCCAGAGTCAGTCACGACTGGACCTAATGGTCAAGGGTCCCTTCACCTTTACTTAAACTGCATTTTCCGCAACGGAATTTACTTCAAAGTAAATATGGTTATGCTTCCATGCAACAAATATCTGCTGGGTGTTACTATTGAAGCCTGCTAGAATTTACTGTTTTACTGGCTGTTGAAACCACAAGGAATATATTTGTTGTGTTTTATTTTAGGTGCTGTATTTTAAAATTATTCAAATGTCATTTCAGTTGTTTGCTGGTATATGGAGACAATACTCATCAAATAAGAACACAAAGCACTTATGAACACTTCAACTACACTATGTAAATACTACAAGAAGCCTTGAAACACACTGAAACATGAACATGTGACCCTCCAGATGTTGGACTTCATCCACATCAGCATGGCCAATGGTCAGGGATTATGGATCAGATAATCCCTTTGTTAGCCTTAAAGGCTAGCAAATTTATTGTGGCATAATCTTTTGTGGACCAGAAATATTATACCATAATACATTTTCAAGCCTTCAAGAGTCTACAAGATTCTTTTGTTTTGCTGCAACAGTAATATAGCTACCTCTGTGAACATTGTCTATAAATGCTAAGTACCCTCATCAACTAAAACAAAGTCTATGTACATGTTAGTTGTATTTGCTCATATTAATTCTAACCTCTCGCCCTCTCCATGTTAAAGCATAGTTATTGTAAGGACTTCAGGACAGAAATCTTTCTTTTGTTTATGTCACTTGTTCCCTTCTTCTGCAAAAGCACCAGGTCTACTGATGAAGAAGTTTAAATAAATTATTATGGACTAAATTCAGACAAATCTTGGAAAAGGAGATCCAAATTTATTCACTAATCTGAAATTTAGCACATTTGAGAGAAGGGGACTGGTATGAATAAGTTCACCTCAAAGCTCTACTAAGGGGGTTTGAAGAAGTGGGAGACTCAAATAATCTAGTGTTGCTTTACAAAGATTTTTGCCAGCAGGGGAAGTAGTGCACTAAGGAGTATATTGCTGATCAAAACAATACTCGTAAGAATCTTTTTGAGGAATGTGGGAGAAAAATATCTTGTTCTGTGGCATACATAATCATGCATTAAAATGCACATTTGGAATTGGCTACATTTACCGGGCAGCTGCTCTTTAGCAGAAGTTTTATCAAGTATTCACATCACCAGCAACTTATATTACTATTTTTTAACACATGTTAAAAATAGATGCAAACGAATAGTGTCAATAGAAAATACAGTTACTTTGCTGTAAAAATATCTGGTGCTAGCTGAGAGATCACTTTGAACACATACTAGAGAGGGGTCCCCTAAGGCCTTAACCTTAGGAGGCTGACAGATTTCCACAGAACATACATATAAAAATATACTAGGATATCTTACCCTAAGATGTCAGAAGTACTGGTTGAAAACATGCAAGTTTATCCCCAAATAACCCTTAAATGAGCTTTTCACTATCTTCCACAAGGCTCGTCTATGGAATGTGTTAGAAAGAGCGGTTATCTAGTCCAAGCCCCTCTTCAGCGAAGGATCTACAATACAAGATGAAACTCCTGCATCTCTAACAGATGACCACCCAATTCTTGCCTTAAAAACTCCAGCAAAAGGAGACCTGCTACCTCCGGAGGTAGTCAATTACTCTGCTAAATAACCATTATTTCCTAATGTACAGCTAAGAAGCGGAGCTCATTACACAGGCTCTGCTGTGACACACTGACTAGACCCATCAAGCCTCCTCTCCCTAAACTGTCTTCTGGGGGAAGCCATTCCACCAGACTGCCTCAATGGGAGAGTAAGCAGGGTCAGTCCATTGGCTCTGCTGGAAGCCCAGCATCAGGCACCATCTGCCTCTGAACTGTGCCGACAGGTATATAGGAAAAACAGTCTAGAAATTGGTGCCAGAGTTTTTATTTTTATTTTCCTCTTCCATCCTTTCCCCCTTGTGTGTTGTGGGGTTTGTTTGGTTGTTTTCTCAGATTGTAAACCTGTAGGTAAAGAGTGTCTTGTTTTGATTTTATGTAAGTCATTTTAGAGGCCTTTTTGGCTAAAGAGCAGGGTACAAATGCTATAAATAAATAATAAAGCAGAATGCCAATTGAATGCTTTGATAATTAATTCTCAGTAATTGCTGTGTGCCAGAAAGCACAATGCATTAACATTATCAATAACGTAGCAAGACACCCTTCTCAAAGTAAGAGGTAAGAGAAACATGGAGATAAGCCACAAGACAATTTGCGTGGTATGCCTACAACTCAATTTCTAGTTACTATTTCTTTTAAGGGACTCCCAAGGAGAAAAGATGTTGAAGGTTCTCCCATCAGCCGCAAAGCTTGGAATATATGTTAATCAACCTAGTACAGTATTCTACCTATGTGAATTCAAGAGTTGACACAGTTTTCGTAGGCCACGTAGTCCCATTCCCTGCTTGAGGCAGAAAATCCAGAGGAACATAGGTAGCAGTCTTGTATATAGTGAGATCACTGGCCCATCCAGCACAGTAGCATCTACACTGACTGGCAGCATTCTCTCCCAACCCTGTTGGAAGATGCTGGCCTGCCCAGCCAGTGCCTGCAGGGTTTCAACAATGGAAAGCCTATCTTGTAATTGGTTCTATGGTTGAATTTATCCAACCATTAAGATGTTTCTCCGAATGTTCAACCAAAATCTACCTTCTTGTAACTTAAGCCAATTAAATCTAGTTTTGTCTTCTGAGGCCAGAGAGATTCCCACAAGCCAATTAGAACAACAGCTCTTAGAAGCAAGGGCTGCCTGCTCAAGGCCATTCCAACTCCAACTATGCAACTGTAAAATTTGGACTTTACTCCATTTGAAAGTTATGTCAGGAGACGTATGTGTATCAAATTTGTATCACAAATAATAGGACTTATTCGTATGTTACTGTGTTAGCATTTTCTGTATTTTGCACTATACATTGTTTTACATTTTCTGGCTTTTATTGCTTTTATCTGCTGTATCTAATCTTGTAACTCACTTTGAGAACTTTGTGGGTAAAAAACTAGTTAAAAAAATATTAATAATAATAACTGAGTGTTGTTTTTATATTTTAAATGTTAGGAACTTTTGTCCTAAACAGCGATGCAACAAGAAGCACTCTAACAAGATTCTTCCCACCCCCCATTTTAAAATAGCAACATCAAATAGCCAATGTTTTCAGTCATTATTTTTCAGTCTTTTGATTATACTATCCTATGGAATAATGTTCACTTCTTAATAGTGATAATAGTGATAATTTAAGAAACAATTCAACACCCCCCTTGGATAAAAAGTACACTTAACAAGTGATATCCAAATAGTAGTTTCAAAGATTCAAAATCCTACACAGTTATTAACCGGAATAGCTACAGAATACTCTACATTAAGAAGACCTTTGAAAGACAGGTATTGAACAAACTGAATACAAACTGCATGCAGATTAAGAATCTTTGCTTTGACATTCACAAAACCCAAAGTAAAGGTTATCTTTCCAAAAATCAGTGAAGATGCAAAGTAATTCCATAGAAGCACACATAATCAGATTATAAAGTCTTAAGCAAAGGCTTAGTGGGTCTGTGAAATACTGTGGTTCTACAGAAAACTCAACAGTTAACTGGCAAAACTAAAGTGAGAGAGAAAAAACATGCATTCAAAATAATATAGGAACAGATAGGGAAGAAGGGATGGTAAGTGATAAAGAAGATGAGGTAATCCTGTAAAATATACAAGAAAATGATACAAATGCTTAACTCTGCATATACCGTATTTTTCACTCTTTAGGACACACTTTTCCTCCAAAAATTAAGGGAAAATGTGTGTGCGTCCTATGGAGAGAATGCAGGCTCCTTGGCTTCAGCGATAGCAACGTGAAGCCTCCAAAGTACAGAGGGAGCGCTCCCTCCGTGCTCCAGAGGCTTCGGGTTCCTTATGCTGAAGCTGGGAGAGCAAGACTCCGCCTGAAGCCTCCGGAGCGCAGCGGGTTCCTTTTGCTGAAGCCAGGAGAGTAAGACTCTCCTGGCTTCAGGAGAGGGAGAGCTGCGCAGCGCCCCTTCAGCGAAGCGGGAGGAGAAATGGAAGGAGCTCCGTTTCTCCTGCCGCTTCGCTGAAGGGGCGCTGAGCAGAGAGGGGGATTTTTTTTTCTTGTTCTCCCCCTCTAAAACAAGGTGTGTCCTATAGAGCGAAAAATATGGTAAATGCTGCTTCTTTAAGGTAAGGGAATCTGTTACTTTTAAGGCAACAAAGAAAAGAATATACCAAGCATTTGTAGTAAAAGGGACTACTGAAGTTATGTCTTTTGATATCTTAAGTGTGCTTCCTATAAAAACAAGCAAAATCCCAGGTGTTCAAGTATTTGAGGCTGGAGTTTGAAACATTTCATCATTGCTTCCTGCTTCTCTAGAAGTAGGTAAATACCAAATAAAAAAGTCAGTAAGCAACTTAAGTTCCCCACTTTTAGCGATACTGTAACTTGGATCTACTTATGACAACTTGCCTTTCTAGCTTTTTCAGATTACTTTAACTTTACTCATTTGAAGAGTAAACTAATGGTAGTATACTAATTTACATTCCCACTAGCATTAAAAGTATTTTGAGTGCTGCAGAGAGGTGGATGACCTCATATTTCTGCAAGCACCAACAATTCCTCTTAATGTTTTATGGTATTTTTTATGTTCTATTATATGTGCCGAACACCATCTTGATACAGTGGTACCTCGGGTTACATATGCTTCAGGTTACAGACTCCGCTAACCCAGAAATATTACCTCAGGTTAAGAACTTTGCCTCAGGATGAGAACAGAAATCGTGCTCCGGCAGCGCGGCAGCAGGAGGCCCCATAAGCTAAAGTGGTGCTTCAGGTTAAGAACAGTTTCAGGTTAAGAATGGACCTCCGGAACGAATTAAGTACTTAACCCGAGGTACCACTGTATTTTAAACAAGTGTGCAATATATAATATATACATATATTACTAATAAATATCAAAAAACTGGGGAAGTTCTACTTCAATTTCATGTTAAAAGAGCCTCCCTGCCTGCAATGTTTCAGCCTCACATAGGTCTGTGTCAGCACACTAGGAACAAGAAACAAACTGAGATGGAAGTTGTCGTCCCAGCAATAAGCAGAACCTTTGTTTCCCTGTGAAGCTTATCATCCTATCTATCCAGAGAATCTTTGGTCACGCCAGCATAGTACTCCTGAAGATGTACTTCAAACTGTAGTTTGTCCCTCTCTGAAGTGCCGGACACCTAAAATTGTGACCAGTCTTCACTGTTTTGTTGAAGAGCCACTACAAATTCTAGAGTGCCTGAGCCATAGTGAATGTACCAGAAAAAAGCAATTCAGATGAACATCTGAATATTTTACTGTGTTGGTGGAAAAAGTATATCTGGCTTGATGAATTTGTGAAGGAGCTCTCGTTAGTTTTCTGAAGTACCATCAGTCCAACCTGGTCTTCACTGAGTAATTATGGGTCCTTATCCACACTTCAAACCCAGATAGTTTGAGGCCCTAGAAAGTGGGCTAAAAACCTCAGGGATGTTTACAGTCTAGTACGGCTTTACCTATGTTATTGAATGCTACAAGTTTTGACACTTACCTGATAGAGCTCTTCTAAGTTGTACTTAATTGAAGTACTGTTCTGAATAGCTTCTACAGCTTCCTTCAGTTTTTGCCAGGTTTCATCTGTGTAATTTTCAGGCAGTTTAGGTTTATCTGCAAGATATTAAAAATTAGTGTCTTTTACAGCAAATATATAATTTAAGAACATAAGAACAGCCTTTCTGGAGCAGACCAAAGGCGATTTAGTGAGCTTTCAATAGTGACCCACAAGATTTACTTCTTTGTCAAAACTCATAATCAAGGAAGCATTTGTACTTATGCTTACATACAAATAATCCCTCTAGGAGATGCTCAACATACCAGTTTCTGCCCCATCAGTAGCCAGGTCACAATAGTGACTTGCAAGTAAACAAATGAAAACTAGACATTGTCTCTGAACAATACAGATCTCTGCTAAACTGACCCATCAGAATGGTGAAATGGTTGAATTCGGGATGAGTCAAATGGATTGCGGGATGCGGGTGGCGCTGTGGGTTAAACCACAGAGCCTAGGACTTGCCGATCAGAAGGTCGGCGGTTTGAATCCCTGCGATGGGGTGAGCTCCTGTTGCTCGGTCCCTGCTCCTAACAGTTTGAAAGCACGTCAAAGTGCAAGCAGATAAATAGGTACCCACTCCAGCGTTTCCATGCTCTGCTCTGGTTCGCCAGAATCGGCTTAGTCATGCTGGCCACATGACCCAGAAGCTGTACGCCAGCTCCCTCGGCCAATAAAGTGAGATGAGCACCGCAACCCCAGAGTCGGCCACGACTGGACCTAATGGTCAGGGGTTCCTTTACCTTTACCAAATGGATTGCAGATCATGGGGACTTTGCTACTGAACTTGACAGTTCTATTAAGCAATAGTTGACCAGTACAAAACTAGATTGCCTTCGATTGCCTATCCCTGCTCCCGTAATTCAGAACTAAAAAGCATTTATGTTTTAAAAAATCAGCTGCTGTAATGTATTGTGTGCAAAGCTTTCTTGATTATTTTTCAGAATCTTCAGTATACAGACAATGCCTGTCTCATGAAACGGAAATATCACAAGGAGCACAAGTATTCCAATATGCAAGTCTTCAAGGCAGGATTCAAGGTACTGGCTTTTATCTTACCACGTTCTAAATACTATATCCTACTTACGAAGTAGATAAGATTCATTCCTCATGTGCTGCTAGTTTCATGGATCAATTTTAAAATGCCCCCTTAAGCATATCATTTGTATGGAGTTTGAAAACCAAGCCATACAAATGTTCTTATTGACTTAGCATCATTTCAACATAATGTAAGATCAAACTGATTAGTAGCCAGGGCTACTAATAAGCAGCTCTTGAGGAACTGTGCATATTCCTCATGTGGTGTGGCTTGAACATCAGATTTGCAGTACAGTTTATATGCTAGCAGATGATGTTCCCTTTCTAGATCTACCATTTCAGCTGAAGATGTATTCCTATCCTCATCCACAGACATTTCTACACTCTTCAATTGTGGCAAGAATAGTATATATACAGCAAGGAAAGGAAAAGAAATACAGATTCTTCACAATACATACATGCTTGGTACCATTAATTTGTCAGTGAGGCATTTGCCCAAAAGAAGCATAAAAAGAGTCAAATGGATGCTCAGTGAGAACTGGACTTGTATACGAGTCAGGAAATGGAAATGCAAGATTCACATTTACCAGTCAGAAGCAAAGAAATGAGTGGAAAGTGTCTGGGAAAGGCAAACACGGTTTAACAAAAGACAGCTTGACCTGCATGTTAAGGGTAGACAAACAGGAATGTGTGTATGGTGGTGAGGCCAAAATTATAAAAATATTTTTTATAATTACAAAAATAAGGACCATCTGTATTGTTTTTCTTTTATAGAGTGATGGAAGGTACTTAGAAGTAAGAAACAGCCAATATACTCTATCATTTCCTGAAGTAAGATACTTCCTTTAAAAAAGCAAGTTAATTAACTTGATTAGAAAGCAGAAATGTTTTGAGACAGATATTTAAAAACAAAATATATTTTTTCAGAGACATAACGAAGCTCTTCAAAGCCAGAGATTAATACATCAAAGCCTGCTTTATCATTCTTGGTATGTGTATATCCATAAACTCCCCCCCCCCCCACGCATACAGATATCAAAATTCACTAGAGAATGTTATATCCACCATTCACCCTAAGGTGGGTTGCAGCAGTTGCAACATAATATTAGAAACATTTTTTTAAAAAAACTAACAACAGACTTAAGGTTGGTACATCAGGTCCCCCATGGCTTTTTTGTCTTTTTACTGCAACAAATTAACAAATTAACCCCATTTGAAGTTACAGTACCTAACTTTGAGACTTTTGGTTAAAAATGGGCAATCTTCCCACTGCTCAGATCTACTATTTTTATTAGACTCCCAAGATCTGCCAACCAGCGACAAGTGCAAAAGATTTGCAGTTAGAATTAAAGAGCAGGGTGCCTCTGAGCACATTATGAGCATAGGAATTTCTTTTCAGAACCAGAACCAAACAGAACTCATTCTATCTAAGGAGTGCTACAACCCTAATTTAACACCCACATTACATGCTGCTTTAAAAACCTGAGTGTCCAGGCAAAATTCTTTGGCTTCCTCTCATTTTCCATCTAGCCTCCTCCATGTAATAAATATATGTATGTGGATTACAAGAATAATTTTAAGCTTTTTACTTGGGACTCAACCAAACATTAGAGGGAATATTTGACAGGTTCTCAAACTATGGAGACACACATGCCTCGAGAAAATACAAAATTCCAGAAATGATAGGATCCTCTCATTTCCTTCCCTACCACCCAAGATGAATGTCTCTGGCAAACAACTGTACAGGATTCACATTATATTTGTGGAAATGATTGTAGTATCCCTACAATTTTATCCTAAACTGACTGAGGAATAAGGAAAGGATGAAATAGCTACTACCTCATTCTAATGAAAACTCCCAGTGTATGATTTTAGGAGGTCAAGGATGCTCTGCCCTGTTCTGTACCAGCACTGCATACTAGTACTTCAGAGCAGGGATCCACACATGCAGCTGCAGGAAATAGCATAAAACTTTGTTTAAAAATCTCTAAACACATGATTATGGAAAAGAGCTGTAATTTCACAAACATGTTTAAGAAACAGAAGCATATGCATCAATCTAAGTTTTTCTAAGCTGCAACTTAAAAATAGTCTGTCTTCAATATTCTATCTTTTTGTCATACTTTTAAAAGCTTCACATTCCATTTAATTCGAGAACTGCAGCAAGAAAGGGGAAACCGGAGCATGGATGTATAGTGAAGAGCTGGGGATATGTTGAGGGGGACTGGTTTCATTTTTAGAGCCTTTGGAGAAGGAATGAAAAATTCCTGTCCCTCCCCTCTGCAAAGACCAATTACAGGGAGAGTTAACTCCACAAAACATATCTTTTTCAAACCAGCTATATGAATGAACACCTGACGCTTTTTCTGTTTGGCAAAAAAGAAAGCACTACACTTGGGGATAAAATTGTAATGGATCCCTGGTAAGTGGTCTGGTTTCCTCTAACAAGGGATTCCGTGGCAGAGTGGTGAATATGATCCCACACACCAAAGATTTCTGCAAAGTACGTGCCATCCTTCTTTATGTAGATACACATTTCAGAGATAAGGAATGAAATAACCATGTTACCTTTAAAGTTCTTGATCACTAACTTCTTGGCTGACCCAGGTTTACTGTTGGCAAAACTGGAGACAGTGGAAGAGGCAGCTTTGGTCAGGCCATTTGCGTGGTGTCCCACAGCTGAGGAAATTAAGAGGCTTTTGTTTTTGAACTGCTGCTGCTGGTGGTGCTGCTGAGAAGAGGCAGCAGGTGACGAGGAGGAAGAGGAGGAGGAAGACTCTTCAGCCATCTTCGCATCAAGTCCAAAATAATCCAAGGAGTCCTCAAAGCGCAACTTCTTCTGCAGGTAATGGTTGGAAGAGGCAACTCCTGATGAGGAGGAACAGGAGGCAGAGGTGGCAGGGGTGGTGGTGGTGGTGATGGTCGTGGTAGTAGTAGTAGCAATAGAGGATGTGGAAGAGTTATTTCTGGGAAGAACGGAGGAGCAGGAGGTGATGGATTCAACCTCTTCTCTATCAGTGCTGCTGCTATTACTATTTAGCTTTCTTTTCTTGGAAGAAGACGAGGCGCCACCGCCGCCACCACTGCTGCTGCTGCTGCTACTACTACCATCAGTGGCAGGTCTGACCTCCTGAGCTGCTGCTGCTGAGGGGTTGGGGGAAGTGAAACCTGTGGGAAACATGAACACCACAGAGGTGAGCAGGCTGAAGGGCATCAAATCCTTCTGGTGGGACAGGTAGGAAGAGCAAGTCGCGGAAGATCTCTGCCTCGTCTGTCCAGGCAGAACAAGTGCCTCCTTGCCAGCCGGTTCGCTTCTCTTCTCTTCCCTCTCAGGAGGAAAGGAAGCCCTTGCCGGCCTTCCCTTCACCCCTTCTCGCTCGGATCGATCTCTCAGAAAAGGCGTCTGGCTCCCCGAGAGGGGAAGGGCAGCTCCGCCTGGCCACCTTGCCCCGGACTCCCGCGGACCTCTGCCTCTGCCCGTCCCCTCACTTTCTCAGCTCCCGGAGGCGGCCAGGGTCCCCTCCACTCTCTGCCTCGCTCCTTTCCCCGAGATCACCTCTCTCCCGAGGAGGGGCGGAGAGGGGAGCCGGGCTCCCTTTCCCGCTCCCTCTCCCTCTCGCTTCCCCGCCACCTCCTTCGCGGCCGGGAGAGGGGGAAACGAACAAGGGAGGCCGCCGCGCCGCTTATTATTGTCAATACTATAGGCACAAGAGGCAGGGAGCCCAAAACATGGCGGTACATCCGGCCGCTCGGCATGCTGGGAGACCAACCCCGCCCGGAAGCTCCGAAAGAGGCGGCTGAGGGGGCTCTTCGGCAAGGGGAACTCGCGCTCCGTGTGTGCGGAGCCCGCGGGGGGGGGGCAGTCCCGAACACCCTGCCCCATTTCTCTCACTCACCCGCTCGCCCCCGACCAGGCCCCGCGCCCCAACGTCCCCCCCCCCGGCCACCTGGCACCCGCTTTTCCTCCTGCCCTCTGACCTACCGGAAGTGCTCATGTTGCCGGGCGGCTGCTGCTGCTGCTGCTGGTGGTGCTGCTGGCGGCGGCGGCGGCGGCGTCGCTGACGGCGCTGGGGGCGCGAGTCCTTCTCGTGCCCAGGCGGGGTGGTTGGGGAGTCCCGCGCTCCAGGCTCTGGTGATGTTTCTTCGCGGGAAGAGGCGGGGTTGCCGCCTCCGGAGTGCTGCATCTCCCCGGCGAAGTGTGTCGGCTGGTCTCCCGAACCACGCCGCTTGCCCTGGTCCTGGTTCTTGCTGCTTGCAGCAACTCTTCGTCCTCCTGGTCTTGGTCCTTCCTTGGCCTCGCCTTCCCAGCGCCCCAAACCCTCTGGCTTCCTTGGCTTCGGAGTTGCCTCGCGCACACGCGAGCGGAGGAGCTGGAGCTCCTTGAGAAACAACCTCTCCGTCTCACCACTCTCTCCTCTCTGCCTTTTTGCAGGGGAAAGGGTGAGGAGGCGCGTGTCCCACCCCCTTTATTTCCTGGACAGAAATTGGTTGAGGGGATGGTCCCGGTTCCCGCCACGCCTCCATGCTTTCTTTTTTTTTTATTGCAGTTGAGGAGCGACGTGAAGTGCGCCTCCACTTTTCACCTACATTTTTAAAAATATAATAAAATAATAAATGCACATAGCATCATCCTGAGCAGGACGAGTGGGAAGTTGGACTTGGTAGATAGTTTCGTCCTCCTTGCTGGCTTGCGTTTTTTTATAATTATCAGCCTGAAGTACAGATCGTATTTGCATTAGGGGCGGGGAGGGGTGAGATGGAAGCATCCAAGATGCTAATCAAAGGGTTAATACAAGGGCAGTAGAACTCTGTGATGTCATACATCTGAGGCAAGTTATGTCAGTGGATACAGTTATGACAGTTATGAACAGCCTTTTGTGTGAAAGCAGCTGAAGTGTTGCACTGCTGTTTGCCTCAGAGTTTTAACCTGCAAGTGCACTAAGTAAAACTTATTTGTTATTTAAACTTTAAACAGGGAGTGTCTTCTGTAGTTTTTATAGGAGTAAAAATAGAACTAATTAAAGGGTCAAACAACCGGGCTCTTTTCCACATAATTCTGTAGAGTCTTAATTCCCACAGTGGGGACATTTAGGTAAAATATATTTTGTTATGTGTAGTTTGTGGAGCAAGGAATCATTTCACAGTGGATCATACCTGTGCATTGTTACAAGAATTTAAGGTCTCAAATATGTAAATTAAATGTACAAGGCAAACACGTACATAAATATATAAACCACATGTCCAAAACAGTACAGGAAGACAGTCCTGAAACCATTTTGACTCTCCCAAACTGACCAAATGTTTCTCTGCAAGGAGGGAGGAAATGAAAAAAACAAAACTCCTCATTGTCTCTGTGCTCACAAATCCAGCCCTTAAGGGCACATTTAAGGTGTGAATAGGGTGAGCCTGTGACCTGGCTCAGGAATTAAGTATTTATCATTACAAAAGAATGGCCAGGCTGCCCGTGTGATCCAATCAGTGACCATTGACGGTTTTTTGCCAGACAGGATTTTGCTGGAGTGGTGACCACCTCTTTCTGTGATTTATGTATGATGTATTGGGGTGGTGGTCTTGGGCTACACCCCTTCTGTGATGTATGTATGATGTTTCTGGGGGTGGTCTTGAGTTTGAGGGTGGGCAATTTCAAAAGTCTATACAGTGGTACCTCGGGTTACATACGCTTCAGGTTACAGACTCTGCTAACCCAGAAATAGTACCTTGGGTTAAGAACTTTGCTTCAGGATAAGAACAGAAATCGCGCGACGGCGCCAGCAGGAGGCCACATTAGCTAAAGTGGTACCTCAGGTTAAGAACAGTTTCAGGTTAATCACGGACCTCCAGAATGAATTAAGTTCTTAACCCAAGGTACCACTGTATAAGGGCTGGCACACATTTGTTCTGGGTTCCTCCTCTTTCCTGCTTTGCTTCTCAATATTCTCTGGTTGGCCTCTGTTATTTTCTCCTACCGATAGGGAACCCACTTTCTCCGTGAGGGAAAAAGGGCAGATTTTGTTTACAACAGCATATATGCTGAGAAATAAAGTTAATGAGGAATTTTTAAAAAGGAAGCATGATTATCATTTCACTCTTGTTTACTACAGAAGGCAACTAGATGACCCTTGGAGTCAACCAATCCTACAATTCTATGATTCCACTAGGGCAGGAAAGCTGGCTGTTTGTTGCTGTAGAGCACAATGAACTCACAGTATGCTACATTGTATATTAATAACAGCATTCTACAATATGGACCTTCACACACCAGAATGGCACTGCTCCCAGACAAACACACATGTGAGGTATTAGTAAGCTTAGAAAAAACATAGAGTTTACACAAGTATAAAAGAAATATCCTGAAGGAGCACTCCAGAATAGTAAAATGAGGTTAGAGCATGCTCTGTGGTGGTGAAATATTGATTGACTTGGGAGTGTGAGGAGGAAATATAAGAGTATATTGGGAAAAGTTATGATTGTCTGAATGGAACTCTGAATCAAAGGCATTCTGCTCTGCAGTGTTTTGCCATATATCTCACTTTGGGACTTGGAAATCATGTCATTTGCTCTCTTCATGAGTACATTGGAAGCTGTATTAAACTGAGTTAAATCATTGGCCCCTTGAGCTGATAGCAGTTGTAGTTCAACAACATCAGGAGAAATAAAGGTTCCGTGCTCTGGATGACGTTTGGACTACAACTCCCATCAGTCCCAACCAGCATGTTCAGTGATCAGGAATTATGGAAGTAGTTCACCAGCACCCATGGTCTACCCTGAGTGGTAGCAGCTCTCTAGGCTTTCCTAATATGACTTATCTAAAGATGCCAGGGATTTAACATGGGACCTTCCAAGCTGTATGTGACCTCAGAGACACAGCATGGCTATCCTAAATATACATGCAACTCAATAGTAGCCAGACTTTTAGCACTTCTGTTTGAAGAAGACTTCTTGCAATTCAGAAGTTTGTCAACTTTGTCTTATAAATATATAACATTTCAGAACGTGGCGCTTGTAGACACATGTTAAAATCATGTGAAATGGAGTCCAGCAAAATCTCCAGGAGAAGGAGGGTAGGGCAGGAAAGTTGTCTTGTTTTCCACAAGTATAGAATATGGGAACTCTACTGTCCTAGTTTTGGTTTGTTTTTATTTTGAATAGTTTTAAAGTCAGTTAGCTCAGCAGTGTTAATTGCAACATACAGACAAGGAGCATATCTGTATTATCTGTTTTGCTTTTACGTGGGCTTGAAAGCCATATATTTTAATTGGCGGACAAGCACTGGGAGTGCAGCTGCTTTGGCTCAGCATTTAGCTGATAAGGAATGCTTACCCACTCCAACTTGCCCGAAGGACACTCTGTAGTTTTAAGATGGTTACCACATAAGCACGGACCCGCAGTGCTTTATACAAATCCTCCAGAACTTCACTGCCAAATTTAGTCCAGAAATTGTAACCCAGCAATAGGAGCAAGGGAGATAGAGATAACTGTAAAGAAATTGTAGCAAGATCTTCTTCTTTGGTGATCACTCATAGCTGAGTAAGATTGTCTTCCATAAACATGGTTTTTAATAATGAGTCTGTAGGTGACTGTGGATGCCAATACTGGATCCACACGTCCTTCCACTGTGGGGACATTGGTTTCCTGGCAGGAGTAGATCACAGCATGGATTTGCCAAGCGTGCCTTCCTCTTAGCATGTTTCTCCCTTGCGTCCTGAGTTTGAGTGTCTTCAAACCCCATGACACCTTTGGTAAAGGCTGTTCTCCAGTTGGAGCGCTCACTGGCAAGTGTTTCCAAATTGTTGGTGTTTATACTACATTTTTTAAAGATTTGCCTTGAGACAGTCTTTAAATCTCTTTTGTTGACCACCAGCATTGCACTTTCCATTTTAAAGTTCGGAATAGAGTAGTTGCTTTGGAAGACGATAATCAGGAATCCGCACAACATGACCAGTCCAACGAAGTTGATGTTGAAGAATCATTGCTTCAACACTGTAGCAAGATATAGTTAATATGTCTTGTATAGATAGCCCTGGTCCTTTACATGGCAAGTGTGCAAGAAATTGAGCTGGATATGCCTTATCCCAAGTTAGAGGTTTTGCTACTTGTTCTTCTAATGAAATCTTAGCAAAGTGGTCAATTGATCTGGACTTGTTAGGAGCTGATACATATGCCTATAGGCAACCTCAGCTTTCTTCATTGTACGAAACCTCAGCAATGCAGAATAACTATCTTTGCATAGTAGGCTCAGCCACAAAAGAAAATGAAATTCCCTCACTGTGGGAACAATGCAGAATCACTATCTTTGCCTAGTAGGCTCAACCACAACAAAAAATTCCTTCACCATGGGAACTTTTATGTGAACAATGTTTATTATCTAAACAGATGTGGGGGAAAAACTTGTGTGTGCTGTAATTGGTACACTGGTTGGGTTAGTGGAGACAGGAATTCTGACTAGCCCCTGCAGAAAATACCTACCAGCAAAGAAACTGAAGTTAGTGATGGTTTGAAGGTACATCAAGATGGGGATAGGTCTGATTTTGCCAAGCCCCTTTCAGATTCTGTAACTAAATAATTAAATGACATCCATAAATATTGGAACTTGAATTCAGAAACCTGCTTTTGCACCAATATGAATGATCAAGAGATGGGCTTAGATGAGTTCTTTTCCATTCTTAATCTAAACCCTTCAGATCCAAGGCTACTGATAGTGGATGAGTATGCTGACAACTCAATTGCTACCTTCCAAAGAAATTATATTGGCCCTCCACCTAATCTAATTTGTTCAAGACCCAATGTGGTGTCTTTTGATGGAATTTGGGAGGTTTCAGGTCAGCTCTACACATTTCTTACTGTACAGGAAGGAAGGAAAAGGCAGTGAACGATGGATAAACAAACATGCTCTAAAAGGTATGAGAGGGAAAGTCCAAATTCCAATGATGATTCTTCTAGGAAGAGGCCTTCAGACAGATTGTCCTTCATAACTGGCCAGTGAAGAAATCCAGCAGAATAATGAAAACAAAATATGAACTTCAAGCAGGAATTCAAGCCATTTTTGGGACTTCCTTGGATTTAGGAAATTGTTTACATCATAAATGCCTGCCTAATTGTAACCAGAGGGGCAGTATCGAAGCTTTCAGGATCCTGATGTATACGATAAATTTTGGTCTCTAACACATGTTTGCTGACAGAGTGTGGTTATTTGGATTAGAAGGTTGTCAAAATAATCACCCTCTGATGAAAAGTTAGATATCCATTCCCTGTACTTTCTAGAGAAAGGGAACTGCAGCCTGGAAAAGGCAACCTGAAAGGAAGGGGCAGGAAGTTTTTGAACCGTAAGACTCCTGCCTTTGTCACCTGTCCTAATAATAATATAGATATGCTCCACTGGGGAAGGTAAGATTCATTGTATTGGCCCAAACACAGGTATTGGAAGAAATATGCCCAGGTTAGAGGAGCAAAACTCCTACCCTGCTAGCAATTTATTTCCCAGAAATCTGTCCTGTATCAATTCTGATGTTTCTTACGATATACTGTGTTTTGATGCATTTCCCCCTAAAACAGCTTCAATCCAAATTGAGAAAACAACCTTGCTACATTTTAAGCTGGTAATGTGTACATAACCCAGATCTGAATCTGATCAGTCCCTGTGCATGGTACATCACTCATGTATATAGAACCTTGAATTCCATGTAGGAACAGTACAATGCAACTGTAATAATGTTTATTTATTTATTTGTATTCCACCTTTCACCCGTAGATCTCAGAGCATTTCACAACATTAAAAAATACAAGATAAAAACACAGAATACATAATTAAAACAAAAACTAACCAAAACAATAACCTCCCCCCACAAACATTAAAAAGAGGTATAAGATGTTAATCAGCCCAAAGCCTGGTTGAAAAGGAATATTTTCACCTGGTGCCTAAAGATATGTAATAAAGGTGCCAGGCAAGCCTCCCTTGGGAGTGTTGCCACTATCCAGTGTTATACAGTGGTACCTCGGGTTACATACGCTTCAGGTTACAGACTCCGCTAACCCAGAAATATTACCTCGGGTTAAGAACTTTGCTTCAGGATGAGAACAGAAATCGTGCTCCGGCGGCATGGCGGCAGCAGGAGGTCCCATTAGCTAAAGTGGTGCTTCAGGTTAAGAACAGTTTCAGGTTAAGAACGGGCCTCTGGAATGAATTAAGTACTTAACCGGAGGTACCACTGTATAATTCTTTTACAGCACAGACATAATGGGCTGGATCAGTTAAACATGTTGTAAACTCATACAGGGAAATTTGGTAGGGAAAGACGGGACTCCACAGCGCCATCTGTTGTCACAGTATTATTTCATATACTGTATACAATATGTATAAGGTGCTTTTTCTTTACCAATCTAGCCGAGTCCATGGTTAAGCAAGACAGGGTCACAAAACTTGGACCCTATTATACCAAAGGTAAGGAATTAAAGTATTCAAATGCCCTGAGTCACTGCATCAGCCATATTCGGCCGAGGGGGGAGCTCAGCCATGTTATTCCCCAAAGTGAAATAAAATCAGACCAAGCAGGTATGACACAGCTTATCATTTAGTTTTTCTAGCTATATCACACTTTAGTGCACCAAGTAGGAAGATTGGCCCCACTTAATCCCCACCCCCCCATCTGCAACGGGAGCTTGTATTCTATCGCTTGGTCTCTCCCCCCCCACTCCCCATATATTTATTTTCAATAAAATGTTAACAAAGTATAACAACAGATGCCACAATAAAAAATGAAAAGGGCATTCTAGAACTGAACACCGAGGAAGAAAATGTCCATGCCAAGATCAAGTAGAATAGATATTATTATTGCAAGGGTTTATGTTGTTCCTTATTGCTCTAGTACATTATAAAACAACCAATGGATAATTTAGCTGAGATTTCTGCTTTGTATGGGTTGGACTAGATGACTCTCAGGATCCCTTCCAACTCTACAGGCCAATGATTTTCCCCATAAAGATATTATCTCACTGTCTTCCTACACTTCTTGTTACTGTGGACTGAGCTACATTAATAATAATAATAATAAAAAATTTTATTTATATCCCGCCCTCCCCAGCCGAAGCCGGGCTCAGGGCGGCTAACAACAATAAAACAGTACAAAAGTACAGCATAAACAACACTCTAAAATCATTCATTATAAAATTAATTAATTCAAGCCACCGGCAGCCATTGGGCCAGAGCTCCACAAAGATTGCCGAGGGAGAGAGTCAGGCTGTGCCCTGGCCAAAGGCCTGGTGGAACAGCTCTGTCTTGCAGGCCCTGCGGAAATATGTCAAGTCCCGCAGGGCCCTGGTCTCTTATGACAGAGTGTTCCACCAGATCGGAGCCACAGCCGAAAAAGCCCTGGCTCTAGTTGAGGCCAGCCTAACTTCTCTGTGGCCTGGGACCTTCAAGATGTTTTTATGTGAAGACCGTAGGTTTCTTTGTGGGGCATACCAGGAGAGGCGGTCCCGTAGGTATGAGGGTCCTAGGCCATATAGGGCTTTAGGTTAAAACCAGCACCTTAAACCTGATCCTGTACTCCACCGGGAGCCAGTGCAGCTGGTATAGCAGCGGGTGAATGTGATCTCGCAGCGAAGACCTCGTAAGGAGTCTCGCTGCAGGATTCTGCACCTGCTGGAGTTTCTGGGTCAGTCTCAAGGGCAGCCCCACGTAGAGCGAGTTACAATAATCCAGTCTGGAGGTGACCGTTGCGTGTGGCTAGGCCAGGGCGAGAGAGGTAAGGAGCCACCTGCTTAGCTTGGCGGAGATGGAAAAATGCCGCCTTTGTTATAGCTGCAATCTGTGCCTCCATGGAAAGGGAGGTGTCGAAGATTACACCCAAACTCTTAACGGACGGTGCTGGCACTAATTGCGCCCCCGCAAGAGATGGGAGTTGCCCCCCCCAATCCCATATCGTCCCGTCCCAGCCACAGGACCTCTGTCTTTGAAGGATTTAGCTTCAACCGGCTCCCACGTAACCATCCAGCCACAGCTTCCAAACATCTGGTCAGTGTGTCTGGGGCCGAGTCAGGATGGCCATCCATCAACAGATAGAGTTGGGTGTCATCGGCATACTGATGGCAACCCAGCCCCAAACTCCGTATAAGCTGGGCGAGGGGGCGCATAAAGATGTTGAAAAGCATTGGGGAGAGTATCGCACCCTGAGGTACTCCACACACCAAGGAGTGGCGCGATGACAATTCCCCCCTAAGCGCCACCCTCTGTCCCTGACCAGAGAGAAACGAGCGCAGCCATTGAAGGACTGTGCCCTGGATCCCCACGTCGGCAAGGCGGTGGTCCAGAAGTTCGTGATCGACCATGTCGAAAGCTGCTGACAGATCTAAAAGAATCAGCAGCCCCGACCCGCCTCGATCCAGCTGTCTACGGAGATCATCTGTTAGGGCAACCAGAGCCGTCTCGGTCCCATGACCAGCGCGGAAGCCGGACTGGAATGGATCAAGAGCCGATGTTTCATCCAGAAACCCACCAAGCTGTTCAGCAACCGCTCTCTCAATCACCTTACCCAGGAACGGAAGATTCGAAACAGGGCGGTAATTGGATAGATCTAAAGGATCTAATGATGTTTTCTTTAAGAGCGGGCGCACCACTGCCTCCTCCAGTTCCCCTGGGAATGTCCCCGTGCCAAGGGACAAATTGATGATATCCCTCAGGAGGGCCCGCACCTCGTCTGGACACGCTCTAATCAGCCAAGACGGGCACGGGTCGAGAGGACAGGTGGTGGGCTTTCCAGCTCGGAGGAGTCTGTCCACATCGGCTGGGGATATCCGTTCGAAGTGGTCCAATACTGGACCCGAGGACAGTCGAGGGGCCTCCAGTTCCTTTATTGTATCCAAATTGGCAGGGACGTCATGGCGGAGCAACAAGACCTTCTCCGCAAAATAGCTTGCAAATGCCTCACAGCTGTGTGTCAAATTGTTACTTAAATTTGGCTGTCCCTCAAGGGACATTAAAGACCTGATTATACTAAATAATTGCGCTGGGCGAGAGCTAGCGGATGCAATGGAGGCTGAGAAGTAAGACTTCTTAGCAGCCTTCACTGCCATCTCGTAGGTTTTCATAAAAGCCCTATAAGATGTTCTTGAGGCTCCATCATGGGCACCCTGCCATACTCGCTCTAGCCGTCTGAGGTCCCGCTTCATTTTCCGGAGCTCCTCGGTAAACCAGGGAGCCCGGTTTCTGCGGGGTCGCAGAGGGCGCTTAGGTGCAATCTCTTCGATGGCTGCCAGGAGCTGGGTATTCCAGCCCTCAACAAGCTCAGTCAATGAGTCGCCAGGGGGAGCAAGGTCCCGCAAGGCTTGGCGGAATCTATCAGGGTCCATCAGCCTCTGCGGGCGAGCCCAAATCAACTCGCCACCTAAGCAGGGTGGGGGTGGAAAGTCAATCCTGGCTTTCAGAGCGTAGTGATCAGACCATGGCACCTTCATTGAAGGAGACATGATCATATCTATACCTACGCCAAAGATCAAATCCAGCGTGTGGCCTGCTTGATGTGTGGGGCCCGAAACAAACTGGGAGAGCCCCAGTGTCGCCATGGAAGACACCAGGTCCAGAGCCTGTGAGGAGGGAGTGGCATCAGCATGGATGTTGAAGTCCCCCAATACCAATAGGTTAGGGAACTCCAAGGCCCAGCCGGCCACCGCCTCCAATAGGCCTGACAGGGTGGTTGCTGGTGCGCTAGGTGGCCGGTACACCAGCCAGACAGCCAAGCTCTCCTCGGAGCCCCACACTAGGCCAACACATTCAATGCCGGGGATCGATGGCGATGGTAGAGCCCTGAAAGGACAATCTTCCCGGATTAATAATGCCACCCCTCCCCCCCGGCCCACAGTCCGCGACTGGTGGAGGACGGAGAAACCCGGGGGCGCCATCTCTCGTAAGGTAACTGTTGCCCCTTCGCGCAGCCAGGTCGACCCCCTGCGAGATAAAGAAATCTCGCAGCGTGGCGGTTTTATTGCCTATAGACCTGGCATTGCACAGCACCAGTGACGGAAGTGAGTAATCCTTGCTCACCCTACCCTCGTCCCTCGGGATGAGGCGCAGATTGGAAGGGGTATGAGCATATCCATATCTCGATCCCCTTCGCCTATAACATCTGCCCCCACCACCATACCTCCCTCGCCCCTCCACGGTAGCAATCCCAAGCCTCATAGTAGCCTCCATTGATGGCAATTAATGCTATTCTTTCGCAGCCTAACACAATAAAACCTTAAAACAATAAAAACAAAAAACAAAAACAACCCATAAAACAATACAAACAAAAACTGCAAAAATTACAAATTCATTAGTACAGAATACTGTGACACCAGATTGCACTGTGTGTTCCATCTTTTGCCAACATGATTTCCCACTTTGAGGTTTACAATGTGTTTTCCTGAAACCCCTTTTTTATGTGTCTAAATCCAGCCTTTATGTGTAAGCTTAGCCATGCACACTATGTCTCCCATGAATGGGAATTGAAGTATAGAGGGCACCAAGTTGATGAAGCCTCATTTACAGGGTTAGATAAGAGAGAGAGAAAGTGATGCAGGTCAAGGGCAGGAATTCAAGATGAAACCAGAGAAGTTATGGTAGCAGCGGTGGATTTTGGGTTTCAAGCCATAACAAGTCAGCAAGTCTTGCGGCTTGTGGTCTCAAGTTCTTTACTACTCACTTTCTGAAGAAGAGATTCTTAGATTCAAGCAGTCAAATCAGTTTCTGGCATTTCTTCTGCTCTTGCACTTGAGCCCCCACCTGACACCCTCCCACACCCACCCCAAGTTTAAAAGGAAATTGCTTCCTACTAAGAGCACTTATAAGAAAACCTAGGATGTCACATGGATATAATCAACTAAGTAAATAGAACTGCATACTTACCTTCGAGTGAGCTATTGAGTATACCATGTCTACAATCAGGCTACATGACAGTAGGCTTCAGCATGGTGCAAAATGCTCTCATGTACCTACCGGTACTTCCTTGTGACTAGCTGACACAATCCAACCATGCTTCCTTCATTTTCATGGCATATGGCCTGAGCAGCAGATGAGCGATTTTATCCCAAGATTACTTCTCAACATACCAAACACTGTGGAGGTTCACCAAACCCTGAATTATCTAATTATGTTGTGCAAATGGGCCTCACAACTCCAAAGATTCACAAACCTTATTTTTAAAAGGGTCAGCAGCCCACAACTTCAAATAAAGTAATGGTTGTTTCTTATCTCAGATGCTAGTAGGGTATGGACCTTCCTATCAGCACAACATGTGCTTTGGGATGCTCCATACTTTTGCATATCTGACTTGGCAAGCGTAGCCTTTAAAAAGCAGGAGTTTGTTTACTGCAAAAAGTCCAGAACTGGGAAATACTGGGTTGCAAATATAGCTATGTTTTAATTCAGAAGAGACCCGCTGAAATGAATGGGTCTAAGTCAATCATGTTTTAAGGCTTTGAGTGAGTCCACTCTGATGAGGACTAATGCTGGACGCAACCAAATGTTTCCTTGAGATTAAAGCTAAGGCTGCAACCCTGGGAGCATGGCCTGCTTGTTTTATTAGGAGCTTGGTAAAATAATATTTGAAAGGGGTACTTGATGTCAGGCTGTGTGGGAAGAGGGGATTCCAGTCTGGTTAATGAATATATTAATAATAATAATAATAATAAAATAAATAAATAAATAAATAAATAAATAAATAAATAATTTGTACCCCGCCCATCTGGCTGGGTTTCCCCAGCCACTCTGGGCAGCTTCCAACAAAGATGAAAAATACACTAAAATGTCACATATTAAAAACTTCCCTGAACAGGGCATAATTTATTATTTATTGTTTATTTATTTTGTTTATTTATTTATTTATTATTTTTTATTGAATTTATACACCTGCACAGCCCTATACTGTACCTGGAGTCTCAGGGCGTTCTCAGAATAAGAAGCATTCATATGGGAGGCCCTTTTGATTTTGGTGGCAATTCAGTTTGAAACTCTAGCCTGCATCAGTTTGGTAATGCAAATCAGCATTTCAAAGTAACTTGAAATACCAAGTGACAAAAATACTAGCATAAGTATAATAATTTGGTTGAAGCAACAGTTCTGATCAAATGTTGAACCTGTGTGGCACGACCATAAAGCAAGGGGGCAAGGGTGTGATTCTATTATTTTTAATAAAAAAAAAACCCTTTCAAAAGCACTTAATTATACATACTGTACAGTGAATTATATATATATGAATATATAATGAATGTACACACACACACAGTATGTATAGGGGTGTGTTTGAGAGATGCCTAGGTTGCAATCTGAACAATGCCCACTCCGAAGTAAGTCCTGCTTGAATTCAGTGGGGCTGCACTCCCCAGGTAAGTGGGGTTAGACCTGCAGCTTTCGTCTCCAGCCACAAAAAACAAAAGGGCACGCTAAACTGTGGTTGATTGGTCTCCATAGCAACAGCAGCGCCAAAGTCCGGAAGGCAAAAAAAGAACCAAGCTACCGCATGGCTTTCTGGAAGTTGTAGTTCTACATTTTATTTTGCTTTCCGGTTGCTGCTGTGTTCTCTCGGAAAAGGGCCCCGCGGAAAAAGCAGTCCTCCGCGACGCTAGGGGGCGGTAAAACAGCGCGGGTTTCCTTTGCGGCTGGCGCGGGGGATAAAGGAAGAGCCACGAGAGGCCTCGTGCTTGCGTGGGCTGGAGGGTGGGAACAGGGCTTGTGTGGGAGCTGCTGCTGCTGCTGCTGTCAGTCGCTGGCCTTCCAGGTCCTCGGTTCTTAGTGCTTTCCCGGGAACCCCGCCAAGATGTTCAAAAAGTGAGTAAGGGGCGGGCAGGAAACGTGGGCAGGATTTTGACACCCGAAGGCCTCACAGCCTGGGGCTTTCTGGCTGTTCACAGAGGGATCCTGGGCATGTTAGTTCAGAATCGAGCCCCCCCCCCTTCTCCTCAAAGAAAATATGCCTAGGATTGCATGTCTTTTTTATTTTTATTTTTACTGCTGATGACCTTAAATAAAGCATACTCAGGAGTATGACCTGCCAGATTCAAAAGGACTCAAGTTGCTTAAAACCACAGACTCTGCATTCGCACCCTCGGGTGTGACTTAATGTTTTATGTACTGTGTTTTTTTTATTGCCCGGAGTGGTATCTGTGTGCATCGGGAAGTCTCATCTGAAAATCTTGTTCCCTTTGGCAGATTTGATGAAAAGGAGAATGTGTCCAACTGCATCCAACTAAAAACGTCTGTTATTAAAGGCATTAAGAACCAGCTGATAGACCAGTTTCCTGGGATCGAACCATGGTTAAACCAAATTATGCCAAAGAAAGACCCTGTGAAGATAGTACGTTGGTCAGTATTTCCCTTCACACTGTTTTCCAAGTTATATTGGTCTATTCATGTTTGCCGGTAATAATATCCAGTAATCCTGGAATATTGCTCTGTCATGGTTTTCATTTAGATGAGTGGATGTAAATATTGAAAGAGCTAAACCATTTGGTTTTGAGGAATACATGAAATAATGTAGGCATGCACAGTCTGAAATATTCACTTCCTTATTGCTCAGAATTGTGAAATTTCCCATAAACTTTGTATCTTCCAGTCATGAACATATAGAAATCCTCACAGTAAATGGAGAATTGTTGTTCTTCAGGCAAAGGGAAGGACCATTTTATCCCACGCTCAGATTACTTCATAAATGTAAGTGTGTTGGAGAAGACATGTTGGGTTGCAGTTGAAAGAGTGCAGCAGTGGGGTTGTCATAACTATTAAAGCATGCAATTTTTTTTCTGCACTCTGATATGTGTAAATAGGTGGCTTCATAACTACAAGTGAGAAGTGAAAAGCCTACTGGCTCACTACTTTGTATCTGTATTAAGTTGTACATTCTCCAGTGTTTTCAGTTGCTGTATTGTGCATTATGGGTATATTCATATACCACTGATGTGCTCTTCTGCTTATGTCCTTTATTTTGTTTAGTGTGCAACAGCTTCCTGCCCATTGCATTACATATTTATACTTCCCTTTTGCTTGCCTCCAACTTACACTTTGCCGTTTATGAGGCTTGCCTTTTTGGTTCAGTTATCTTCCTCCAGTGCATCCACTAAGTTGAGGGGAATAGAAGGTTAGCTACTACAGTTAGACAGTGTGAAGCAAGGGTCAGCAAACTTTTTCAGGAGGGGGCCAGTCCACTGTTCCTCAGACCTTGTGGGGGGGGCGGACTATATTGGGGGGGGGGAATAAATGAATTCCTATGCCCCACAGATAACCCAGAGATGCATTTTAAATAAAAGCACACATTCTACGCATGTAAAAACACCATGCAGGTCCCACAAATAACTCAGAGATGCATTTTACATAAAAGGACACATTCTGCTCATGTAAAAACATGCTGATTCCCAGACTGTCCGCAGGCTGGATTTCGAAGGTGATTGGGCCGGATCCGGCCCCCAGGCCTTAGTTTGCCTACCCATAGTGTAAAGGAACATGGAGGTGGATAAAAAGAGAGAATTACTACCTGTTCAATATGTGTGCAATTGCCACAACCCGGAAATGGCCAGAAAAGGGGGCGAGCGGAGAGGGCTTATGCTCACTCCACTGACATTTGTGGGGGTCAGGAATGTAACCCCCGTGCAAAATGGTTGCCTGCTTTAATTGCTGGTTTTGAACAGTGAGGGTCTGCAGCGCTTACTATTATATCATTTATTACATTTCCATATCAGCCTTCATCTGAGGATCACCAGGCGGTTTACAATATAGAAACACAAAAATACATAACTTAGTAACAAACAAATATAATACCCCACAGTTTAAAAGGCCATAGGTTGTTTAATTACCCAGAGGCCTGGCTGAAGAGGAATGTTGTTGCCTGGAGCCTAAAGCTATGTAACAAAGGCACCAGGCAATTCTTCCGGGGAAGAGCATTCCACAAGCGGGGAGCCATCACAAAAAAGGCCCATTCTCAGGTTACCACCCTCTGGACCTCTTGTGGAGGAGGCACACAAAGAAGGGCCTAAGATTATGATTGCTGGGTCTGGGTTGGTTCATATGGAAAGAGGCAATCCTTGAGGTATTGTGGTCCTGAGATGTTGCTTTATTGGTCAAAACCAGCACTTTGAATTGGGCACGGAAGCTAACTGGTAGTCAGCGGAGTTGTGAATGAATTGTTCCTTTTCTGCTGAAGGCTTTTTATGACTGCTTTTTTCAGTTTCATGGCTTCTTTTTCTCAGTGTCATAGTTTATTTCGTAATTTGTTTATAGAATTAACATGAACAATTATTCAAGTTGCTTTGAAAATACCTAATTGAAATAAATGTTTGAATAAATGGATTTAAATTTCATCAATGTATTAAGATTATAAATACCTAAAACATACCAAGTGTAAGATCACTTTTTAGAGAATACATGGAAGTGGTGGAATATTTTGCTGGTGACACCATTTTTCTTCCAATACAATTTCATATATCTTTAAAGTACATGTTTGTATAATCTAAATGACTGTATTAAATGTTCAGATAACAGTCAGTGTTGTATCTGTTCTAATTTTCCCCTGCCCCTTCTCAGATCCATTCATTCTACCACATCAACAAGTTGATAAAGGAGCCATTAAATTTGTACTTAGCGGAGCAAATATCATGTGCCCTGGTCTGACGTCTCCAGGAGCTAAACTTTATTCATCAGCTGCTGATACAATCGTGGTATCCTTGGATAGCTGCCCTGTGTTGCTCAATATTTCTTTTTCACTGTGGCATCTGACAGGGCAAGCTGTACTGAACATAAAGGGTTAGGTTTTTTTTAAAAAGTTGCATTAAATGTTTAGGTTTTATAGTCCAGTGTGGTGATCTTTCCACATAAATGTTAACACAACTTGGGGGGACAGCAAACCATTGGATGATTGTAGAGGGTCCAGGGACTGGATTGGATTGGATGATCTCCTTCCTCTACCTTTCCCTTGCATGCTTTGTCTTCTTAGTTTGTTAGCTGGCTACTTAGTTTGATGTGAGCTGCATTGTGAGACAATATTTATGTCTGAAAAGTGTGATTAAAAATAAAAGAAATAAATTGGGTGGACATAATTGGTTGCTTGGATGCGAAAGGGTTGAGGTTTTAGGGATTGAGAGTCTTGTATTTTTCAGTGCCTCTAGCTATACTATAAACCTAAATGTTCCATAGTTACAGGGAAAGGTTAGTTGCTTCAGCACGCTATTCTTGTGACCATTTTGAAATAGTGTTTCCCTTGTTAGTCTTTCTGCTGCTGTTCTTGTTGTCTTTTTTCATACTACATATCAGATGTTTTCCTTAGCTGGTGATTATAGGCAATAATGGCCGAAGGAAAACAACATGCCCTGTGTGTTGGAGTCATGAAGATGTCGGCAGAGGATATGTGAGTTAATTTTCTAAGAAAAATAATGTACCTCTTTACTGTCATTGCCTGTTTTAGAGTGGTGTAGCTCAGGCCAACATGAAGGGCTTCGAAAACTTCAGACTTATTTTGACTCAGACCCACAAACTCATCCAGCTGCCACAGTAACATGGAAATGTAGCAGTAATAGTAGCAGTAGGTAATGCAATGAATATACTTTCTGCCAAGATACCCAAGATGGCTTATAGTTCTCAAATACTAAAGCAAATGGTCCAAAATGTAGAATAAAATTCTCTCAGGCTGTTGGTGATCCCTTGAGCTGATGCGATCCACAGCATCTACCTTCAAATAGGTCTTTCATTGTTTTTCACATCTCTGTGAATATCTAATATTGTCTGATGATCATTCATGATGGTGTTGGCCCAGCCTTGTAAATAAGCCCACAAAAGTTGCTAAGCTGTGAAGTTACCTTTTGCACTAATTTGGTACAGCTGGCACCAAGAGTTCCTGTATGTCCACTCCCATGACTGCATTTGGGTGCAGAGGAGGAGATGTCTCTCCTTGGGCAGCCTGGTTGGGCAGCTTGGTTCTCTTCTGGGTACAGAAGAGCAGTGGAATGCTTTCTCTTTCTCTCTCTCTCTTTCTGCCAGCCCACTTGCTTGCATGCAATTCCGTGTCAATGTCACATATGTCCCTGTATGGACCAGCTGCATATTCCTGCATTGCAGGGGGTTGGACTAGATGATCCTCAGGGTCCCTTCCAACTCTACAGTTCTATGATTCTATGACTACCAGGTGAATGCTTAAATACAAACTTGCATTGTCCTTTTCCATTACTGAATGACAAGGCTCTTCCCATCACCTCCAGTGTTTCACTTTAAATTTGTTCTTCTATTTCCAAAAGTATTGGAAAGAAGCATGCATTAGTGTCATATTTCAGACAAGTCTCATCTGATAGAAGTTGGATTTTAACAAAGAAAAATTACTAACATGATTATGGTGCTGATAATGATAATGCTGTCACTTTATCTTGCCCGAGGCAACACAAAGCAACTTAAAACCAAACCAAACATAACCAAAACTGAGACATACAGGCAACCCTCTGTTTACGTGTGTTCTATATGTGTGTGACTGTTTTATGCATATCATGCCAAACCTGGAAGTGACCCAGAAACAACATAAAGCTGTCACTGAAACATCACTAAAAGGGCAGGGCAGAACAGGGAATTTGCTGGCTTTTTCAATGGGTTTGTTATACGTGATTTCACTGACGTGCGTGGTGCCACACAATGTAACCCCCATGCAAATGGTGCCTGCCTGTATTCAATTATTGCATAGATTTCCAAGTCTAGCAGAATTATAGGTTTCATTGGAATTTTTTATTATATATTGCTGCATCTCCAAAACAAAGCAGTAGTTCCTTATGGGTGTAATTCAACTGCATATCAGTTATAGGAGTACTGTAAATTAATTTTCTGATCCAGGTTGAAAGCTCTCCTCCCCAAAGGAAGACTTTAGGTTTTTCTCCATTTACATAATTGTTCGGAAAACCCATAAATTATTCACTTTTCATTGGTTGTAACTGTACATCCTCTCCTCTTTTTTTCTTTAAGTGGCAACTAAATAGTGAAATGAAGCTCTTAGATGAAATGTATATTTGCAATTTGTTTCCTAAAAGGTGCATATATTCAAAACTAAGATCCAGACATGGAATGTGGGCTTAACTATGAGTTTTGAGATTTCCCACAAAAATGAAATGTCCTCAGCTATAAATTTCCTCAGCCAGGATTTTGAAGTATATGCCTTAATAACATTCTATTGCACTTTTACTGCTAGCATTCTCTGAGCCCTTGAACAAATATGATGATGGATAGATCTTTTGTGGCTGGCTAGAGAGTTCGGGGAATCTTTTATTATTACATGAGATTGTGCCATTTATTTCCCTTCCAATGAACTCAAGGTGATGTACATAGTTCTCTTCCCCACCCCTCCATTCCCCACCCCCCTCAGCAACCTTATGATGCGTGTTGGGCTGAGAGATGGCAGTGTCACTGAACTTTATGGCTGGTGGGGCTTTGAACCTGGGCCTCCCAGGACCTAATATTGGCAGTAACCAGCACACCATGCTGGTTTTGCACAGATCAGTAACTGGAGTTCCTTGCCCAGGTGATTTGCAAAACGAATTGCCTTCCAGATCAGCAGTAGATGTTCATCCAAATCTCCTTCCAATTGCATCTGTTAATAAGTGGTGGCAGTACTCCATATAATTTAATAAGAGGGGATGTAGCTTAGTGGTTAACCTTCTTATGCAGAAGGGCCCAGGATCTGGTTAAAAGGATCTGAAATAGTGCTGGAAGAAAGTCTTTGCCTAAGAGCCATGTCGGTCACTGTGCTTTAGCTAGCTAAGTTATAGTATACCTATTGGCCTTAGGTTAGTCATGTCCACAAATTTTGAAGGGTCTACTCCAAGTATGATGTAGTTCGGTATAACACAGCGTTGACAAGATGGGGCAAGATGGACTAAGTAATCTGTTTTAGTATAGGACAGTTTTAAATTACTGTATTTACTCAAATGTAATGTGCACCTTTTTTGGCCAAATCACACCACGAAAATTAGGGTGTGCATTAGATTCAATGGCGCATTAGATTTACATAAATACAGTATGTAATCTGATGTATGATGGTGATAAAATTAACTCCCCTGCTTCCCTTCCATCAACTATCCTTCCCTATAAACTATTAGGAATGTTTGAACAAGAAAAAATACACTCAAAATTATAAATAATAAAAAGAGCAAGATTTCTGCTGAGACAGGATTAATATGCTGGAAGGAGGGAGGATGATTCACAGTTCTTATACTTTAAAAGTGTAAAAGACACCCAAGGTGTGTATGTGTTTATAAAAAGTTCTCAATGTGGCCATTTCCCCAAAAAATAAAATGCTCATAGTTTTGAGAGTTGTTATTAAGGATCAATGGAAAAGGTATTTGTCTTAATTCAACAAGTTGGTGTGAAGGCTAGTCCTGTTGGTTTATATTCTAAATACCTATCCTGGAGATCTGGAAATCAGTGTTTGCTGTTCTCTTCCCCTCCTTTCCTCTGCAGTGAAAAGGTCAACAAAGGAATTGGCATTGAGAATATCCACTATTTAAATGATGGTCTCTGGCATATGAAGACGTATAAGTGAAACAGCAGGAAGAATCCATTGCCTTTCATCTTGGCCTGTTTTTAATTCTTCTTTTAAAATGTGTGATTAAATGTAAACTTTGTGGTGATGCTAAATAAATCAAGTGAATGCTGAAATATCATCAGCTGAGATGGTTTTCTTTACACCTGTCCTTTGGCGTTCTAACTCTCATGAACTGTGGTGCCTACATCCATGAAATTGTTAAACCAAGTTTTTATGTGCTTCAGTAATAGCTAGTGTAATAAATGACTACTGCAAATAACCAGAGCATGTACAAAATGAGTTTATAATGTGCAGCCCGCAATGCCTGAATATAACCCTGATGCTTAAAAGCTTGCCCTGCTTGCCCGTATTTTGTTGAGGCAAGTTCAAGGTTCTTCTATTAATTTACAAAGCCTGGTTACCTGAAGTACTGGCTGATTCCTTATATCCCTGCCCTGTCATTCAGATACTTGAGGGGGCCTCTGTTAGTGGCTAATCCACCAGGATCCATACATTCAGCGGTGTGATTCTGATGTTGCCCAACTCCCTCCTGCCTGAGATTAGACAGGTTCCCTCCCTGTTGAATTTCAGCTGCTTGCCAGAATCCTTTCTATTTCAGCAGGCATTTTAAGTAATTTGTACTACACCTGCTTATTGAACTTGAACTTGCCGTATTCTTTTAAAAACACAAATCAGTATATTTATTATTGCGACCATTTAGGGTGAAAGCAGTTTATAAACAATGAAAATAAAAATTTAAAAAAGCTGCGAACCACAACAAAACATACACCCACAACTTCAGAGTGACTTTTAAGAGGCAGCAGTTACCCCAGAGGCCTAATTTATTTGGAAACTGAAAAGCTTCAGAAACAATGATAGTAACTGCAATTTGCATCCAGTGCTCCATGATCAGAACTCTGTGCATGCAATGGGCCTTCTGTCTCTCCTTTCCCTATGTGCCCCAAAAATCTGCTCCAGAGGGTCCCCAGCCCTGCAGGGGGGAGGAAAGGAGGGGGAAATTCTGATCCACAAGCAGAAGTCTCTTGCATTAGTGGAACTGGAGCTCTGGATATCCTAAGCCTGTTGCTTAAAAGGAAAAAGAACAGTCTACTAGGCATGCAGCAGTCCTTGGAAACATGAAACTGCAGTGGATAAACTTTTAAAGCCCATGAACTTCATTCCTTTTATCAGCAACCTGTGAGGCCAGAAGTAAAAGTGGGCAGAGCAATAGATGGCTATTCACTAGGTTACAAGGCAGAGATGTTGACCCTCCCACCTCCATCCAGGCAAGTAAGTTGTTACAGTTCCAGGGATGCAACCCACTCACACAAGAATACTCAAATGATGGATCAAGTGAGTTGTGGCCTGTGAAGAGTCCTTAGGCTAGAGGACCAAATTTGACTCCTACACTTGAGGTTTCCCCTAGGTTAGGTTTTCATTAGCCACTGCCCCCTCAGTGCATCTATCTGCATTGCTGCATATACTCTGAATGGGGTCTAGCAGTAAGAACTGGCGTATGGATGGGGAGTAGTAGCCTCGGGGTGCCTAATGGAGTACGTACTTAACCACATTTTTACATGAATGACAAGAACAGAAATGTTTTATTTAAAAACAAACAATAAGGTTGAGTTCATCTCCCATCCCACCAAGTCAAAAGGAAATAACTGAAGGCTGTTTTAAAGGCATTATTTGTATTTTTCCATCCCCTTCGAGCATGAAAAGCTGCCACTATGAAAGGATGGAAGACACACAAACCCCAAAACTGCAAAAAATAGATTTAATTTACAGTAGACTGAGGATGATTTTTCATTTTAAATATCCATATACCCACTAGAGATTTTTGTTGACAAGGAAACCTTGAACAATTTTTCAGAAGGCAACAACTCAAATTCTGGAAGAGAGAGTTGTTGTTTTTAAGCCCCTACCCCTTTTCCCCACTTGTAAAGATTATAAAACCAGTTTGTGCAAAACATGTAGTTACATCATTACCTTCAAATACAAAATTTGGATCAGCTTATGTACATGCTGTTTGCTGAAGGATACTATACATTAAGACTACACATTTTACACCCTTCACATACAATCTCCTGAGGAACAAGTCTTAATCGTTATCAGAACCTGGGGGAGGCAAGAAAACCAAGGCATCGTTAAAGCTATGCCCATATGCTCTGAGCCTGTAAACTCCATACATCATAACGTGCATGTGATTAGGAGCTAATCCGCTGAAGGTGATAGCCATATCTGAACAACAGCCTTCCACCACCTCATCTGGGTGAACTGACATGGCCTCTTTAATGAGAGAACCAACTGACTTGGTGTTGAAGATGTCCTTCTTTTCAGAGTCTTCTGCATTCTCAGCGTGTACCCCAGTGTACTTCAAGCAGACAGCTAGCTGCTTATCCTCAGAGAGCTTCCAAATCATGCCCCCTTGTTCAGGACACTTGTCTGGATCCTCAAAAACTTTGTAAAGGCGCCTTAGTGACTCTATGCTTAAGACGATTCCTCCATCACCGTTCACATACTGCAAGTCTCCAGATGTCTCCGTTCTGCCCGTGTAGAATGGCTGGGACGAGTCTTGTTTCAGCAAGAAATATTTTAGGTTTTCAATAACGGCGAATGTGGTAGGGTGGGCCAGGAAGAACCAGTTGAAGTCATCTTTGTAGTTTTCATAGGCAAATTTGTATGCTTTTCTCATCATTGACCACATGTCATCTGTGTTTAGCACGATGGAGTCAAAGACTTTGACCTTCTCGGAACTGTAGAATTCTGCCTTGTCACAGTGTTTGCTCCATGTATCTTTAACAGCTGCCCAGTGCCCAAGATCCTTTGGTTTGACAAGGATGATGCAATATACACGGATGCTCTGGCTCAATTCCAGGCGCTCGTCCTCCGAGAGGTTTAAAACATCCTCCTTTTTGGGAGCCTGGAGATGGCGATGCTCGTGAGACGTAGTGCTGTGGCCCATCTTAATGTGTCCTAGAAGAGTGACCAAGATGCAGAAAATCCCTCCAAGCATCATGCCCTTCACAAATGAGCCGCTTTCGGAAATCATGTTTCCTAAGAGAGATCTGGGTGGGTGGGCAGGTGGGGAAGAAACACATGCTTTTTGCCAAACATATAAACAAACAAATACCCCATCTGAATTTGTAACCAACTACAGCTGCAATCCTCAACACACTAAGGAGTAAACTGCATTGAGTATGGCAGGACTTTCTCCCAAGGAACCATAGCTCAATGAGCGCAGCACATGCTTTCCATGTGTGCACAATGGCTTGAGTTCAAGTTCCAGTGGCTTGTATCCAATGCAGCATTAAGTAACCATCCCCATCAGTGCAAGGATTTAACACTTGCAACAGGACTCCGCCCCCTCTTTCTCCCCTGCATCCTCCCCAAATCTATTCTGGAGTGTTAGGAGAACCCACCCAGAGCATGGTGGGGATTGGTGTGCATTGAAGTATCATTGTGCAAGCGTAAATGATGGGATGGTTACTTAAGTGTTAAACTGAATATAAGCCAGCATCTCCAGTTAGGTAGCAGGTGGTGGGACAGTGGCCTCCTGAGATGATGAAGAGCTGTTGCCAGTCAGAGGAGACAACACTAGGCTCAATAGACAAACTGTCTACTTCAGGGGTTGTCAACCTGGTCCCTACCACCCACTAGTGGGTGTTTCAGGATTCTAGGTGGGCAGTGGGGATTCTGCGGCACAAGCTGAATCCTTCCATCGAGCACTGGTGGGCGGTAAGGAAATATTACCACGAAGAAAGATGCATTAGTGGGCACAGTAGGTATTAAAAAAGTTGACTACCCCGGTCTACCAGAAAAAGACTTGAGGGAATCTAATAGAATCTTGTAAATGTTCTAGCTTCAGTGTCATTATCTTAGAAAGGCAGCTGTTGCTTTCAAGTGCTTAAATGAAGAGGAGGTTTAGCATGATATTTTCCCCCACTGGTGATAAGGAACAAACACTCATAACATAGCATAAAGTAGGATGGTATTTCCTGTGCAGGAGTCTAGTGGTTATATGCAACTGAAGTCATACTCAGGATACAGCCACACAAATCAATGGACTAAAATAAGTCAAGTTGATTGATTTCGACTGGCATACTCTGAGAATGACATAGCTACATAAAATCCTAATATCTCTGTGAAAGGGAGGATGAGGAAAGAGAGAGAGCCTTTCACGCTGGCTTGCTGACAAAGACATTCTGGGACTGGCTAAACTGTGATAAAAGATAACAACCTCTTAATTGGAAAAAGTGGTCATTATACCAGCAATAGTCTGACAGCTACTTGCAGTGCAATCCTATGTTTAATTGGAATTAAGTTTCAAACAGTTCAGTGGGGCTTACTATAGGAACCAGCTGCACTATTGCAGCTATAGTAGCTTTTCTCTCATATCCTTGAACTGTTCTTTAATTATATTTAAATACCCTTCTTCACCTTAGGGAGATTAGGTCACCATATATATGTGCTGCACATAGGGTGCAGCAGATAACTGGCTTGCCTCCTGAGGCACTATGTTGGATCTGGCTCCACACGCCTCCAGGGGTGGGGTGCGGTTCTGGTTAGTGGTCTCCAAAGTTCTAGTAAAATGCAAGGTAGATCCTGCAGACCCGTCACCTGCAAACATGGAACTGAACATACCAAACACTCTCCTGCAGCTATGCAGCAGGGGAAATATTGATTATGGTAGACAATGTGTCATTCAGGGAATGCCTGCTTTCCATTACTAGTTTTCTCAGAGAGCAACCTGATAAGCTTCTAAGCAGCCACCACTCTAACAAATCCCACAAACTCTACCAATGCTGGTGGTGGTGGGGAAAGAGGACTTGTATCAAGTAGGCAGAGCTCACTTGTGCACTTGGCAAGCAGCTGTATTGTCGACCACCCGACACCATAGAGAAGGAGGTGTATCAGTGCCTTTGAGCCAGGCGACACCATGGATCAGAAACTCAAAAAGTTTGCTTTTTGTCATCTTCCACTCTCTGCCAGTGACTTCCTCTGTGGCCATCAGGGTTGGATCTGCTCTGCTCCCCCTCCTGTGTCTCCTCCATCTGTCCATCTGCCTGCCTGCTTCTCTCCGTACGCAGCTTTCCCTTCTGTCTCCTTCCTTCCTTTTTCTTCCTCCTGCAACTCTTGCCTGCTCTTCCTGTCTTTCTTCCCCCTCCCCAAGCTCTGCTGGGCATTCCACTCACACTTCTAATAGCTGGCCGACTGGGGAGGGCCCCCTGCTGTGGTGGCCCACACCAGCAAGCAAATTCCTCCATGGAGGTGCCCAGAGCAGCCTGCATGCCTTGCCTGGCTATCCAGAGCAGTGGAGGAGTGCACAGATGGGTGGGCAGCCTCCTAGCCACTCAGAACCAGAGCTGAAAGGCATGATTTTGGCTCCCCCTTGGCAGAGCCCAACCTGGCCAACCCCTAGGTATGCCCCTGCAAGTATGGGGTGTTATTCAATGTCAATCATACTCAGACCACACCCACTGAAATCAGTGACGTTAACTGAACTCAAAACCATTGTTTCAGTAGGTCCACCTTGATTATGAAGTAGCTGAATATCACTCAGTAAACCTATTTCCACAAACCTGAAGGATATTTGTTCTGATGTCACACAGTGCTCTGGTCAGTAGGTGGGTTTTCCAAAAGGAAAAAAAAAATCAATAGCACTAAAAAAAGAAGAAAAGAAGTGTGGCATGTTAATTTTATGCGCTATATAAAAATCTGAAAGCTCCCACCACAAAACAGCCAGGCAGCCCAAAGTATATATTCTGTTTTCATTTGGAATGTATATGTCAATGTTTTAAGACAATGATCATTCTCTGGCATACATATCTCTCACCTACTGTTTAGGAGTTTACAGGAGAGAAATATAGTGACAGAAAACTGTTAGCAAACGAAGGACACAACCCTATACTGCAGTTACCCTGCCTGAGGGGCTTTAGAAAGTGGCAGAATTTGGCAGATCTGGAGCAACAGTGCTGGTATGACATATTCACTGATAGAACTTAATTGACACGCCAGCAGAAAATTCCACCAGCAGCTAGCAGAGTGGAGAAAAGCAAAGCAGGAACAAAGGTGTAGTTCCAACATGCCTAATCTAGAAACAGTTGAACATGGAACAGAGGTCAACATTCTTTTCTTTGGCCAGCATATATGGGCAGAACTATATAATGTTCTGAACAGCATTACTACCTTGCAAAAGACAAAGGCGTTCTTGCGCCCAGATCTACAATTCTGTGATCTATGAGAAAAGATACTCCAGCTCCAAATAAATCAACTTAATTTCTAGGTTTATCTGGTTATGAAAGTCTTTTAAATAATTTTTACCTTAGCATTGTACATTCTGAGGGACAAAAAAAAGGCAGAGCATAGCTGCTGTGAAGCTAACATACCAATAGCAGATGCCCACACTTTTTGTTTTAATATCACCTAGTTATCATTTAACTATGCTGTTGTAGCAGCAAAAAGCCACTGTACAATAATGTTCTTTATTTCTGGACACAGTGAGATAGAAATTTGCACTAGGGGATGACTATTCCTCTAGACTGAAGATAAATTAGATATTGTGCATATGGCAGGAAAGGACCTAAGGAAGGATTATACAGATTATTCAGTCTTCAGCTGAAATCAGCACAACACTGTTGGGTCTCGAACTGGTGGAGTGGGAAAAGGGAAACTACCTTTCCCCTTCTCTATATTTAGTTAAAGGTAAAGGTAAAGAACCCCTGACAGTTAAGTCCAGTCACGAACGACTCTGGGGTTGTGGCGCTCATCTTGCTTTACTGGCTGAGGGAGCCGACGTTTGTCCGCAGACAGAGTTTTTCGGGTCATGTGGCCAGCATGACTATGGTAAGCCACTTCTGGCAAAACCAGAGAAGCACGGAAATACCGTTTACCTTCCCACCGGAGCGGTACCTATTTATCTACTTGCACTTTGACGTGCTTTCAAACTGCTACGTTGGCAGGAGCTGGCACCGAGCAACGGGAGCTCACCCCGTCATGGGGATTAAAACTGCTGACCTTCTGATCGGCAAGCCCTAGGCTCAGTGCTTTAGACCAAAGCACCATCCGTGTCCCTTTCATGTTTAGTTATATGTAACTAATAATTCCTTTTTTTAGTCCACCCTTGTATTTAAAATCTAAATACACTGCAGTTAGGAGGATAGAACCTGTGGTCTTCTAGATGTTGTTGAACTACAACTCCCATCATCCTTGATCACTGGCCATGCTAGCTGAAGCTGATGGCAATTGGAGTTCAACAAGACCTAAAGGTCCACAGTGCCTATCACTGCATTAGAAAGCTACTGTAGTCTAGTGGGTGAGAGTGTGAGTAGGAAGGCCCTAGCTGGTTCAGATCCTGGTTGGTTGAACAGCTAAGGATTCACAAGGTGATCTTAGGCAAGCAACTATTCTCTTGGCTCCCCTCATTGCCACCCTGTAATATGGGGATACCTATACTAACCTCTCTTGCCCAGTTGTTGTAAGGATGACTGAAGGCCTTGGAAAACATGACACATGGTATGCAGCAGCAGGACAAATAGGTTTGATGCCTGAGAACAGCCTTCCTCAGCCTGGTGCCATCCAGATGATTTGAACTACAACTTCATTTATCCCTGACCATAGTCCATGGCACCTGGGACTGATGGGAGCTGGAGTCCAGCAATATCTGGACTGCATCAGTTTGGGGGAAGGCTGCTTTAGAGGCTGATTTTGGCATTCATTTCACAGGCCACTCCCTTGTTGTCAGTGTCCTAAGGCAGCCTTAAACGTTTCAAAAGCAGATGTGTGTGAATATACTCCTTTTTTGGGGGTAAAATCAAGGCCACAAAGATAGAGACGATCCGCCCCCTTCCCTGCTCCCTCTCTCCTACTTAGGCAGTTTGCATCATTCAGCCCTGTGCTGGGATCTGGTCTTAGTGCAGCATCTGTGCCTCAATAATAAGTCTGAATGTGTATGGTATAGTCCTAGAAAGGCTGTGACTCAGTGGGAGAGCATCTGCTTTGCATGCATAAGGTCCCAGGTTCAATCCCCAATAGCATCTCTAGGTAGGGCTGGGAGACTTCTTGTCTTGAACTCTGGACAGCTGCTGCCTGCCAGTGTAGAGAATATTTGCCTAGATGGATCAGCGGTGCAACTTTGTATAAGACAGTTTCCTTTGTTCAGCTCATTAAACGGATGCACAAATGCACAAAGCTTTCAAGGAGGCCACTGAAATGAGGGTTGGGGGTGAGAAAAAGACAATGTAGTACAGCAGACAGAGCATCAAAACGAGGAATGGTGGTGGTGGCCGGGGTTGGGGGAGAGAGGCAGAATACTTGTGTTTTAGACTTTTTTTGTGGTGGTGCCCTGCCTTTATAAGGAAGTTCAACTTGAATAATCACCACAATCTTTTTGCCACCTGCTCACATGATTATTGTTTGCTTAGGCATTTCAAACTGACTGTTGCCTGCTTTGCAGTGCTATAATAAATTGTAGCCTCTCGTTTTTTTCTACAGGGGGGATGTGACATTGCATTCTTATTACTGTATTATTACTATTCTCTAGCCTGCCAATTATTGTATACAGCCCTCTGCAATTTGTCAGGATGAAGAACAGTTTAGGGTTTTGGATTTTTTATTTTTTTTAAAAAAAAACCCAGCCATCTCCCACTCAGCCATGAAACCCATGGTCTCTCTCAGCCTAAACCTAAACCTAAAGGGTGGTTTGGGGGGGAAAGAGGAAACAAACGGCTATATTACCCCAAGCTCCTTGCAGGAAAACAGGGACAGAAAGAATATGAAGATCTACCCATTCAACCACGAGGTCTACTAGACCTGCCAACTATATCCCTCAACCTAACCTAACCTAGCCCACCTCGCAGGGCTGTTGTGGAGATAAAACAGAGAAGGGAGGGAGGAAGAAGGATGGGATGCGAATGCCATGATAATTAACAAATGCTTAAAAGTGTCCCTGCATCAGGGAAGGGGAAGGGGAAGCCCCCCCCCCTGACCTCATAAGACTCACCTAGGTAGGTTGGCAATAGCAGGAGCTGGGCCAAGAGAAGCCACCACCGACCTCCACTTTCCCCCCCTCCCGCTCTAGGAAGAAAAACCGGATCCGCTTCCGCTTCCTCTCTATGGTGGAACCCGCAGCTCCGCCTTGGCCACGCCCCCCACGCGGACTCGTTTCTGGAGGGAGGGCTTGGGAGGAGAAAGCGTGACGCAACTAGCCTCTTAGAGGTAGAAAGAAAAGAGCTCTCTGTGCACGCTTATCATTTCCGGTACTCATTCGAGCGCTTTTAAAAATAATATTAAAATAATAATCTAATAACATTATTATTTAATAATAATATGAAATAAGTCTTATTTCATCTTGGACATTCTCATTCCAGTTTCCAGGTGGAAAATTTCCCCTCCTGCGTTTTGCATGAGAAAGTGGTCGCCTAGTGAGGGATAATATGAACCCAGGTCCAAATCTTAAGAAACTCTCCACTACAGTATTTATCTCCTCTACAGTATTAATTTGCATTGGGAAACCGGAAGTGTTGCTTCAGTGGCATTAAATCTATGACCCCTTTGGGAACGGTCTAACTCCGCGAGTCTCCCTTCCCTCGTGCCAGTTCACTTGCGCATGCGTCTTCTTTTTCCAGGCTGTGACGCTTCAGCTGCCTCTCCCTCATTCACCACCGGTGTTGCCACGGAAACAGTTCAGAAGCAATAATCCTGGGAGGCGTGGCGCCTTTAAATCGACTCGACAGAAGGGAGGGGAAATAAACACGCTGCATTTAAATAAAACTGCCTCGTACAGGGCTGCATATGCCTGAGCATGTGCACAGTTCACTTCCACCAAGTACAGATTCACTTGGGTCAGAGCATCTTTGAGCATGTGAAGAGTTCCCTACCAGCCATGTAGAAATTCACCCAAGCCTGCATATCTGTAGGACGTGCAGATTTCCTTCCCGCTATGTAGAAATTCACTTGAGTTTGGGTATCTCTTGAGTACGTGCAGAGTTCCTTTCCACAAAGCAGAATTAATCATTTTTATTTATTTTTAAGGGTGGGTAAGGAGTTGATGAACATGTGCAGAGGGCCTTGCCTTTGAAAAGTAACTGCTCCTTTGCCTGCTCAGAGATTGAGTCTACTGTGAAATCTGTTGCCCCTGGACCTCATTCTCCGCTTGCCAGTTTGCCTCCCTGCAATGGATAGCATAGAAGTCAACTCCTCTCTCAGATATTGCTCTGCCTGGCTAGCAGCCAGCTTCAGATGCCAGGTGATGGCCATGATAACGCTCCTAATACAAATGCAGTCATCTGCCCCAGGCATCTCCATTCCCTGCCCCGTATACAGTGGTACCTCGGGTTACATACGCTTCAGGTTACATACGCTTCAGGTTACAGACTCCACTAACCCAGAAATAGTACCTCAGGTTAAGAACTTTGCTTCAGGATGAGAACAGAAATTGTGCTCCGGCGGCGCAGCAAGAGGCCCCATTAGCTAAAGTGGTGCTTCAGGTTAAGAATAGTTTCAGGTTAAGAACGGACCTCTGGAACGAATTAAGTACTTAACCCAAGGTACCACCGTGTTAGGGGTTGCAGGTGGATTCTGATCTATTGATGGGCCACTGCCCAATTCTAGCTGGATCACCGAGTGCTGTTACGTATATATAAACATATGCATCAGTCACCCACAATAAAACATACCAAGGTGGTGTACAGCAACATTATACAAATACTGTATATAAAATACAGTATCGTGATGGCTATATGGGACCTCCAGCTTCAGACACAATATGCCACTGAATACAATATGCCTGGGAACAACAGCAGAGGCAGACTATTGTGCTTATGCCCTGCTTGTGGGCTTCCTGCAGCCAAGTGGTGGGAAAGTCCTTTGAGATGCTGGAAACCTGCTGCCAGTTACTACTTGCCTTGATCATCTCCCACACCTGTAATATTTGGACATAAATACATTGGTTGACTTCTGTCATTAGAAGCAAGCAGGACTAGACAAAGAACAGATCTCCTTACATTTTGCTGGCTGCTGCCAAGTACCTGGTGTTGTGACGTGGGGTTTGTGATTTCAGCTCTCTTGACATAATATGCTGGAGACAGTTCTCTAGTAACGCTTCTTTATTAAAAGCAACAAGACTAAAACCTGAGGAGGGGAGAGCTACATTTATAGGGACAGGGAACAAGCTAGAAGGGATACATTTTGGAGGGAACAATACCAGGCAATCACAGTCCTGCCTTTTGGAGGCAACCAATAAGACAGAGGATCCAAATACAGCAGCTTAAATGAACCAATAGTAGCTGTACCCTCTGGAACCAAAAGGCAGTTACTTTACCCTAATTCAATTACAGACAATAATAATACAGATATAAAATCATTTGACTCAATACACAACACCCCTCCCCCCCAGTGAGCACAGCAGACGTAATCTCTCAGGTACTGTGGGGTCCTACAACTTCTACTTGATCTCCTGACAACAAGTGTTGCTGGTTCTGGATTGGGTGTCACCAGTGGTAGGGGGGCTGCTATAGGGGTTTCGTCAGGAACAGATGGAGTCCCAGACATCTCAGGGTCCCCTACCTGTACCTCGTCATCCTGAGGACTAGCAGACCCTGGTTCATTTGCTGAAGCCCCTGGTGATTGCACCTCTGGGCCATTTTCACTCTGGTCTTGCAGCTCTGCGTCGTTAGCCAGGGATGAATTATCAGACTCCTCCCTGCTGAGCGCCCGGCGCCTCAGCTGATCTATATGTCTCTTCCAAACTTGCCCATTTTCCAAGGTCACATAATAGGACACAGGTCCACTAGCCCGGGTGACCACACCAGCCACCCACCGCGAACCTCGTGAATAGTTCCTCACCCAGACCAGATCTTCAGGGGCGAAATACCTTGTTGTGTCAGTCTCAGCCTGGGGGTTTGCTCTTGAATTACGGTTTGGCATTTTATCCGGGTGGACATAATCCAACACCGTTACCAATCTTCTACCCAAGAGCAGCTCAGCTGGCGACTTGCCCGTCACAGTACACAGCGTCGCATGCTGCAAAAATAACATTCGCGCGATGTGAGCTGACCAGTTACCCTCCATTAAGCGCGCAATGGATTCTTTGGCTGTTCTTACCATGCGCTCAGCCTGCCCATTGGAGGATGGGTGAAAGGGCGCGGATGTGACCCCTCTTATGAAGTTATCAGCCAAGAATGCCCTGAATTCCTGGGATACAAAAGCTGCCCCATTATCTGATACAATGGTCTCAGGTAACCCATGGGTTGCAAACAGCTGCCTCAACACCTTGATTACGGCAGCTGATGCCATGCTAGGGACCATCGCCACTTCTAACCATTTGGAATATGCATCAACGATAACCAAAAAGACCTTCCCCTGGAATGGCCCAGCAAAATCTAAGTGCAGCCGACTCCAGGGAGATCTGGACTGCTCCCACCAGTGAACTGGTGCTCTGGCCACTTCTGGCCGCACCTCTTGGCATGCCTTGCATGTTCGTACCCATTGTTCTATGTTCTGGTCCATTCCAGGCCACCACACATAACATCGGGCTAGCGACTTCATCCTGACCATTCCCGGGTGTCCCATGTGAAGCGTCTCAAGAACCCTGTTTCTCAGTGGTGCTGGGATGATCACCCTATCTCCCCACAGGAGACAACCCTTATGCATGGATAACTCGTGCTGCCTTGTCGCATAAGGCCTGAATTTGTCCTCATGCGGACCACCTGGCCACCCGCTCCCCACCCAAGTGAGCACACGGGAGAGAACAGCATCTTTCTTCGTTTTCTCAGCAATATCAGTAGCCGTTACAGGAGCCCCAGGAAGTGTTTCCAGCATCATTATGTGCTCAGCTGGAGCAGGATCCTCATTGCTCCCGCCAGGAAGGGGCAATCGACTCAGCGCATCAGCGTGGCACAACCGTTTTCCCGGCACATGGGTCAAGGTGTACTGGAACCCGTTCAGGAATATAGACCAACGCAACATTCTGGGGGAGAGAATTTGTGGTGTTTGTTTGTTCGGGTTGAACAACCCCAACAGTGGTTTGTGGTCCGTTTCAATGGAGAAATGGCGACCGTACACATAATCATGGAACTTTTTGATTCCTGCCACCATTGCAAGCGCCTCTTTGTCAATTTGAGCATAGTTGCGCTCCGTGGGCGACAACGTACGGGAATAGAAAGAGATGGGCTTTTCCGACCCATCCGGTTCCCTATGACTCAGCACCGCCCCCAGGCCGTATTGAGAGGCATCACATGCCAGGACCAGCGGCTTCGATTCATCATAATGAGCAAGGACGCTCTTGCTACTCAGCATTCCTCGCAAGGAGTCAAAAGCCTTCTGCTGCTCCTGCCCCCATCGCCACACATTCTTTTTCTGCAACAGTCTATGTAATGGTTCAGCTACCGAAGCTTTCTGGGGTAAGAACAAATGATAAAAGTTAATAAGTCCCAGGAATGACTGCAACTCTGTCTTGTTCTGTGGTCGTGGTGCCTCGATGATGGCCTTAACCTTAGCATCTGTGGGGTGGATGCCTGATGCATCAATTTTAAACCCCAAGAATTCCACAGTTGGCACCCCAAAACTGCATTTTTCCTTTTTTAGTTGCAACCCCGCCTCCTTGAACTTGAGCAACACTGCACGGACACGCGCAACCAGTTCCTGTGGGTCTTTTCCAGCAATCAAAACGTCATCAAAAAATGGCAAGACCCCCGGCAGACCTCTTAACAGGCGTTCCATGAGCCCTTGAAAAATCCCTGGGGCCACACAAACTCCAAATTGTAATCTGTTAACTCTGAACGCCCCTTTATGTGTGACAATAGTCTGTGCTTCTGCTGATTGTGGGGTTACTGGCAGCTGTTGGTAAGCTTGTGCCAGGTCAATTTTGGCGAACACCTTGCCCCCAGCCAGTTTAGCCAACAGATGTGATACGACTGGAATGGGGTATGAGTTTCCCCTGAGTGCCTTATTGATAGTACATTTGTAATCAGCACAGATCCTGACTTCCCCATTTGCTTTAAGGGGCGTGACAATTGGAGTCTCCCACTTAGCGGAGTCCACGGGTGAGAGAACTCCCTGCTTGACCAATTTATCCAGCTCTGCTTCAATCTTGGGTTGCAGTGCAAATGGCACTCGCCTTGGTTTGAGTCGGATTGGGGCCACCCCAGGGTCCAATTCGAAGTCAACTGGGGGCCCTTTATAACAACCCAGTTTTCCCTTAAAGAGACCAGCAAATTCTTTGCATAATGCCTTGCTCATCTCAGGGCAGGTTTGGATTGAATTAAGCCCTGATATACTCAGTCCCAGGGCGGGGAACCAGTCAGTGCCCAGGAGACTGGGGCGACTGCCCTTCGCAATCACCAGTTTCAGTACCGCCTGTTTGTCCTGGAACTGTACTCTCATGGCACACATTCCCATGACATGGATGCGGCCCGCTGAGTATGACTGCAAAGTTGCCGGGAAGGGCTCCAGAGGGGGCAACTTACCCCTGGGGAAGAATGTCCTCGCGGTCTGGTCCGACACGATAGTGAATCCAGATCTGGAGTCCACCTCCATGTCGCACAGCTGACCCTCAGTCTTCACCTTGACGTGTGCCTTGCCTTGCGCTGGAAACTGCACGACCCTCCCGTTGATCTCCGTTACGTAGTGGCAGTCCTTTAGAACATGGTTTGCTGTGGGCGATCTGCGATGCTCCAGTCTAGGTGCTCCTGTCGCTCCCAATGCCGCCGATCTACAGACCCTGGCGATGTGACCTGTCTTTCCGCACGTCCGGCACATAGCATCCCGGAAACGACAACTCTTCCGCTCATGGTTTCCGCCACAACCAGGGCACCTGCCTCAGTGATCTTTGTGCACTGTGCAGGCCTGACGCACTGACTCGACCCCACGGACTGGGCTCTGGCTCGGAGTAGCCTCTAGCTCGTCCATGGCATGTGCAACTTCTATCTGTGGCTTAGGGGCCCTGCGACTGGCATCAAGCTCCTCTCTTTCATAATTCTCCGTGGCAGTGGCCTCCTTCAAGGCTGAAGCAAGGGTAACCTCTTCTTTAGCCACGATGCGTCTTCTGGCTTTCTTGCTGCTCAGACCACCGACAAACCGATCCAGGAGAGTCTCTTCCAGATCTTGGAAGTCGCAGTGCTGAGCGAGCTTCCGCAGTTCAGCTAGAAATGCAGATACAGACTCCCCAGCACGCTGCTGCCTCTTATGAAACTCCATCCGCCGGGCCATCTTGGTCTCAGTAGGCGCTAAATGGCTTGTTAGGCAGGCAAGAATATCTTTGAGAGATGTCTCACTTAGCTTCGCTGGGGCAAGCAATGCCTTGGCCAGCTTGAAGGTCTCAGGCCCACAGTAGCTCAGGAATGTGGCCCTTCTTTTGCTGGCATCGGTGATCCCTTGAGCCACTGCGAAGAACTCGAAGCGTTCGATGTAGTCTTCCCACGTGTGGGGCTCTGATGGCTGGAAGGGCTCCAATACCCTTGGACTCTCCATTGTCCTGTGGGCAGGGTCGTCTTCTCAGCCGGCCAGTGAGTCTTGTTCTTAGCTACAATCCGGACTCTGAGGCAGGGCTGCGTTTAACCGCTCCTCAGCATTCCGGATCCCACCTTCATCGCCAGTTGTTGTGACGTGGGGTTTGTGATTTCAGCTCTCTTGACATAATATGCTGGAGACAGTTCTCTAGTAACACTTCTTTATTAAAAGCAACAAGACTAAAACCTGAGGAGGGGAGAGCTACATTTATAGGGACAGGGAACAAGCTAGAAGGGATACATTTTGGAGGGAACAATATCAGGCAATCACAGTCCTGCCTTTTGGAGGCAACCAATAAGACAGAGGATCCAAATACAGCAGCTTAAATGAACCAATAGTAGCTGTACCCTCTGGAACCAAAAGGCAGTTACTTTACCCTAATTCAATTACAGACAATAATAATACAGATATAAAATCCTTTGACTCAATACACAACACCTGGTGGGTCACAAGTCATGCAGGCCTTGTGAGCTGGATTCAGCTAACTGGTCCCACTAGCTAGCAGAAGCTCACGCAAGGACCTCTGCTAGTGTAACAGGCTTCCGGGCTTCACCCCTCACCCCCACAAATTGATGTGTGTGTGTGTCTGTCAGGAGAACCCTCAGAATGGTGCACTGAGGTAGCAGAGGAAGATAATTGTCCATTGTCATTTAATCCAAGGCTTGGATAGCCATTCCCCTCCCCACCTTGAGTGATCTAGTCACCAAGGAACAGGCATCCAGTGATACCAGTTTGTTGGAAGGGTGTGACAAAATGCCACTGTGGCTTTCTTTAAATATCAGTATCTTGCTCAAATTAAGCTATTTGCCTTAATGCATCTCAATGGCAAATATAACAAAGGAAACAGATGTCATAAATGGCTCCACAGACTACACATGTAGGGAACTTTTGGTTCTCCAGATGTTGCTGAGTCACAAAGCCCATCAGCCTCAGCAAGCATAGCCAATGACCAGGGATGTTGGGAGAGGTAGTTTAGAAAAGCCAGGAAGGCTGAAGCTGTAGGCACACATATAACATTCAAGCTAGTCTTCATCTCTTCTATCCACAATAGTTTCACTAACATTTTATATTTGGGCAAAAGTCAACAAAACAGCAGACTGTTGTAGTCTCAACTCTCCTAGAGTTCTCTTTCATGTAATGTGGAGCATATTTAAAGAAAACAGCTGAAGCTAAATATTTACGTATTTAAGAGGGCATCTGAGTGAGCTTTCTAACTGATGAATAGCATTAGGAGTCTATGATGCCCTCCCAGTTCACAGAAGAACTGAAGGAGGAGGTTCACTGATAACTTTGAAGCAGCAGAGGAATGACTGGCTACTGCCATGGGCCATATCTAATCTGGTAAACCACAGACAAGTCATAGAATCATAAAAGTGTAAAATGTTAAACAGTGAAAGCATCCAAATCCAGCTTGAAAAGCTTCTGTTTTCCTTTCTTCCCTCTCGAGAAAACCATCCACAACAGTAATTATTACATTTCTAAGACAATAATGTGTTCTAGTTCTAAAGCAGGATATAATTTTGTAAATCTTTGAATATGAACAGTAATTTGGAGCTTTTTCTTTCTTTCTTATGCCAGGCAGAAAAATTATATAGGTGTATGTTTCTAAGTGTGTTGAGGGGGAGATGAATGAAAATGCTTTTAGAATCCAGGTAATAAGTCTGAGGAATATCAAAATAGTGTTTCTTATTGGGCAGGAATGGGTGCTGCTGCAGTGGCAGCACTAATCCAAGGAAAGGTACAGGAGATTTTGAAGGGGCTTCAGAGATTTCACTGAGCACAGCCAAGTGGTGGGAAAGTCCTTTGTTTGAGATGCTGGAAACCTGCTGCCAGTTACTACTTTCCTTGATCATCTCCCACACCTGTAATATTTGGACATAATAGTCCAGATTTGCTTTTCAGGGCTCCTGCAAGGAGCATAATGTACACAAAATGTATTAAACGCTTGAAAGCACCATAGAAATGTTTACTATAATAGAATAATCTGACTTGGTATAGGGCAGATCCTGTGATCCACCAACTGTTAAAACCTTGATACAGGGCTCTGCTCTGCATTTTTATTTTTTAAACAGGAGGTTAGAACACCCTCAAGCAGCAAAACTCAAGGCTTTTTGTTACAGCTCCAAGATATATCAAGTTCATCTATGGACCTCATTCCTGACCTTTGGGGGTGTGGGAAGAGCAAGCTCTTTTGTTCTGCCAGGCTTTGGGTAAAAAATATATGAGCAGAATAGCTCAGCTGTTGAGGGTGCTGATTTTTGTTTCGTGTGGTTCTTAGCTCTTTCTTTTTAGGGTGTATCTAAGCATATAACAAATAGGCATATTTGTGTTTACCTGAATAAAATGTTGTATCTTAGTCAAGAAGTGGGATGGTGGCCGGAGGAATAGTAGGCATACATCTAAATCAACAGGGAATTGGACTAGACAACCCTTAGGGTTCATTCCAACCTTACAGTTCTAAGATAATATGTCTAGGGGAACATGACTAAGGGTATAAAGTACAGAGTCATACATCTCCTTGCCTGCACCCAAGCAAACATGCATACATCCTTCATTTAAAAAGCAACATATATAACTTTGGCCAGGAATTCCATCACACCTGGCCAGTGAGGTCAGAGGTGGCAACTGTCCAAAGTTGTTCCTGTCTCAGGGCCGAGAGCCCAGCATCTGGAGATAAACACAGCATCAAAGCAAGAAAATCAGCATAGATCAAAGCAAAAGAATATAAACATATATGAGCTCATTCTCACAACAACTACCAATTAGTTTGGGGTTATTCTGACTACCAAGATGGCGTTAAGGTGCATTCTCTGAATGTTCCAAGCAGTAATCATTTCTGTAGAACTTTCTGTTTGTTAATTCTTTCGGTAGAACCTTGCAGTCTGCAAAGTGCTTTCAACACTTTTTTCTTTCAAGCCTCCTTGCGGCGCTGGGAGGGAGGGATTGCTCATGGCTTCGGCGACGCACCAATGGCGACACACCAGCCCAGGAAAATACTTAGGCATTTATCTCTCTCCAGCAAATGTCTGTGACTGCTGGTTGGCATTTGACCTCCTGCCTTCCCTTTTATGAGGTGGACAGAAGAGGACCTACAGAAACTGCAAAAACGAACTTGGCCTGAAGGAGTCCATAATGGCCCAGGAAGGTCAAAGTTTGGGACAGGGAATATATGGCCCATACCCATCCAGTTGCTGCGAGACCAATTGATTGCTTGTTGCCTAAACGTTCCCCAAGTGAATTAAATTTAAAAACATAAATACACCATACCATTAAAAAGTTCCTATAAAATGCCAATATTTTCATATGCCTATAACTCATTAATACACATACATGCACATATGCACACACATGTTCATATCTACCCACAAATGCATATCTATATAGACAACACACACACCCTCCATAAAAGCCACAGGAAGCCTTGGTAGCACTAACTGTAGAATCATAGAACTGTAGAGTTGGAAGGGACTCTGAGTGTCATCTAGTCCAACCTCCTGTATTGTAGGAATCTTTTTGCTCAGCGTGAAGCTTGAACCTACAACCCTGAAATTAAGAGTCTTCTGCTCTACCAGCTGAGCTAAGTAGAACAAAATCAGCTCAGTTCAGCAAAAGCCTGGGGGGGAAAGGCAAGCCTACTTAGCCCCGAAAAGATGTCAGCAACGGTCCTGGGTGGTCCTCACTGGGGAGAGCATTCTATAGATGTCGAGCCACAGCCGAAATGGCCCAACACCAATCAAGCCCAGTGGCATGGGCAATGGTCAAGGGCAATGGAAGTCATGGTTCAGTAACAGCTGGAGTGTCACAAGACTATGGCTCTCTCATTATCACATTTCTATTTTTTTTTTAAAAAATATAATATTTATTAAAATTTCCAATTTAATACATAATCCAATACAAACCACATAAAGACATCCCAAATTACAACAACAACAACAATAAAGGCTAAATATAAATGCCGAATTTTATATCCCCATTTCTGTTTTTGAACAAGGGTCAGGCAAGAAGAGAAGCCCATCCTGTCTAAGAAGCCAGAACGAAACCCCATAACAGAAAATATTACTGAAAAAACCCTAAGGATTCTATCATGTGTGTGTGCAGTTGATGTCTCTTGGCTAACTAATAAAACCTTTGACTTTATTCCAGAGCTGAACTCTAGTACTGAAAACAGGGGTGAACTCTAGTGATCCTTGGGTGAAATTAAATCCTAAAATTATTCCCAGGGGCAGAAGGAAAGCAGCCTGCTGATCGCAGAGAGAAGAAAAGCGTTTATCTCAATCAGGGCTTTTTTCCCCCAGCCGGAACTCACCAAAACTCAGTTCCGGCACCTCTCAGGTGGGCACCATTGCCGTTAGAAGAGAACAAGGGGAGATGTTCGTGGTGAGTTCTGACACCTGGTACCTCTGATCCAGTCCAGGAACTTCATAAGCAGGAAAGAGTCAGGGATCGGTAAGATTGCAGATTAAGTTTACGCAATTGTAGTGACTGCGTGCTCTTGCTTTATTTGTTTAAAACACATTGGTGGGATGTAGCAAGGGAAAGGGGCTTCAGCTAAATTTAGCCCACCCTGCAAGACTGAAGTCATTCAAGCTTTGCCGCGGACTTTTGCTCTTGCGAGCTCCTGTAGAATTTGAGAAGAATAAAAGAGAAGTAAGAAGGGAAAGCTTGCCATCTTGTGGCGAAGAAAAGAACGTCCCAGAATTTTCTGAACTGAATCTTTCATTGATATAGTACAGTACAGTACAAGCAAACTTAATTGTTAAGCTCAATAAAAATAGGCAGACACACCAGGGACAACTTGTGTATTTGGCAACATAATAAGTTACTGTTAGAAACATTTATGCTTATGATATATTCATATATAATTTTAAACCTCTTTATTCTATTACATCCTTTTACAAATTAAGTTGTGTTTTTAACCCAGTTACATGGACCACTAATTTTGCAGAGCAATTCAGCCTTGAAACCAAGCCAAAATGGACAGAACAGTAACATTTGTGTGTGTGTGTATTTGTACGAGAATGGATTTTGCTTACAAAGAGGGCTAAGAGGCAAAGAAGCAGATGAGCAAGCAGACAATCTGGACTTTTGTTACTTTGAGCTTTGTGCCTCTGTGAAATGTGAGATGTTCCCATGCACGTGAGGAGGACCGTATAGAAACAAACCTGGATTTTGCCTATGCTACTTTAGCAGCCCAATGGCATTCTGGATCTTGTGAGATAGCACAGTGCTTCACCACCCCATATGGATATACGGACAGTTTTGCCTCAGTGCTAATTTGGAGAAGGCAATTCAGTGGAGAAGCCAAGGTGGAGAAGGCAGGTTGGCACAGAAAAGCCCATTAAGGTCTAGTGTAACTGAAAAGACCAAGAACCAATTGGGAGGAAGACAAGTAAAAAATGGATTATAATTCGGAGAAGACTTAAACAGCAATATCCAATGAAGCACGTCTCTGCAATGTTCAGCTGTTCCCCTATTTTTGCTTGTTGCAGGATCTCTTCCTTGAATCCTTATGTTATGTGTGAGAAATAGTATACCCTGGGTAGGATAAATCAGTTACTACAATTTCTATTCTCCATGTCAAGGTTTACTCTTCATGACGGAGAGAACATCCTTGCTGTAACATTTGCTTATCATATAAAGCTTTAAACTTTTATTTTTGGTCTGGTTGGTTTTCCTGGAATTCTTGCATTCCTGTTTTGTAAATAATAGATCTTCTCTCTACCCACATTCTCCACACCATACATAATTCTATACACATCTATCATATCTCCTGTCTTCCTCCTTTTCTTCAAACCAGAAACCCCAAATGATGCAATCATTCCTCGTAGCTGAACTTACATAGTTTTCTCATAGTTGCTCCATCCCCTTGATCATTTTCTGTGCCCTTTTCTGAACCTTTTCCAACCCACAGCATCCCCCCTGAGGTGAGAGCCCCAAACCCAGAGCGAGAAAGCAGGCAAAGTGGATAGCTTTGGGGAGAGGGGAGCCCGAAAAACTGAATCTGAAGGGTAGAGGGAGACTGGGAGAAAGTGTAGCAGAAATCTGAAAGCGGGGGCAGAGAGGGAGAGACGGAGAAGGAGTTGGTAAGGAAGGTGTAGATCAGAGCTTTCCAAACTTTTCATGTTGGTGACACACTTTTTAGACATGTATCATTTCAAGACACAGTAGTTCAGTTTACTGAGGTTAAACTAACCCCTTTCCAACCCTGGGAGGAGCACAGGGCGCATTTGTGTGACACCTGCACATTGCAGCCGACACAGTAACATGTCGCTACACACAGTTTGGAACAAGCTCTGGTCTAGAGGGAAGGGCCAGGAAACATCCAGTGCAGCTTACTGGAGTTGAGAAGGGAACCTTTTGTAAGGCAGGGAATTTATGCTTAAACAAAGACTGTGGTAATGTAGCAAGCAGTACAGTATACTTACAGAAGGAAGTGAAACATGCAAACGGACAGGAACAATGATGGGAAGAGCGCTCAGAATTGTGAGAGTAAAGGGCTCAACCTAGAGTTCTGATTATCCTTATAATTGACATAGTGAGTATGGTATGACAATTACTTGTTATTATTTTAATAATAGTAACTTGGATGAGCTATCCCTCCTTTAAATGGTGAATTCAGGTAATGAGTGCCAGCAGGATTCAAGCCCAAAAGGGTATTGACATGCTCAGAGAGAAACCCCAAGGTTTGCAGAATCAAATCAAATCAAGTCAAGTCAGATCAAAACAAACAAACAAACAAACAAACAAACAAACCCACACATAATAAAACAAAAAATAGAGGGAGAGGGGAGAGAACCACCAGTCCAATGAGGACCTAATATGCTCAGAAACCACAGAATATTGAGTGTCAGCTGGGGGAGAACCCCCCTCCCCCAGTAAAACTGATGAACACCTTACAATTTATAGTATACATGGAGAGGGCATCACTGGCTGGCTGATGGTCTGAAACCCTGAAAAAGTTCGGAGTTGAGGATATAGGTTTCATTTGTATATTCACATTTTGCATTCTGAGCACTGACATTCAAGTCATAGCTCTGAACGCACACGGCCGGGGCAATCCATGTTTCAGACCATTTCCCAGCATGAGATGCAGATGGTGGTGATCAAATCCTGCAGACTGGAGGTCATTCTGAAGTGTGCATTATATATCTTCTGTTCTGCATCATCAAGCCCTACTTCAGCTGCTGTTGATCATGTAACAGGGTGCCGGGGATGTTTTTCAATGAGTTGTAACTTGCTGCTTCAACAAATTGCTTTCCTGCTGCTCTTTAAGGCAGGTTCTCTCCATGCTCTTGACAGCATGACAAATGCAGCAGCAGATTTCAAGTGTCACCCCAATACATTTTTGACCTTTCTGTCCCCCTTTTACTGGAAAGAAGATTAGCAAGGAAAAGCTCTTAACCTGATGTGGCTCTTTAAGGCCTGTAACTGGACTGACAATATTGTTTGATACAGGAATGAGCTAGGTATGACACTCACAGAGTGAGAGGCAGAGATGAATGAATCTGTCAATTCTGATTTCTCTTATTTTTCCAACTTCAGCTCTCCACATTTCCACACAATTTGTGATATTTTTTAAAGGAAGCAATTCACACAAAAATGCACACATGGTTGTGTTCTCCTAATAAGCACAGTTTTGGATGAAATTTTGCCTGAAATACACACTTTTGCAAACAATATCATTTAATATGTTGTTGTTGTTGTTGTTGTTGTTGTATGGTAATTTCACTAATGCACACATTTTCATAAACTCCATTCAAGGAGCAACGGGGGTTTGTTTAACCTGTCACTTCTCCATACCAGAATAAAAGCGCAGGGGGTCCTTATCCAAGAGATGTTGTTTTTAGATGACACCCTTGACTGTGCACTCCAAGAAAGGTCTACAGAGACTCATCAACCATTTTGCCCAAGCCTGTGTGAAGGTTGGACTCACTGTCATCCTGACAAAAGCCAACATCCTGGGTCAGGACGTCGACAGCACTCTACGCATCAGTGTTGGTGACCACACATTTGAAGTTTGCCTGGGCTCCATTGAAACCAGCAACTTTTCCATCATGCTGAGCGGGTCAAGCGTATTGGCAATGACTTGCCTCTCCAAAACGGTTTCGGAAAATGTGACGCTTGCAAACAATACCAAGATGAAGGTCTACCAGGCTTGTGTGCTGAGCATGCTGCTTAATGGAAATGAGTCATAGGCAACTTACACTGACCAGGAGTGCTGCCTCAATGCCTTCCACATGCATTGCATCAAGAAGATTTTGGGCATCACATAGCAACACAGTCTCAAACAAATATATGCTCTCTCAGCATGTTCACACTCCTGTTTCAGTGATGTCTACACTGGCTTGGTCATGCCCACAGAATGGAAGATGGAAGGATCATCAAGGATGTGCTCTATGGAGAGCTGGCTCCCGGCACCATGCCTTTGGCAGACCAACTCTATGTTACAAAAAATGTCTGTAAACGTGACATGAAGGCTGGCAACATTAGCACCATCTTATAGGAATCGCTTGCAGATGACCACAGTGCCTGGAGACAGACAGGTGGTAAATACACAGCAATAAATAGAGGAGAAATGATTGCTGGGAGGAATGCAGAGAGAAGAAATTCCATTGCGCAATTGTAACAGCAAAACAAGACACCTTCATTCGCTCCAGCTGCAATGAATGTCTCTCCCATATTGGTTTCTACAGCCACAGCAGGCACTGTAACCTCTAATGGTTTGACCTTACCCCCGACGGCACACTCTTTCATGGTCTCTCAGGACAGGTGAATGCCAACAGTAGCTGTGAGTATACTCCATTCTTCATGGGTATGGAGTAAGAGTTAGTCTGCCTAGGTAGGATAATTCAAGTAGTCCAATTTCTATTCTCCGTTTCTATGTTTACTCTTCATTAGAGAGACAACATCCTTGTTGTAGCTTTTGCTTAGCAAACGAAGCTGGTCTCCCGAGGCAGACGGATGCCAGCAATGTCTTATACAGGGCTGGGAAACTTGCAGCTTAACGATTGCATATAGTATTGGCTTAATTTCATTTGGCATTGGGCCTGATTTCATGCTGGTAGCAAGGAGGGAAATATGAGGGTAAGGGAAGAGAAAGGCAATGGCAGAGAAATAAATAAGAGAAAGAAATGGGGATAACAGAAAGAGAGAAAAATTCCCCTGCTTTGACTGCTAGCTCTTCCACTTTTGATGCTATATCTGTCCATAACTGTCTTCAGCCCTGCCCACCACTGATTCTGGCCCTTCCCACATCTTTTTGTCCCCACCCACCTCTGGCTCTGGCTCCACCCACCACTGGCAAGTGGGCCTTCCACCAACAGGTTGCCTCTGAGTGAATGAAGATATTAAGCAGAAAAAACAAGGTGCCTCACCCTTGTCTAATAAGCTTCCACGTGGACATTAAAATCACTGGTCATTACCTATGAGTCACAGCTTCCCCATTTCTGGAGATGAGCTATAATCAAGATATGCCTGATGGCAATTTTATTTCAAGTAATGTCAAACTGTAACCACTGACATGCCTACTGACGTCTTTTGCAACGGCGGCATTTTAATGACTGTCCAGTCCCTGGAAAAAAGGTCTCATTTATCTCCCTGTTACCAGAGACTTCTGTCTGTTGACGGAGAGTTAGAGTTCCAGGCTGAAGTTATTCAAGGTTGGTATCTAAATTTAGAGGCAGAATTCACATCCATTATTCAATCTTTAATAGCATTTCTGCATCCAGTGGTGTGCATTGTCTGAGTTGTTGTCTATAAAGATAACATCAGCATAATTAACTAGCCAAGTGCTCAAAATGCAGTCAATTATTGGTGTCTCCTTTTGTAATTTACTTTCGATGCATCTGGAGTTCTTCACTATAAACCCTAAGCAGATTCAGTGAATGTCTACTATCTGCATGCGTGTATATACTGTGTGTGTGTGTGTATATGTATATATATATATGTGTGTGTGTGTGTGTGTGTGCGCGCGTGTGTGTGTGTGTGTGTACAGGTAGAGCTGACTGATGCAACAAAACCCTGATGGAAAGGGATATTATGATCTGCACAGAAAAATAATTAATATTAGCACATGAATCAAAGCAGCTCACTTTGAATTCCCAAGTTATGACCCTGCCAGAGCCTGATGCCTCCTTCCTAAAGCCCAGAGCCTCCCTTACAGGGCTTTGAGATGTGGTACCCTCTCTGCTCAGTCCCAGTCTCCCTGCCTTCCACACTACCTGATAGAGAGAGACAGCTAGACAAGAGAGAGGGACAGAGAAAGAGGAGAGTTAGAGAGAGAGAGACACACACAGAGAGAGAGGGAGAAAGAGAAAGAAAGAGTAAGTGTGGGAAGACACACATACAGACCCATCCACACATATATTTAGAGAGAGAGGGAGCAGGGGAGAGATGCATGACACTTGCTGGAAATATCTCCCTTGGTTTGCAGCAGTGCTTTTTTCTAAAATAATAATAATAATGTTTAGAGATACTCTCATTTTGACTCAAGAAAATCTCCATTTTATACTTCAAATCGGGAAAAATAAACACAGTAAATGGACAAAAGTACAAAGATTCACAAATGTTTAGGGGTATGCGTACCCCTCCATCGCTCCAGAAAAAAAGCACTGGTTTGAAGTATCTGATCATTCTCACAATAACTCAGCCTTTGAGTTCCACATGTTGTTCAGACGCTTCTGCAGATGCACACCACACAACTAGGGTGAGAAGAGCAACAGCTTCAGCTGCCAAGGTAGATAAGGCATCAAAGTCAATAAGCAGTAATACATGCCTCTCAGAGAGTCAGGATGACAAGCTGTAACTTGGAAGAGGCAGACATTAAAAGAGAAAGAAAGTGTGATTGGCACAATGTGAGCTAGATTCATAGATAGCATGACCAGATGCAAAAGATGCTGGGAATCCTGTTAGCGGGTTTTTTGATACTTTTCAAGGATCATTTGGAAAACTGCCTGGCTTGTAGCAGACTTGAACAGATGTGCAGCCTACACATTTTGCATGAGGGAAAACGAAATATATGCAATGACAAAATACAGCCAAAATACATTTTTTAAAATTCAAAATATGTATTAGCATTAATAAAAAGCATATATCTGTTTGCTCTGCCATCAGAATCAAAGTTTGTTGCTGCTGCAAAATTTGTCCTGGGAGGTATCGTCTTAAATTGCAAGCACAATGAGCATTCCCTTTTATGGCCTGACTTCTCATTCTGATTTGGTTGCACAAAGTTTGCAGGGAGGTTATACAATGCCCACTGTTTATTGATAATTTGTTTCAATTTGTTTATGGGGCTGTTTTGCAGTGGCACATCAAGCAATTGTTATTCCACATTTCCCAGTGCTTCCCCCCATCACTTTCTTTACTGTAAAAAGTCATTTAAACAATCAACAATCTAACTTCTGCATAAGTTTTGTGCAAACAAATCAGAACAAATGCTTAATAAAGATCAGGCATAGTCTAACCCAGGCATAGGCAAACTCAGCCCTCCAGTTGTTTTGGGAGTTGTTGTCCCAAAACATCTGGAGGGCATAGTTTGCCTATGCCTGGTCTAACCTCTGTGTAAGCTTTGTGCAAGTAAACCAATATGAACGTCTGGAGGAGCCTTTTGCCTGGTTCTGAACCACCAGCACCCCTAGATATTGTTCTCAACATCTTTCTTTGGATAAGTGTTCCTTTGCAGTTTCTACCCTCAACTGGCCTTTCTTCCTGAAACTCCTGTGAGCGAAAGGGAGATCTGCTCACCACCATCATTCCGAGCTCCTGCAATGGTTTTCCAAAAGAAACAGTAATCAAGATTTTTTATTTTTTTAAAAAAAATGCTGAACTGGTTCCATTTTATGTTTTCTTGGGGAACTATTTTGTTATTTCACAAGAGCACGTTGGCTGATGAGGTCTGCCAGCCCTTGTGGTAATAAATCAACGGAACACAAAACGCTATGTTGCAGCTGCACTGTAGCTGATTAGACTCCCATTCAAGGAAAAAGGCTTAGGCAGTGCCTTTCCTTTCTTAGCCACCTGTACTGTGCTCCTCCTTTTCCCCTTGTGAAACAAGAGGAAAGAAAGACACTCAGAATGCAATTCTGCAATTTCTTCTTTGGAATGATAATCTACAAATGTATATAGGTCAGAAGAAGGAGAGACCTTGTAAATTGACAGAGTGTGAACCAGTAAAGGAAGTGGCCAAAAGTTAAGTAAGCATCTGGGTAAAAGCTCTGCAGCATTTTGTTGATGGGTAAGCCACTAACAGATGTTGGATTGATTTAAAGGCTGATATTGACAAAGCAGACAGCAGATTAATTTTTTTTTGTTAGAGTAGGGATAGCCAATGTTATGCCCCCCTCCCCCCAGTCCCTTACAATCTGGGGTGCTTGCTAGCACTGATGGGAATTGTAGCTCAATGTCAGGAGTGAGCCAGCAGTAAACTGATTACCGTATTTTTCGCTCTATAAGACGCACCAGACCATAAGACGCACCTAGTTTTTGGAGGAGGAAAACAAGAAAAAAAATATTCTGAATCCCAGAAGCCAGAACAGCAAGAGGGATCGCTGTGCAGTGAAAGCAGTGATCCCTCTTGCTGTTCTGGCTTCTGGGATAGCTGCACAGCCTGCATTCGCTCCATAAGACGCACACACATTTCCCCTTACTTTTTAGGAGGGAAAAAGTGAGTCTTATAGAGCAAAAAATACGGTAATTGAAACCAAATATATGTAAAAAAAAAAAAAAGAATCACTGGCTTTTTGGTCTCAAAGGATTTTACCAATCGTTCTAGTATTTCAGGTGTATGAGAGGCTGTGAAAGCTGTCAGTCCAAATAGCGATGTTAACATATGCTTCAGCTGGAAATGTTGCCATTGAGCTGAATTTAATAGATAATATTTTTCTTTTAATATAGTAGAAGCATAAAATTAATCATTCTCGTCTGTCAGAGTCAGTATACCTGCATCCACCCTTATTCTTCCATATTACCACCCCCCCCCTAATTTTAGAATAGGATTTTCCCACAGTCAGTTTAGCGTGGGAAAACTGGTCTAACAATAAAGTTTTGTTAGAGATGATGTTCCATCACTTTCCGACTGAGATTATTGTTTTGAGAGATTCCTGAGTTTTAATATATTTTGTTTCTAATGCTGTTAATCCAGATAAAGATAAAGATATTCTAGGATTGCTGAATTCAGAAAATCATCTCTATTTTGGGTTTCCAGTATCTAATATTTGACAATATAAGCTTGATGATGTAGTTCCAGATTTGGAAAGCCAAATCCTCTTTGTTTAATTTGTAAGTGCATTTTTAATAATGATAGTCTTGGAGTCGACTATCCTGGGCATATTCTTAGTAAAGAATTTAATTTTGAAAGTATTTTCTGGGAATATACGTTACTTAAAATCAAACGAAACCAATGTTCCCTCCTTTCCCCATCCATAATCAAACAAGGGATCCCTAGGTAGTGATAAAATTAAACTAATGATACAAGGATTCAAGTAAAAACATTAAAACAATATAAAGCCAATAAGTAGAAAAACTCCTACAAGCCAGCAGTCTAATTCACAACAATTCGACAACATTTCAATGTCTGGATGTAGAGGCAAAGTTTTAGCTAGTGCTGAAAACCAGCATTTGTGCCAGCCAGATTTCATGAGATTTCAATTGCTTGTTGGCATCCATCTGTTTTGGGAGACAATGGAGGACTGGGCCTCTGGGGGTGAGGTGAAGCTGTTAGAAAGTTGCAGCTCCTGCTGTGGCTGTACAGACAGATGTGGGAGGGGGTGTTAGGGGAGGGGCAGTACCTCTGGTGGAGAACACCATGTGACTCCTTGAAGTTGTCAGCATGTGACAGTGGCCACACCCTGGAAAGAGCTTTGTGCGTGTAGCCATTGGTTCTCAAGCCCTCGGTGAGTTAAGGACATACCTTGCATGCAAAGACAGACTTCGGTGGATTGAGTGGATGAGACCAAGAGTGGATTTCAAGAGGGAGAGTCTTCCAATTGACCTCTTCATCATGACAGCTTCTTATGCATTTGAAGAGTGTGAGCATGTGTTCCCCCCGACTGCCCCCCCCGGTATTCTCTTCTCTAGATTAAATATTTCTTCTTAGGTCTTGGTTTGCTGACCATGGGCGGATCAGCACTTGTGGTTTATAACATTAATAATGTGTTATTAAAATGTGACACCAAAGGGTGCTACAGAGCAACGAACCACTAGCAGTAGGGAAACTGCATGTTAAAGGTAAGGTAAAGTTATAGAATGATCTATCTAATGTCGTTCTAATAACGTTTAAAAGATCAATGTAGATGTAGCCCATATTTTCCCTTCTCTGAACATGCTCCATTTGGAAACTCCAGCCTGCTCCCTCAGTTTTTTTATATGCAGCCAATTACCTGGGTGATGAGGCTCCAGGAGTTCCTGCACCTACTCTAGGGTTTGACGTCCTTTGAATGATGTAACTGGAAACTTAAGGCTTTTGGTATTATTTGCATTTATTTACAAATATGCAGGTTGAGCATGGATGGAGGCTTTGCAACTTAAACCAGGGACAGGGAATTTGTGGCCTCTAGAAATTGCTGGACCTCAATCCCCATCATCCCTGACCATTGGCCGAGCTAGCTAGCACTGATGGGAGTTGTAGTTCATAGCTTCTGGAGTGCACCATGCTGGGGAAGGCTACATTACATACACAGATGACTGGAATTGATGCATTTATTTTTTTTCTGTTGTTACTAACTCATTTCCGTCTAATTCCATTCGGCTGTTGTCTTTGTAACATTTTGGGAGGGATGGTGGCAGGCAAGGTGTAGCCGAGATCTGAAGCTTTTTCTGAGAAAGATATAACCAGAAGCTTAATTAAGGGGATGGAAAGCAATTTTTAGTGACAAGCCTACCTTCCTGCTGCAAACAGTCATTTTGAGCTTCTTAGAAGTATAGACTGTATTGATTACGGTAACTCTCTCCATTCTTTCTTTTGTTGTCGCTGGTCTGTTTCAAATACTGGCTCTAGTAGCAAATGGTGTGAATTTTCAATGAAGCAGAGAGGTGCTGTGTGTGCGCGCAGATAACAATCTGCATGCACACAAATCCCAAGAGGACATATGGTTGCAGCACAGCAATAAGCAAGTAATTTTCTTTACGAAACCTTGGATATGTGAGCCGGGTTGGTGTACTGACTTTCTTTCAATGCCCTTTCATGCTTCTCATCTCTTGTTGTTGCCACCCTACTGTCTCAAGACACAATGGAGTGTGCCTCCGAGGGTGAAGTCAAACCGCTGTGTTAGCAGGACCCACATGGCCTCTCCGGGACTGCCCAGAAAACACAACCCCCTCATTGGCCTCCCTGATGTGCACCAATGAAAAGCAGAGCAATACATTTGGCACCAGCTTGGCTGCAGGAGTTGCCGGAAGGAGGCATACAAGGCGTCATCCAACCCTCTTAGGGATGCCACTCTGCATTTGTGTAGGGTTTACACCTGAGCCTTTTCTTCTTCTGAAGATATCCCACAGGGCAGCAGAGGTTTAGGATTAGAGTTTCCCAGGTTTATGAGTCCCGTCTGCCCCTCATATTCCCCTACAGCACGTGCAGAAACTGCTTTCTTGACCATTGAACCCACTACTGGTCTCATCCACCCAATAATGCTCTTTAGTTGTGTTAAAAAGACATTGTGGGGTTTTTTTTTATCCTGAACTTTCTGTCAAGGGTTACCTCAGAGAAGCATAAGCAGCTGTACATGCAGTGTGCTTAAAACTGCATTAAATGTGAAAGCTTCCTGCAGCGAGGAATGTGCAAGATGGATAAGAGAAGAGAGAATGGTTCAACATGGGATAGCAATGGGGAACCTGAGGCCATGGAGATGTTGCTGGATTCTAATTTCCATCATCCCTGACCAGGGGCTATGCTGGCTCCTGGAAGTGGTGGCTGGATCCCATTGTGGCTGGTGGGGTGGAAAGCAGTGAGCCCAACAGTGAACAACTGTCAAGAGTGTTAAGTTGTGGGTTGACATAGCAGACGACACAGCGATTTCTCCAAGTAGCTCTTTATTTCGTAAGCTGGAATAGAACTGACTGCAAACAGCTCAGCCAGCCTGCTTTTATAGGCAGCCGGCTGTCAACATTGTAGCAACAACAGCCCAGAGTTCCCGCCTAAAATAACTGACGTGGACCTGAGTGAAAACTATCGACAGACCTGAGTGAAAACTATATACAGTATCCCCCTGCTGGCCCAGGGTGAAACTTCACTACATAACACCCCTCCCCACCGAGATAAGGCGTTAGTTACAATCGTAATGGTTTCCTTATATACAGCACTACGCGTAATGGTTCAATTAGGCACAAAAGCATATCGGTTACATTTCCCATACTTAGACCAACAGTGATACCTGTCCAACAACATAGTCCTTTAAATAAGTTGGGCGCTTGGGAACTCTGCCAGACCGCCGGGGACTGGTAGCCAAGTCCGGAGGGCCACACAGTTCTTGCTGAGGCTGTGGTGCGACCCTAGGTGGCGTTGGAACCAACTCCCCTGGATCCGCTGCTGTGGGTGGAGCCTCCGCAAGTGGAGTGGTCTGAGTCTGTGGTAAGTCTGGCAGACCCTCTGAAGCGGCTTGGTTCGGCTCCACGCTGGCAGTTTGCGAGGGAGGTGTAGGTGGGGCCTCGCCATCTGTACGTGTCTCTTCTGGAGCCGCAAACGCAGTTGGGGGCACCTCGGTAGTGTCCAAGTCCCCAACCCTGCGCCTAAGCTGGTCCATGTGCCGTCGCCACAAGCGTCCGTCTTCGAGTGCCACCTGGTACGAGCGAGGTCCAGTGACTCCCACTACTGTGGCTGGCACCCAAGGAATGTCCCCCACATAGTTCCGGGCAAAGACCTGGTTTCCTGGGACAAATGACCGTGGCGCGTTGGCACAGCCTGGGGGTTCAGCCACGGCAAAGTCCGGGTGTAGCCGGTCGAGCAGTGACCTGAGGCGGCGGCCCATAAGCAGTTCAGCAGGACTCCGCCCTGTGGCCGCATGAGGGGTGATGTGTTGCACAAACAAGTATTCGGCGACCCGCTCATGCCAGTCTCCCCGGTCCAGGCGCGCCAGTGCCTCTTTTGCCAAGCGCACCATTCTTTCCGCTTGCCCGTTGCTGGATGGATGAAAGGGTGCCGTTAGGGCATGGCGGATGCCCAGTCCCAAAAGATACCGCTCAAACGTGCCTGACGTGAACTGCGGTCCGTTGTCAGAGACAAGGACATCAGGACACCCATGCGTTGCAAACAGGCCTCGCAGCACCCGGATGACAGCTTCGGTAGTGGTGGAGGGCATCAGGGCGACCTCCAGCCATTTGGAATAGGCATCCACCACTACCATAAAGGTCCGGCCGTGAAAACGGCCAGCCAGATCGATGTGCACCCTCGACCAGGGTGTCTTTGGCGTCTCCCAGGTGTGTCCCTTAGCTGCCGGTGGTGCAGGCCTCGACTCTTGGCACGCTTGACAGGCGGACACCCAGGCAGTGATGGCATCGTCCATATTAGGCCACCAGACGTAACACCGAGCCAACGCCTTCATTTTGACAATTCCCGGGTGGCCAACGTGCAGAGCCTTCAGGATGCGCTGACGGAGTCCCTGGGGAATCACGACGCGGTCTCCCCACAGCAGACAGCCGTGATGAGCTGAGAGTTCATGTTGTCTGGTTGCGAAGGGCTGGAACTCTGATGCAAAAGGCCCTTGTGGCCACCCCCTCCACACCCAGTTGAGCACCCGGCTGATGGTGCGATCCTGGGCAGACGCGGAGGCCACAGTGGCAGCCGATACAGGCGCTGCCGGAAGATCCTCAATCAGAAGGAGCGATGAAGCTGGAGCTGGGTCTTCCACAAATGCTGGAAGAGGGCAACGGCTGAGGGCGTCGGCATGGCCCATCAATTTCCCCGGGCGATGGATGAGCCGGTAGTGGTAGGCAGCCAGGAAAACAGTCCATCGCAGCATGCGTGGCGAGAGGACTGGTGGAGTTGGACGATCACCGGCGAGGAGGCCCAGGAGTGGCTTGTGGTCAGTGATGAGGTCAAAAGTCCTGCCATAGAGGTATTCATGGAACCTCTTCACTCCAGCCACAAGTGCCAGTGCCTCCTTGTCGAGCTGGCTGTAATTCCGTTCCGTCGGAGATAGCGTCCTGGAAAAGTAGGCGAGCGGTGCTTCTCTTCCGTCTGGAAAACGGTGACTAAGGACAGCACCGATGCCAAAAGGTGAGGCGTCGCAGGCAAGGACCAGCGGCCTGGATTCACTGTACTGTACCAGCACACTGTCTGATGAAAGGAGAGCCTTGACCGCGGTGAAGGCCGCCGTCTCCCGATGACCCCAGGCCCAAGGCGTCTTAGTGCTAAGGAGTCGGTGAAGAGGCTCAGCCACTGTGGCTTTGTGGGGCAGGAACATGTTATAAAAGTTCAGCAGCCCCAGGAATGCCTGCAACTCCGTCTTGTTCTTTGGAGTGGGGGCCTGCTGGATAGCGCGGATCTTGGATGTGGTCGGGTGAAGGCCGGAGGCATCGATAAGATAGCCCAGGAACTCTACCTGTGGAACGGTGATCTGGCACTTCTCTCTCTTTACCTTGAGCCCGGCCTCTTGGAACCTGGTCAGCACGGCACGGAGGCGCTCGAACAGCTGCTGGTGTGAGTCTGCAGACACCAAGACGTCATCAAAATATGGTACCACGCCCGGAAGCCCTTGCAGGAGACGCTCCATAAGGCTTTGGAAGATGCCAGGAGCCACACTCACCCCGAACTGCAACCGGCGGCAACGGAATGCCCCCTGGTGGGTGACGATCGTCTGGGCTTCAGCAGTGGCATCATCGACTGGCAGTTGTTGATAGGCTTGGGCAAGGTCCAGCTTAGCGAATACCTTACCCTCACCCAGGGAATGCAGCAGGTGTTGGACAACAGGAACCGGATAAGCGTGCTGCTGAAGTGCCTTGTTGATCGTGCACTTGTAGTCAGCGCAGATTCTCACCAACCCATCTGGCTTGACAGGTGTGACGATGGGGGTTTCCCACTTGGCGTGGTCAACCGGCTCCAAAACTCCTTGGGCGATCAGTTTGTCCAGTTGTTCGTCCACCTTAGCCTTGAGAGCAAAGGGAACCCGGCGTGGCTTTAGCTTGATGGGGGCGACTTGTGGATCAAGGCTAAAGGAGATGGGCGTACCTGTATATTGCCCCAAGGTGCCGTCAAAAACCTCGGCAAAGTCTTTGACCAGACCCTCAGTCTCTGCGTTAGAGATGCAGTTGATGCCGGTGACTTCCAGGCCGAGGGCATCAAACCAGTCTAGCCCTAGGAGGCTTGGCCGATGACCTTCGACCACCACCAACCGGAGCAGGCCCGAAAAATCCTTGAAGGCGATCCGGAACCGGCCAACGCCTACCACGGGAATGTCGTTTCCCTGGTAGTCTCTCAGGTGTACGCGGTGAGAGTCGAGTTGCCTTTTGGACACTCTGGGTACCAGTCTTTTGATGGTGCTCCATGACACGATGGACAGGGCAGACCCGGTGTCGATCTCCATGTCACATGGAGCTCCTTCAATGAGCACCGTGACGTTCAGCTTGCGTCGCGTAGGCGAGTCGGTTTGGCTAATCGTGGTTCCAGACGGGCAGCGGCAGTTGGTGAGAGCGAAACAACTTCCCTTGGCAGACTGGAGTGAAGACTTGGACTTGCGAGTCGATGAAGGGGGGGGGTGTCAGACGGAGCCGATCGGCAGACCTTAGCGATGTGGCCCCTTCTGGAACACTTCCTACAGATGGCGTCTCTGAATCGACACTTGGCACGGGAATGGTTGCCTCCGCAGCCGGCACATTCCTGTTGGCCCTTGGACTTCTGTTGGAACTTCCTGCGCTCCCGCTTTGTCTGGTGCACGTCATCGTCTTCACTGGAGGATGCCTCATCACTGCTGGCCTCTTCATGATGCACCGGAACTGGCTCCCTAGCAAGACGCGGGCTGCTGGACTTGTGGATCTTCAGCAGCTTCTGAGGCCACAGCCTCCTCAATGGCTTTCTGCAGCGTGAGGTCTGGCTTGGCAAGGAGACGCCGTTGCAGATGGATGTCCCGGACCCCGCAGACGATTCGATCCATCAGGGCATCGTCTAAGTCTCGGAACTCACAGTGCATTGCAGCCTGTCGCCGGGCGGTGGTGTAGTTGTTGATTGACTCCCCCTCTGCCTGGTTCCGGTAGTAGAATGCATGGCGGGCAGCAATCTTGGACGGCTTTGGTGCGTAGTGGTTGCGGAGCTTCTCTTGGATCGTATCCCATCCTCGTCGCCAGTGTTAAGTTGTGGGTTGACATAGCAGACGACACAGCGATTTCTCCAAGTAGCTCTTTATTTCGTAAGCTGGAATAGAACTGACTGCAAACAGCTCAGCCAGCCTGCTTTTATAGGCATCCGGCTGTCAACATTGTAGCAACAACAGCCCAGAGTTCCCGCCTAAAATAACTGACGTGGACCTGAGTGAAAACTATCGACAGACCTGAGTGAAAACTATATACAGTATCCCCCTGCTGGCCCAGGGTGAAACTTCACTACATAACAAAGAGTGCTTCCCAGCACATGGCAGATAGCCAACTACTTATTGTCAAAGGTCACTTCTACAGTCGCTTCTACAGTTCTGTTTATTTACACATACCAATCTAGCGTCTAGGCAGCTATTCACAGATCCATGCTCTATGGAGCAGTTGCAGCAACAGGGGGCCACTCCCCCTGCACCAGTTTATGTACCTTCCCCCAACGGGTTGCACGCATGCAGCTGGAAACTGTGTCTGCACAAAAACTGCCTTTGCTCCTCCCTTTTCAACCCCCTCCTGATTCTGGGAGGCAGTGGTACAGGAAAGGGTGAGGAAGCACTGACCTTTCACTTGCCTGATCTGCCTCTTCCTCTTCATCTTCTGACCCATCCTGTGCTCCACCCTCCAGCTTTGAAGCTTCCCCTGCTTCTAATTCTTGCCTCCTGGCTGGTACAGGTCCCCAGAAACCACTGCCCCCCTCTTCTGGTGCACACTTGTCGGCGTCCAACTTGAGTCCCTGGTTGTCCCAATTTATTCCCTCCTGAGTTCTGCAAGGCCAAACTTATTTTCAGGAGGAGGAAGCTGAGAGGCAGTGCCACCCCCTGGATTGGCTGTAGGTAGGAAGGCAGGCAGGTGGGCTTGGAGGCATCAGGATGGAGGTTGGTGGGGCAGTGCCCCATTTGACCTAATGGATCAGTCTTCACTGACTCCTGGCATAGGGTCTCCTTTAAGCCAATTTGATGGAAGGCCTGCAAGGTAGACCAGAGAAGCAAAGTGAATGGTCTAAAGCTTTGCTTAGAAAGAAGCACACCAACCCCTTGAATAATTAAGACTCTCATTCCTCCAATAAAATGTAAAAGAAGCCTGCCTAATTTGCAATTTCCTTCAACTGCTCCTAGTTACTCTGTTCGGCTGTTTTCATTGGGGAGTATTAATGGCACCGTTATCTTCCAATAATGTTGTCTTAATGCATGTTGTCTATCTGCCTCATTCCTATGTAATGAAGTGCTTGTGTTTGACAAACAACAAAATATATGTTTGGCTTTTGATTAAGAAGACCTGAAGAAATGTCTACAGCTTGTAGGCTGGGAGTGCACAAGCCCCAAAGAGGCTTATAAGCAGAGAATGTGTTTGTTGAGAAAGGCTTTGAGAAAGGGCAGCAATGCAGCATCTCTCAGGAATCCGTCCTGGCCCTCACTGCCAGGTGAAGAACTCATACTGCCAGCTTGGTTTCTGCCAAAGACTTGAATGCTTAAATCAAAGGGGTACATAAGCAAGGCATGTTATACAATATAGCGGAATTGGATGACTAGGTGTAAGCCAAGATGTTGATGCAACAAGTGACATGATCTCTGCACTTCCCTTTGGAAAGGCAGCACCTACCATAGCAAATGGACAGAGTCCCAAAACTGGGCAGGTAAATGGGCACTGCTCTGAGTGGGTTGAGCTTGCAAGATGTATTTGTTTTGGTGCTGACACCTCTATGTCCTAAGAGATGGAGGCACAGTTGATGCTGGCTCAGCAATCCAACTTACTCTCAATAGCCGAGACAATGCTGAGCTGGATAGATCAACCACCTGACTCAGTATAAGGCATCTTCTTATCTACCCTTGTAATGAGAGCAGTGATCACTTTTAGGCCCGGCTGAGACCTATTTATGTACAGTGGTACATCACAGAGCCTAGGACTTGCCGATCAGAAGGTTGGCGGTTCGAATCTGCAATGGGGTGAGCTCCCGTTGCTTGGTCCCTGCTCCTGCCAATCTAGCAGTTTGAAAGCACCTCAAAGTGCAAGTAGATAAATAGGTAGTGCTCCAGGGGGAAGGTAAACGGCGTTTCCGTGCGCTGCTCTGGTTCACCACATGACTGGAAGCTGTACGCCGGCTCCCTTGGCCAATAAAGCGAGATGAGCGCCACAACCCCAGAGTCGGTCACGACTGGACCTAATGGTCAGGGGTCCCTTTACCTTTACCTTACCTCGTGTTACCATTCTTCTTCAAATATTCTGCAATTTTTCCACTTTTTCGGAACCTTCTTTGTATAGTTCTCTGTAGCAGTTGACAAAACACCTGCTAATTTCCTTTGGGTCATCAAACCATTTATCATCTATTCTGATTTTATTAATAATTCTTGTTTTTTCTTTAATTGCCGGGCCAAAAATTTGCCCGGCTTATTTCCGAATTCAGAATGTTTATGTTTTAGCCACTTGATCTTCCATTCCAGCTCTTCAAACCTCAGGCTAATTTGTCGCTCAAGGATGCAAGGTTCTCCAACTTTTCTGGGCACATCTGAAAAAATAGAGAAGCTGTGGTGGTCAGTCACAACATAGTTGTTTGAGGGTGAGACATAAGACAAAATGGGTGCTGCAGGGGACACTGCATAACAAACTGGCTGCCGAATCTAAAAGAATAGAAAGTGAGACGGGACCACAAGCAGGTGTGGGAATGCCCGCAATTAGCTCACTCATCCATGGAAAAAGAAGACCCCTGTACCAGCCATCACTTTCGTCTCTCACGTAGAGAAGTTATTTGCCCCTCTCTTCAGAACAGAAGGAAAGGTGAATGTCCAAACCTGGCATCAAGTGAAATATTGGCATCTCTGAAGGGGCATATTCAGTGTAGGAGAAGCTGACCTGCTGCAAAGAGGAACTGACAGAAGAGCACACTGTATCTCATGTACTGCAGATTTTAAAAGGGAGATATACAAATATCTTTTGTGACCTATCCATGGACCTAAATCCTTCAACCAGCCTCACTGCTTTCTCCCAGCATCAGACCAGAACAGGATGTGTGCGATTCACAGGACTGCCTGATGGGGGCTGACAAAAAAACGAGACTAGCCGTTTCTTCACTCCGCCTTCTTTCGCCATTAAAAGACAATTCATTGCCGGCTTTAGTGAAAATTGCCTGCCTGTGGAAGAGGAGCAAGGAGCATGGTGGCTGTTTTGAAAACCTCATCCCTGACAGAATTGGTTAAAATGGAGAATCGCTGTAGCGTGAAGATCAGACTTAAAGACTCTGACAGGGTGCAGCAGGTTCAAATCAACCTTGATTAATCCATCACCATTGATTTAAAACTGAAGGTACACAGTTGACAAAGTCACGCTGGAGGTAAAGTAGGCCTGGAAGCTGAGACTGCTTGCGGGTGGTGTTATCAGGGCCCAGCAAAAGGTGATCTGGGTCCTAATATTTGGAGAACAGTTATCTGTTGGAAGGACTTCTATATTTTAAGGGCGGTCTGGTCTGAGTTTAATTTAAAGATAAAGAACCTTAAGAAGGGATAGCAGCAGGGACTTTGAACTTGGCCTTTAGCACTTAGCTCCTGGACAGCAAACTGAGCAGCTCACCTGGTTGCAGTCCTCTTTTGGGAAAGATTTATTTATTTATTCACCTGTGGCTTTGCACCCCCACCCTTTAGCCAAAAAGGCTCTCTCAGCACATCTTACAAACATCAGTTCTACGGCATTCCCTTTTTTATTATTATTATTTTTATAAATATTTATTTTGGTTTTATGTAATAAAACAGATATTACAATCAAACAAAACAACAAAGAAATACAATAAAAAACAACATAAAAAACACAGTATAAAAACATATAACAGAAAAAGTAAAAAAGAACAAAAATTAAAGAAAAATTAGTTTTTTAATTCTTATCTTTATAACCCTCTTTCCTGACTTCCTCACATCTCCCTTTCCTGCGTTCCCCTTTACTCAATCAAATTTAGCAGCTCCTTACCCTTTTTCAAATCTTAGTCAATATTATACATTCCAACCTATTATGTCTTCTATTTTCCCTTTCTTTTTAAATACATTCTTACATATTCTTTGTAACTTAATCCCCTATATCTTTTGTTTAGTTTCGACATAATTTTACTCTGGTCTTACCCTTTTTTCTTAAAACATTTTTACATATTTCTTTTTACTATGTCACTGATGCCATATTATCTTTATATCCAACATCATTTTAACATTCAAACATTTTGCAATGTTTTTGGAGATATTCTTTGAACTTCTTCCAGTCCTCTTCCACCGACTCTTCTCCCAGGTCTCGGATTCTGCCAGTCATTTCTGCCAATTCCATATAGTCTATCACTTGCATCTGCCATTCTTCCAGAGTGGGCAAATCTTGTGTCTTCCAATACTTTGCGATGAGTATTCTTGCTGCAGTTGTTACATACATAAAGAGTGTTCTATCTTTCTTTAGCACCAATTGGCCGACAATGCCCAGAAGGAAGGCCTCTGGTTTCTTAGGAAAGGTATACTTAAATACCTTTTTTAGTTCATTATAGATCATTTCCCAGAAAGCCTTAACCTTTGGGCATGTCCACCAAAGGTGAAAGAATGTTCCCTCAGTTTCTTTACATTTCCAGCACTTGTTATCAGGCAGGTGATAAATTTTTGCAAGCTTGACTGGGGTCATGTACCCCCTATAGATCATTTTCATAATATTTTCTCTTAAGGCATTACATGCCGTAAACTTCATATCGGTGGTCCACAACTTTTCCCAGTCAGCAAACATAATATTATGACCAATGTCCTGTGCCCATTTAATCATAGCCGATTTAACTGTTTCATCCTGAGTATTCCATTTTAACAGCAAGTTGTACATTCTCGAAAGTATCTTAGTTTTAGGTTCTAACAATTCTGTTTCTAATTTCGATTTTTCCACCTGGAAGCCTATTTTATTTATCCAAGTTAAAGGCCTCTCTAATTTGATAATAATGTAACCAATCTCGCACTTTATCTTTTAATTTCTCAAAACTCTGCAATTTCAATGTGTCTCGATCTTGTTCTAGTATCTCCCAATATTTCGGCCATTTGGCCTCCATATTGAGTTTTTTCAAAGCCTTAGCCTCCATAGGTGATAACCACCTTGGGGTCTTGTTTTCCAATAGGTCTTTATATCTTATCCAGACATTAAACACAGCTTTCCTGACAATATGGTTTTTGAATGCTCGATTAGCTTTTACCTTGTCGTACCACAGATATGCATGCCACCCAAAAGCATTATTGAACCCTTCCAAGTCCAAAATGTCAGTGTTCTCAAGAAGTAGCCAGTCTTTCAACCAGCAGAATGCTGCTGATTCATAGTACAACTTCATGTCTGGCAGGGCAAACCCCCCTCTTTCTTTAGCATCAGTCAATATTTTAAACTTTATTCTGGGCTTTTTGCCCTGCCAGACAAATTTAGAAATATCTCTTTGCCACTTCCTGAAACAATCCATCTTGTCCACAATCTGTAAAGTTTGGAACAGAAACAACATTTTTGGCAATACATTCATCTTTATAGCAGCGATCCGGCCTAACAAGGAAGTTCTACGGCATTCCCTGCCCTCAGGCTCCAATCTGAAAAAAGAGACATGGCACACAAGGTAAAAGGAGTGGGAGGGAGAAGGGAAAAGCAAGCTCAAGCAAAAGTTTCTTAAAGCTACAGTCAGTAGCAGCTCCAGATGCCAAGGTTAGTCCCTCCCACAAAGCAACCCTCCTTTATAGGACCAGGTGGGATCTCATTGTCTCCTCATGCCACCTGATGCCTGCTGAAATGGTAGCTGCAACGCCACTCTCTCGCCAGTCACAGCAGTGGCACAGAGGTGTCTTGCAGAGGACACCAGCACCTTCCTCCCCTGGCAAGCTTCCATGTGGTGCAAGAACTCATCTGGGTTCCTTTGGTAGGAATCCCTGTTTGGAAGTCCTCTATTGTCTCGCAAATGGTCCTCATGTAGACGACATATTCTAACAATTTTTCACTGTCTTAATTGCTTAATTGTTGTTTCCGTGGGATTGTTTTAGTGTGTATTTTAATCATAGAATCATAGAGTTGGAAGAGACCACAAGGGCCATCGAGTCCAACCCCCTGCCAAGCAGGAAACGCTTGGATGTTTGTACTCTAATGTTTGTGTGCTTGGTTTTCATTCTTTTTTTAAAGTCACTTTTGGCATTCAGAGGTATATAAATTAATAAGAATGCTTGTGGATGATGGCAGTGACAGCAAACTTGTTCCCCAAGTGTGTGTTCTTATGTAGCCAAAATGACTTACATGCATGAGTCTTGGCTTTTAAACATTTGTGGAAATACATTTGTTTGCTTATTTATTAGCACAGGGAGGAGGGTAAACTCCCAAGTCTATGGGAGAGAAGTAATCAACGAAGATCGAGCAACCTCAGTCACTATGGGATGCTCAGACTGTTGTGGAGGAGGAACCAGGTGTGGCAACGGAATGGAGCACCTTGAAAATGGAGCATCTTGGCTGGCTGGCTAAACCTTGGACAGGAGCACTCGGCACTGCAACAATTTATTGCAGGTCTTCTTCTTCTTGTTCTTTTGTTAACTTCCCACCATACATGAGGTTGCAACAACAACTATGCCATTGCTTGCTGCTCAGACAGCACTTACACTTGGCAGAGTTAAAAGAGCACCCTTGCTGTCTGCATGGTCCTCACTGTGCAGCAATTTATCATCGCCGGGAGCAGTGTAGTGAAAAAATATATGACAAGATCAAAAATTAGTCTGTCCATCTTTGAATGTTTCTTCTCTCCAACCTTCTAATATGAAATCTGTTGCCGTTCCAAGGAACCAAAGGGAGGGGGGCTGTTTCTCACCCCCACCACCCCCCACTTGCTCAGAGAGGTAATTATTTACAGTGACCTTCAAAAGGGATGCTGGCAAGTTTATAGTTTATTTTGAAAAGGAAGTTTAGAGGGAGGGAAAACAGAGCTAAAGGTTTTGCACCTCATTCAGCAAAAGGCCATTGCAGCAGTGTGGAGGAGAGCTTTTTGGGGAGAGGCAACTGGCAGACCTAGAAGCCTGTCATCAAAATCATGATGGCACACTGAAATATAGCCTGCATTGCTCAAGAGAGTGTTTTTATCTCTGTGCTTTTTAGAAACTGCTTTCCTTGCAAATAGTGCACTCACTGGGTCTCCCCCCCTTTTTTTGATCCCACCGCAGAAGGGATTTAATTTACGTTGTGTCAGAAGGTTGACGTGTCAAAGAAGAAATCGGTGTGTTGGGGGTGCTAGACGGAGAGAAGGTTATTTATCACATCTTCTATTTGTATTCTAATTTGTATTCCCTAGTCGTGGGGGAAAAGCAGCCTTTGAAAGTAGCTGCAAGAGTGCATTCTGGCCTGTAGCCTTGAGAGAGTTATATAGATCCAAAATGCTACAGCCAGCAGTGATGGGTCCAGGAGGGCTTTGACAAGATGCTGTCCGTGGGCCCCCACCTGGAAGGTATTCACCTCATTCCTCTTTTCCTGGAGTCCAGAGGAAGGTTGCAAAGCAAGTAGAGAATGTTGCTCTACAGTGGTGGCCTGGTACAAATTGGGGCTCCCCCCCCCCCCGTGTGTGTGTGTGTGTGTGTGTGTGTGTGTTGGCAGGATACCAACAGTAGGTGGAGCCAGAGCCAATTTTGGATACAGCTAGTGAATTCTAGTTTTCTCCCCTTCCTCCTCAGTACTAAGTGCTACAAGGGCAACAGTGAGACTAAGCAGGAGCAAGCAGGCAGGCAGTGTCGCCCATCACTGGTAGGCAAGTGCGAGCTGGCTCAGAATAGCCAGAGGCTGGTGGGACAGTGCCTCATTTGCTGTAAGAGATCAACCTTCACTGCTGCTCCGTCTCATACTTTTTTAAAAGGATTTTTAAAATTAATTATAAGGAAAGAAAATATAATACAGATACAATAAAAGCACCCCCCTTCTGTGATTTTACAGAATGAAAAGACATATGAATGTCATAACTAAGTTCTAAAAGAGGGGTGGTGAAGATGGCGTAGAGTTGGGGTGATGTGGCCTGAGAATTGTTGTCAGAAGAGCAGCGATGAGCCCGATTACTGCTCATGACCTCCAGATTTGCAAAGCTGTTTCTGAAAGTTTATTTATGAGACCAAGATTGTGTATGTAATAAAGGACCACCATGTTGCAAATAAGCCATCTGTTCTTTCTCTTCCATGGGTCACTGTGACTATATGCGTAATCTTTTCTGATATTGCAAGTTTCCCAATATTTTTGCATCACAGTTCAAGAATGAGGCCCTGTGGATCATGCCATACTTGGGCTGCTGCCAGCCCTGCAGCAGCCAAGAAGGTCAGCAGTGCTTCATACTTAAGCTGCTTGTTCTCTCCCACAAAGATGAAGAGAAGCAGCAGCTGTGGGGGTGAAAGAGCCCTGTTCCCCCAGTTATCTTCAATATTTCCTGACTACATTCCAGGATACCTTAACCTTTGTGCATTCCCACCAGAGATAGAAATATGTTCCTCTATGTCAGATGTTTTCAACTTTTTTGAGTCCACGGCTCCCTTGACCAACTACATTCTTTCTGTGTCACCCCTGTGGGGCTCAGGAGCCCAGTTATGTCACCCCTTGCCTGCAGAGCTGGCAGCCTCCCACCCATTTTCAAACACTCCCTTGTGGAGTGTTTCTCCAACCTCCTCTCCTCTCTCCACTCCTTGGGTGTCCTCTGGGCAGCTGCTGCTGCTGCCTCTGGTCTCTGAGCTGCCCCCCCTGCCCCAAAGAGAGGTGCCTCCTCGCAATGCCCCACAGGGGCCTGGCAGAGGATGCCCTCAGCCTTAGTGGCCCAACGAAGACTGGCCAAAGGTGAACGTGAGGCCAGCACCTTACCTTGGGAGGCAGCAGCGGGAGCTGCTGGATCTGCATGGCAGACTGGCTCCCCTTCAGCACTGGGCACTCAACTCCCAGGCAGGCCTTCCACACAGCAAGCACAAGAAAGGCCAGCACAGCACCTTCCTACCTGCCTGGCCTCCCACTTTTCTGTTCATTCCCAACAGCAAAGGCTGGTGGACAGGCTAGCTGGGCTCCCTCACCTGCTTGCTTGCTTGCTTGCTTGCTTACCCACTCTAAGGTTGCCTCAGCTCCTGGCGACCAGCACCCCCTGGCCAGCCCCAGAGGCACCCTTCGCCTGGGGAGCTTGTAGCCAGGGCTGCTGCAGCAAACAGCTGTGCAAGCCTTGGGGAGGCAAAGGCACGAGAGGGCATGAGAGGAGGGAGAGAAAAAAAGAAAGAGGGACAGAGGCCAGTGTTGCCCACAGCACCCCTGATCATCATTTGAGGCACCCCAGGGTGCCATGGCACTCTGGTTGGAAATCACTACCCTATGTGTACACACCCTCATACAAGAATCTGAGGTCGTATAGGAGAGTTGGACTGGGCTCCTATACCATCTGCCGGCAAGTTCCCTAATGTATGCTGATATGGATTTGGCTGGTTTATGTAGCCAAATATTTTTCCAATCTTGATCTCCTATGTGCTCTTCAAGGTCCATTTCCAAGCTTTGCTTCAAACCCTGGAGTGTTTTGGTCTGACTTCCCACTAATTCCCATAGATAAGGGAAACCGGTCCTTTGCAGTTGTAGCCTGTGTTCATGACCATGGATTCAAACCATGCGAGTGGCCCGCATGCATGTATTTGAGTGTTGTGTCTTTCAGTAGGTGTTGGCATTGTGAAGATGGTAGCCAGGCTCATTCGATGTTTTCTATGTCTGTGTGGAACAGCTCCAGCTCTGTCTCCTTATTCTGATCATGGTTTGTGTTCTTGGAGGGAGTGGGTTGCCCTCTTTTGCCAGGAAGCACCCATCATCAGCTGGCATGCCTCAGATGTATTCTTTTAAAAAACCTCAATATTTATATACTGTAACAGTTTTGGGGTTTTTTTACACAAGCTGAATACCCCCACATATCCTCTTCACTCCTAATCCATAAAGTGAGCAATGAACTAACACAATGATGGCATAAACAATCACAAAAGAACCAGTAAGAAGGGATGAAGTTCAATCTGAGATTTCTCAAGTCTTGCATAAGACCAGTTTGAGTCAGTTTGAGCTTTTAAAATCTGTCCAGACCAGTGACCAAGTTGATGATCTGGTAGCTGAGGAATACATGTGTTAAGTTGTGGGTTGACATAGCAGACGACACAGTGATTTCTCCAAAGCAGCTCTTTATTTTGTAAGCTGGAACAGAACTGAACTCAGGAGCTCAGTCAGCCTGCTTATATAGAGCTACAGAACAATTGTAACTGTTTCAACGTTCTAAAACTATCCAATCACTGAATGTCACTTTTCGATCCTTCATTTGCATACAAAACTATCCAATCACTAAACGTCACTTTCGATCCTTCATTTGCATAACTATCTACAGTATCCCCCTGCTGGCCCAGGGTGAGAACTTCAGTACATAACAACATGTATCTTTGTTTGTCAGCCTCAAAAGAAATGCATTTTGTTTAATCAAGACTCCAGTATAACTTGTTTTGCTAAATCAATTCTTCAAACCCCAATGCATTTTTTAAAATCATTGTGGATCTTCCCAACAAACATCGGGTTGTATCCAGCTAAATCATCCTCAGATTAGACCCAGTGAAATTAATGGAGCCAAATTAGTCATGCTCATTAATTTCAATGGGCCTATGCTGAGTATACCTGACCTTGGAAACCACCCATTGTTTGAGCGTTTTGGGACAGGGCCAGAGCTCCTGGTCATTGGGACTGGCGTCAGATCTCTTGCCTGTTTCCATCTCCTTTTGTTAAAACTTTGTTTAGAAGGCTGGGTGAGGCCTCAGGGCCCTGGCCTCTTAACTTCCTCAGAGGCCTAAAAAGAAAAAGAACAGCAACTGCCAATGTGCCCACCAGTGCTTCCTATAGTGCCTGCAAAAAGGGATCTTAGTAAATATATATTTTGTAATATGCCATGTCCCCACGACAGCCATTTTGTGACTGGCACCCACAACACTTTTTCAGATTTCTCGGTAGAGGTCATATCCACACTATTCTTTTAAAGCACTATCATGCTACTTTAACAGTCAAGGAGAATCCTGGGAACTGTAGTTTATTAAGGGTGCTGGGAACTGTAGCTCTCTGAGGGTGATGCCCTTAGCAGTTTCCAGGATTCTTTGGAGGAAGACATGATGGTTAAAGTGTTGTAAGAGTGCTTTAAATGTTTGGTGTGGATTTGACCAGAGGCACCCTGAGAAAAGCCTTTGATGCTGAACTGAATAAAAGAGACAACAGATGGGGGGGGGGAGGAATTATTTAGGTACATGGGTCCCAAGACTTTTGGGACTTTATAAAAAAGGGGAGGAACTAGTGCCCCTCCAGCAGTTGTTGGGAGTACAACTTTGGCTGGAACTGATGGTAGTTGAAATGTCCACCAACATTGGGGGGGGGGTCACAGGCTCCCCATCCCTATGTTAAAACCGGCCCCTCATATTGATCCTGGACATGTAGGGCTGCTGCACCCCACTCCTCCCATCTCAGAAGCACATTGCTTTATAAACAAAACTTTCCTTTCATTCTGTTATCGTTAGGCTTTAAAAATTCAGATTGAAATTGGAATGAAGGAAATACTGCCTCAAGTTTTTGCAGGAATAAACTATGTAAAATATTGTCCTTGAGGCAGAATATTTGCCTTGATTGTGTAATGAAGCAGTCAGCCTTCAGTTGGCAGCTTTATATCACAGCGGTTGCTCGTCTCCCTTCCTCCTGCCCTTGGTTTTATTTGACAGCCATGTTCTTCCAAGCCAAACTCTGTCTTAAACATGTATTTATGGTGTGATCAGCTTTGGACTCCTCATAATAAAGAAGCGTTAGGAACATGTCACTGAGCAACTGCTGGCAAAAAGGAATAGCAATGAACTTAAATGTTTTAAGTGAACCTACTGCCACCTCCTTCTGAGTATAGAGTTCAGCTTCATTGCCATCATCATAGCACCCAATTCTGTCTTTCCTTGGTTCTCCACCCCCCTTCGCAGAGCTGAAGCAGAAGGGGCAGAAAGCCCATCACAGATCCTAGGTTAGGGGTGTGTGACTTCCAAGACAAGCTGAATTGTACCTTCTGTATGAATTATGCAAGTTGAGCTAATTGGGCTCCCTTAAAGGTAGTTTCAAAAGAGAGAAAATCTACCGACTGAAAAAAATCTACTCCCTCTAACTGTGGCGAGTGCCCACAGATTTGATGCCAAAGCAGGGAGCCAATGAGAAACAGGGGTGAGGTATCAGCATTCTTGGGGGAATCCTTAAGTTTTCAGAATTTTTTTAAAAAAATATTTAACCTCCCCTAATAGGCAACCACTAAAAACAATGAAAAAGACAATTATAAAGACAACACTTCTAGATTCATGTAGGTAGCTGTGTTGGTCTGACACAGTTGAAATAAATAAAAAAAATAAAACTTAGTTGGTCTCTAAGGTGCTACTGGACAATTTTTATTTATTTATAAAAACAACAATGCAACAAAAGCAATGAATCTGGACATGTCAGCCTGGTTCTAGAGTCCAGGGGAGTTGGCTGTCAGTTCAAGTAGCCCAAAAGCGGGTGCGTGATCCAGAAACAAGCTGCTGCAAAGTTCCAGAGCTGCAGACCAGGACTAGAAGAGCACAGTTGTTTCCAAGCATGAGTAATAATACAAGCCAGAAGCAGATGCCCCTTATTCCAGAGTGAAGGTGCTCAGAGGCTAGGGCTTTATAATAGGGCCTGGCAGTCGGAAATTGGCCCTTGGGAGTCAGCTGACGGAATAATGAAGCAGGTTGGTATTGCAGTCTAGGTGCGCTTGAAGTGCAGAACTTGCCAGGCTTGTAGGAGGAAGAGAACATTTGTTGGTGCAGGAGGTGAAGCTCCTGGAGCCTGCCTTTAATTTGGAAGTTAAGGACTTTGGCTGGGTACAGAAGAGCATGGGAGGCCAATGAAAAGATTTGAAGAGTAGTTCTTTTTTCTGTACCCTCTTTTGCCCTCTGCGCCTGGATAAGGTGGGATTTCATTATGTGCTTTATGGGAACACTGCTACTCTCCTCACTCACCACGGAACACTGGTTCTGATTGACCATTAAACATTAACCTTAGCTGTCCATTCAAACTGTATTTCATTCTTCTACTTTGCTTGACTTATTGCTGGACTTGTTTCAGCAGGGATGCAGGAAGCGTGGCTCCTATCTCCTCCTCCTCCTGTGTAAAGACTTACCATTCCTCTTTAACATTTATCTGTTGAACTCTGCTAGCCAGGGTAAAATGCTTGCAATGAGGGCTGGGAACATTTTGCAGCCTTGCAAGCTACACTGGGGTCATGTGGGTTGGTGCATTGCAGGCAAGTTGCACATGCAACACACATACTTTCCACAAATGCACAAGCTTATAATATTTATTTACGACTTGAAGGAGCCTGCTGATGATGGATATGGCTTCTCTCGGGACATCCGAAGGAATTACAGGAAATATGCCATGGATGCAGATCCCTAGCATCTCCAGAAAGGACTGGGAATGTCCCCTTTCTGAAACCCTGCAGAACTTCTGCCAGTCAGTGTAAACAAGACTGAGCTAGATAAACCCAATTGTCTGACTCTGTATAGGCAGCTTTCTGTGTTTCTCATTCCCTCTTTGGATGTGTAGCTAGAAAATGGTCTGAAAGTATCTGATATCTATGCAGCAGCCTTTCCTAAACTGACACCCTTCAGATGTTGCTGGACCACACAGCTCCCATCATCCTTGAACATTGGCCTGGCAGCTTGGGCTGATGTGAAGCTGCCCTATACTGAGTCCAGACCATGGTTCCACCTAGCTCAGTATCATCTATGCTGATTGGTCGTGGCACTTCTGGAATGAGATTGTCACCCCTCTTTTATTGTCCATCTCGGGTCGCCCAGCCACTGCCACAGTGTTCTTCCTCTTGGCAGATCAAGATGAGCAGGTGACGCCAGAGGTTGCAAGGTTTTTAGCTGGGGCAGTTAGAATAAGACCCACTCTTTGACTACTGATTCAAAACCCTAAAATGTATTTTATATAATTGACTTTTATTTCTATTCTTCATATATCATATTGTTTTATTGCTATGGCCGATGGCTGACGCAAATAAAGATTCATTCATTCATTCGACAGGGTACTTTCCCAGCTCTGGAGATGGCGGTGAGTTATATCACTCCATGGTTGTGGAAGTGTGTTCTAAAATAGAGAGGTGCTACTTGGACTTCCCATGAAGAACATAAAAACTTCCTTCATGTATGAGACTTAGGGTTTATCTACACTTTCGCTTGACTCATATTTTGAACTTATTGTGTACCAATTAATTACCTCAAGGTCCGTCCAGTTCAACATCCTGTTTCTCATAGTGAGTGGCCAAATCCCTCTGGAAACTTACAAAAATGGAATGATAGCGATGGTTACCCCCCTTGTTTCCACCATCTGATATTTAAGCTACGCACGCAGCATACGTTTAAAGCGCTCCCCAATCCTGGGAACTATCAAATCTTCATCAGTAAGTTCAAGGCCCTTGATTGAACATAATAAATCACTCAAAACAGCAAAAACAGAAGCATACCACCCAGCCTTCCACACTACAATACTAACAAACAATAGCATGTTACAAGGAGGAAGCGAATTGCTATACAAATTTATAATTTGGCTTGAAACTTAGGACCCAGCTTTCTTTCCTCCCCACAATCATAGTTTTGGTCATTTTGGCAGTCAACCATATGAGATTTGGGCCATTCCCTTTTAATGGGCAGAACTGCAACTGGGGAGCTGGCTTGATCAAATATGATTAGATGAATTTGGGATTGGAGACTGTTGTATACTTTACAGAGCTACAATTCCCAGCACCCTTAGCAAACTATAGTTCCCAAGCTTCTTTTAGGGGGAGGGAATATGTTTTTAATCTGCTTTAAATGTATGTTGTGAATGTGACTTCCAAGAGAGATTGCCTATATAGATGGAGGTTCTAATAAGCTCTCATAGGTGATAGGCCTTGAATGACTTGTTTCCCATTCATAGCATGGTATGGAAAGAGCCATCTAAACTAGCTGTTAAGCTTGAAAATAAAATACTGTAAATAAGCACTCATGGAATTTAGATAATTAAATATGAAATATGCTCCCACCAGCCTGCCATCCGTAATCTGCTCAAATGGGTTTCTAAACCTGGAGAAATCACAGCGCCAAAGACAGGCATTGTAAATCCTGCCTACTTGTTATTGGATGACATTATTGCTCCTTGACCCTCAATCATCAAGGCATTTCAGAAATGTTCTTTTATCAGAATCCCATCTTTTTATCATTTGCTATCTTTCATTTCTGAGATTCAGGATCTGAGCAAAATACATAATTTTCCAACAACCCCCCCAATTCCTCTTGAAGAGGTATCCTACAGGACAGTTGCCAAATTGGATTTTCTATTCCCATTGCAGAACTCTTGCAGTTAATAAATGTGATTAGTGTAACAGTGGGAGATTGACTGTCCTGTCAAATCTTAATAAATGTATTATCTCTCCACTGGCAAGTTATAGCAGTAGCTTTGCGCGGTTGCTGCTGTTATGACTGTCATCATTACTGTTAAAAACCCCATTTTTTTCTTTTTCTTTTAAATAACCCATTCAAATATCTGAGTGCCCCCCATCATATCACATGTACAGCTGAAACATTACTGGCAGGGAGGGGGCAGGCAGGCTAAATATTAATGGCTTTATGATTGTGAGCAAAAAGGTTTGATCATATGTACTTTGAATAGGGTAGGATAAGTTTGGTTCACTTTTTGCCGGGGACCAACACAAATCCTGACCTTGCTTGCAGATTGGATCATAACTCCCGTTTAGATTATGCACTTCTCTGGATTTTGCAATGCCATTTCAGTGTACAAAAAGTGCACACAATGTATTTTATAATTAAAAATGCATATAAAACATGTATTTTAAGGAATAAAATGCATTGACAAGTTTTGAAAATATGTATTTTAGAGGAAATGCACACAACAGTGTGTATAATAAATACACACAATCCAGATGGGTATGGCTCTTGTAATGGTGTCTTTGGTTTTTGAATGTGCCCAGGGGTCTAGCAAGGTTGGGGATTTCATTGCTGTGTTATTAGCAAGGGAGCACCTGTGCTGGGCTGACAAAGACACCGGAATCACATTGTTGGGTAAATGGGATCCTCCTATTAGAGGGTCCTGGTTGCGTGTGGGCCTTGGGACTTCCCCCATAGGGGTTAAGTGGTGAGGGGAGTAGCTAAAGACTTGGCTATAGCCCCTGGATCATGCCAGGCTGTTTTAGACAATCCCCAGAGGGTGGTGTGATCCCGGGGGCTTTAAAAGGTGGCAGCATGATGCAGGTAGGGGCAATTGCGTCTTTCTGCCGAACACTCGCCCTCCCTCCCTAGAATTAGGTAGTTTCGTCTGGCCTTGCTTTGGTTTGGGTCGCCTGTTTTGGAACAGGGGCCGGGTAAGACTTTTTTCCATTTGGCAAACTGGCTCTAGCCACTTGGTTTTTGCTTACCCCTTAGCAATCGTCACAACTTGTAAGGTGGCGGTTAGGCATTGGCTCAGTTGGATTGTGGGGAGGGGAGGTGTGGCCATCACCTGCCCCTCCAGGAACTGGGTATTCTGTTAAAGGAATCTGGGGGTCCTGGATCTCGTCCAAAGCCCGCTTGAGGGGCTAGGGCATGCCAGGACCACAGGAACCCCAGGGTGAGCTTTGGTTGGTCCGCATTGACGTTGCTCCCTCGTTTGGTTTACCCCATTGGACTGCCACCCAGAGAGGTGGAGCCAGTTATAGTCGGGAGTCAATGCCTAAGCCAATACCGCTCACGTGATTGTAATTCAATAAAGCTGTGGCCAAAATTTGCCCCAAAAGTTAAAACTAAAATATGTGTCCGAGTGAAGTTATTATTGTAGGTGGGTCCTGGGGCCTCGAGGCGCAACAAAGTCCATTTTGTTCACTTTTGTTCCACAGTGGTCATGAAGATGTCCTTGGAAGCTCACAAGAAAGCACTAGGGAGACAGCCTGTTTTGTTCCCCAGCACCTGGTATTCAGGGCTATACTATTTCTGCATGTACATTAAGCAGTATCCAGAAGTTGTTGGACTCCAGTTCCCATTAGCTCCAGCCAGTATGGCCAATGACAGTTGTAGTCCAACAACATCTGGAAGGTACCAGGTTCCCCATCCCTGACTAGTATCCATGGACAGAGCTATCCCAGCCTTTGCCAACTTGGTGCCCTCCACATGCTCTGCACCTCAACTCCTGTCACCCCCAGGCAACATATGCTACCTGGGGCTGATGAGAGTTGTAGTCCAAAATATCTAGAGCCTACTGAATTCTTAGTGACCCTCTTGACTAACCCATAGCACAGGGACCTGTGGCTTTCCAGACATTGTTGGACTCCCACTCTGTTAATCTGCAGCCAGCATGGCCAATGGTCAGAGACAGTGGGAGCTGTAATGCAGAAACTACTGGAGAGACATAGGTTCCCTTTGCCTGGCCTTGTCCTATTTGGAAAAGTGCCATCTAGGCTAGGGGCCATTACTATGCCAAGGGAGCTTATCTCGTGTTGCATGAGAAAGAAATGAATCTTTGGGAGATTCAGGTCATGATAACTCTTATTCTCGCCCCAGGTGACCATGGGCAAAGGGTGGGAAAGGGCTTCTTAATGCACATTCCTAAGCTAGAACATTTCCGCACAAAGAGATAAAGAAGCTTGCCATATGTTAGCTAAACAAAGAAGAAAAGAACTAGCATGGCCTCGACAACTTGAGATCTTCCTTAGCTTAATTTTTTAATAATTTTAAATAACCTGATGCAACAGAACATATCAGTCAGCAGGATTGTTGCTGGCCACACATTCGCACCAGTAAACAATGCAAAATGGTATGTCAGTTTTATCCCCCAAAGACCTCATTATCCTCTACCACAAAAGTGGTTATCAGATTTACTGGAAGCGAGAATAGACCATTACTGAAGCACTACGTCCTCATTTAACGTCTCCCTTTCCTATAGGTCAGGGACATATTTTCAGAACATAACTGTTTCAAATATTTAGTTTTCGAAATTAACTACAGCTGCAGGATCAAAGAAATTTTTAAAGTTAGTTCTAAAACCAATCTACATCTTATGTCATGTTACGTTATTATGTACTTGCACTTAGATGTTGATCTGAAACTTTGAATTAATAAGTCACAGGTTTTCTTTTTCTTAAAAAAAGCACCCAATGACATTATAGTTTCATTACAATTCTTGTCTCAAAAAAGGAGGATATTGTAGAGCTTGAAAATGTTTAAAAGCAAGCAGCCAAAATGATCAGTGGGATGGAGCCACTCCCCTATGAGGAGGGGCTACACTATTTGAGGCTTTTCAGTTAGAAAACATAGTGAGTAAGGAGGAACATGAAATAGGTGTACAAAATTATGTGTAGGGATAAGAAAGCAGATAGGGAGACATTTTTCTTCCTCTCTCATTCAGTGAAGCAGGAAGCTGGAAGATTTGGGCTAGGCAAAAAAAGTAGTTCACACAGTGCAGAGTGGAGTTTGGAGTCTGCATCCGCACAATTATAAGATGGACACCAACCTAGATGGCTTTCAAAAGGGATTATAGAAATACATGGAAGACAAAGCTATCAACAGCCTATTAGACGTGAAGGTTATGTTCTTCCTCTATGGCAGTGTTTCCCAAGCTTGGGTCTCCAACTGCTTTTGGACCACAATTCCCATCATCCCTGACTAGCTAGGTCCTGCTAGCTAGGAATGATGGGAGCTGTAGTCCAAAAACAGCTGGAGACCCAAGTTTGGAAAACCCTGTTCTACTGTATGCCTCTGAATGCCAGTTGCTGGGAATCACAAAGAGCTGAGGGTACTTTGCACTCCAGACTTGCTTTGGGGGCTTCCAGTAGGCATCTGGTTGGGATGCTGACAGAACAGGATGCTGGACTAGATGGGCCTTTGACCTGATCTAGTAGGGCTCTTATAATAAAAGAGGGACAGTGTTTTATGAGGGGCAGGCATCAGAAAATTGTATGACTGGACAGCCCAAGGTCACCACAGTTTTGCAGTGTAGGTAAGCCATTGAAAGTGGCTAGGGGAATAAATGCCCAGAGAGTATGTGCTCTGCATGGGGGCAGAGGATCTTCCTCAGTGGGAGTTGTGGGTAATTTGGAGCATGATGGGAAGAGTGCAGGCCACGAGCAACTGAAGGGACCTATGCTGAGCCCAGCTGGGTGCTCAAACAAATGGGCTTCAGCATTCTTCTTCTCACAGTGCATAGTTAAACAAGAAATAGTGACGGTGAGCAACTTGGAAAGCTTTCAAAGACAATTAGACAAATGCATGGTGGATATGGTAATGAAGGGCTACTAACCCTGATAGATTTTTTCTTCCTTTCCTATCGGAGGTAGTATGTGTTTCAAGTTAATTATCATTAAGGACCAGACAGGAGTATTATAAAACACAGAACTTTATTTAAACAAGCTTTCTTCAACTCCAACTCTGTTTTGAAATTATATAGATAATTGTGATAATAATTTTCTTTTGCTTAAGTTATAAACTGAAAGATACATCAATGTATGTGGAGCTAAGTAAGAGGATTAGGACAGCAGTCAGGGTGCAGGACTAAATGGGCCTTTGGCCCAATCCAGGAGGGCCCTTTTTATATTCTTAGAAAGTTCAAGTTTGAACTGATCAGGGGGCAAAGTCCAGAGCACGTCTTTGAGTGAATAACAAGGGAAGTTAGATAGCCTTCCGCTTATGTTTAAAATGAATGTCATCACAGCTCTTCCAAACTGTGAAATAGAGTTTAGACCTTATGAACTAGGAATGGCATCTGATTCCTTTTTGTCAACCGCAAAGCTGTGACCCTTAAACTGGTGTAAAACCAATACAAGTTTTGACTATAGAAAGATTTCAAATGCATCATAAAGAATGACACATATACAGAAATGAACCTGAGTAAGTTTTCGGAGTAGCCAAAAGAGGTCGGAAGGTGTTCAATTAAAAAAGAGAAGAAAAGCTGCTTGCTTGCAATCTCTGTACTGTTTGCTCAAAGGTTAATCCACTGCAGTCTGTTGGTGTAATATAAATGTGTCGGAGGAAATGTGTTGGGATCCTGGAGGTGGTAGAATGAGATGGCATTTTTGAAAGGAAGAAAAAGGGTCTTGTGGAAGCTGACGATGAAATAAATGAGACAAAGAAGGCAGCTTATTTACCTAACACTGAGATGCATGTGAGGGCTGCAAAGAGGATTTTAAAAATGCTATTATGCTACAACACCACAGCAGTAGCCATTTTCTTTACTTCTGAGCAATATTGTGCTTCTTTACCTTATGAGTTGTTGAATTTAAAAACATCCCCTCCTTAAACACAGTTGCTGGTCTAATTAACAGAATGATGAAAAGCCCTACCGTCTGCTGGAAGCAATATAATTAACAAGGCATTTCTGTCTCCCCACCCCCTTTTAAAATTTAAAAACCCTCTATGACAGAAACAGATATTAAGGGCCAAAGTGGATATTTCCTTCAAGGTGGAAGGGTGTATCTGGGTATTAGATTTCTTCTCCCCCCCCCCCGCCTACATTTGCTTGTACAGATCCCCAGGCAGTCCATCTGGGCCAGGCAACCTAAAGCGTTTTCATTTTTAATTATCTCTTTAATCTACTCCTTTGATATTAACTCATTTCATACTTCTTTATACCCCTCTAAGAAAGGACAAATGTTATGTTTATTCAAAACCTGCTTGATCTGGGAGGCATCAGGGTAAGAGGAAGTATACAAATTTGTGTAATAGTCTGCAAAAGCTGCATCAAAGGCCCTTTCTTCCTTCATTGACCAAATTCCCCTCTCCTTCTTACACAACGCACAACAATGCCCAGTGGAGGTTTGGATGAGAACCAGGTTCATTCTACTTCCTCAGAGGAAGGAGGTCTAATAGTTATTCAGGGTCCTGCTGGCTGGAAGACATGGACCTGCCACCATCCTGTCTCGATAATGTGTCCCTGCAGTACCTCTCTACCTCTCCAGCCTTGCAAAAGCCAAAGATTGCTGAGCATCCCTCTAGTGTTGATACCAGGGGTGGCGGGTGGGATATATCTCAGGGGGCAGAAATCTAAGGTCAGCCAGCAGCCTGGCATCGGAAGAGCGATGGACAGAGCCAGAAGCCAAGACCAAAGAATAACCAATGATACAGAAGACCATGTTGTTCAAAGCAGCCTCAACTGGCATGGGAAGCCCCTTTGTTCTCCTTCCTCCCCAGGATGACCCAGTGGTCAATCTGTGTGCATGGAACCAGCCCAGGGTGGGAAGCTATGTCCGTCACAGACCCGATGGAGGAACTGCAAACAGATCCAGCAACATCTCATAGAATATTGCTTAGGATACTTGAAGGGTTTTTCTTTTTTCCATGGAAAGATTCAGCTTCCATTTACTGTAATCTCTTTTTATTCATTCACAATTCATATTTGCTGCCTGAGGAGGCAAAGAGCAATCCAAGATACACGCAGCCGGGGGACTAAAATAGGAGTGTTAGAAACAAATACTGCTCTGTTCCCAAACACTGAATATATTAACTAACTCTCTGATTCCCCCCAACCCAGCAAGCTTGACAGTTTGCCCTCCACCCCAAAGCTCGCACTAACTTCAGTTCTGTTTGGATGCAGCCAGGAAGCAGGGCGGTTTCATTCTGGATGCAGGAATGCCCTTCATTCTCAGGGAAAAACGATGTCTGTGCCCGCACTGCAGAGAAATCAGTTCTCCAAAAGACGGCTGTAGGTGTCACTGTTTCTCTAGCAGAGTATCCTTCGGCTGCTCTGCAGTGTTCATTAAACTCGCCTTTAGATTCTTCTTGCTTTCCCCCCTGCAATGGGAACAAATGTGTTTCCCAAAGATGGAATCAGCTTGCTTGACAAGAGCATTTGCCTGCAGGAAAACAGCATACCCTCTGCGCTCCGCTCCCCTCCTTTGCTGTGCAATCCTCCCAGACTTTCGCTGCTTTCGCAATCAATTATTCCCTCTCTGGAGCTTCTCTCCTGCCAGAAGAACTTTGGAAGCTACTGTTAACTCCCGCCCCCCGCAAAAAAACCCCAACCCCATTGTTGCAAGCAAACAAATAAATAAATCTCACCGCACTACCTGTTAGATAGGAAACTATTCTCAGTCTCTAAAATGATGTCTATTATTTTCCAAATACCATTGGATGGCTCCTGGGAAGGATGCATTTGGCAAGTGTAGAATCGCTCCTGACTGGTACCGCGACACCTCCTCTCTCCAATCTGGGGGAGTGCTCAAGCCTTGAACAATTTGCGATCAGGTTACCTGAAAGACAGTCTGTCTCTGTGCAGACTTGTAAGATAGAAAATTCTATCATGCCCTACAAACTGGAAAATGGGGATTTTCTGCTGTTGCCCCTGTAGTGTGGAATGTCCTTCCCTGAGCCATATGTGAAGCAGGAACAATCAGTTGCTTCAAACATCTTGAAGAACCCATATTTTCTGCCTATGCTTTCTCTGCCCCATTAGACCAGACCCTGTTCTTATTTGTTTGAATTCCCCGACTACCTGTTTTTATCGGGTTTTATACAGCTCTTCTGTTAGTTTTAATCTGCATTTTTGCTTTAATGGTATTGTTTTACATTGTGCACTGCTTAAATATTTTAAAAATCATAAGCAGTTTATAGATGCCTTTAAATGAATAAAGATGATAGGATGAAGCTTGTCCATGCTCCACTTTTCACACTTAACATTCCTGGTTGCCCTTCTCACCCAATATGAAGCTCTTCAGGAATGCAAAAGGATAGGCACCAAAACCCAATATCCTGTGTCCTGTGCTTGAGGCTGGTCAACTGTTGGTGACTGTTCTAGAGCGGGGGGGGGGGGGGCAGCATCTTGACATTCAAGCAGAAAGCAGCAGTAGCTGAACCAGACCTGGAATGGGCTGTGTGTGTACACGTGCTTGTGCAGTCCTGTCACCTAGAACCAGGCACTGCCTTCACAGATGGGAACAGAGCAACACACCCTGTCAGAGGATTTGCTTGCAATCTAGGCAGTTTCGCAGGACAAGAGTCCCATGATGGAGCATGCCTTTGAAAGTGTGGTGGGAGGGAAGGGGACTTTTGCTGCGGCATCTTCATTCCTTCTGTCCATTCTTGAAGTTCATGCCTTGCTCATGGACTTCTGAATTGTCCCTCTGAAGCACTGTGCCTGCTGCTGAGCCTGTACCATTGCTTGCCTGAATAAAGATCTCTATCTTACTTATGGGTAAGACCCTCTGTCTGCATGTGTTAGGTGGGAACCCTTGCTGTAACTTGGTTTCTATTAGGTGCTCTCCACTATGTTTCTTAACCTGTAGGCTTCTTGATTCACGTTCTACTGATCTTATCTCTGTCTGCTTTGAGTGTCCCATGTTGAGACAGAAAAGGGGGATTAAAAACAACTTTTGTTCACACACACACACACACACACACACCACACAAATTGCTGCAGCTATTCAACATTGCTTTGTGTGTCTTCCCTCCTCTCCCTGGTTCTGATGCTAGGCTGAAGTAGCAGGCTGTCTGTGTTTTTGAAATGTGATAGTCAAATATCGTCTGCAGACACTTCTGTAGATTGCTGCTCCTACCTGAGTGCAGTTCTCGAAAGCAGATTGAACAACTCTTAGATGAGACTTCATACCATATTCTTAGAAGAAGAAAAAATAAACTCAGGCTATAGCTGTGGGTGCAGAACAGATCTGCTATGACTCACGATCAATGCTGAGATGACAAGTGCTGATTTATAGACACCTTATTTCGTGTGTGTGCATTTTTTTTAAAATAAAAAGAACAGCTTGACTTGTGCTGGACAGTCAGAGTGAGAGAAAGCATTTCATTAGATGATGAAACCCATTTTACAGAAGCTGTAAACTTTGATGGTGGTTTAATGGCATTTTTTTATGCCTGCAGAATTTGCCAACCTAAAGGTGTGTGTTTTTTTAAAGGGGGAAGTCACCTGCTTGAAAATATTATTCACTAGCCACCCTGCAAGCAGAAGTGCTTGAGGGTTTTAATTAAATAACAATACTAATACTAAATGCAGAATTGATACCAATAAGTGAAGGTCTGAAAGGTTCAGTCCACCATCCCAGTTCAAAATAGAGTCTGACAGTATCCAAACATAACCAAAACCAGCCATCATGAACTGCTACAGCAAACAGGGCCACAGTATCTTCAGTAGTGTTCAAATCAGTGCAGCTTGGAATGATTCAGTCCACCATCTCAATTCAAAATGGTGTCTGATAATACCCCAATATAGTCCCAAACCCACTCCTTCATCTCAGAAATTGTCATGCCAAACAGGGCAATGACATCTTTAGAAGTGAACAAATCAATACAGTTTGGAATGGTTCAGTTCCCCATCTTTCAAAACTGGATGGTTTCCAAACATGGATGAAAAGTGACTCCTTCATCTTGGGAGCCTTCTTGCCAAGTTTGTTGGTAATATTTCAAGAGGCATCTGCATGCATAGAGAACATACTCTGGTTTCTCTTCAGATCGTATAAATCTTTCACCTTTTACTGAATGCATAGAGAACGGATGGACAGACAGGTGGACAAACAGCTCTCCAAAACATACAGTAGGTTTATTTATTTATTAATTATAACATTACTTATATAGTGTCAGCAATGTAAATGGAAGTTTACCAAGTAACGTAAGCAAAAAGTGCAGATGCTTGCCCTAAGGAGCTCACAATCAGCTTACAATCAGTGGAAAGAGGAGGAAATGCAGATGAGGAGAAAAGTCAAATAAGTGTTGGGATTCATTCTGCACAGAAACATGTTTGTACCTTTAAGAACAGTTTTTGTGAGCTCTGGGCTAATTGGTTGCAGCTGGCCATGGCTACAAAAGAAAAGCTGCAGTTTGAACTCTGCCTGCAGGAAAAACACCCACAAGCTTTGCTGTTTGTTGTTTTGTAATAAAGTCCTTATTTAAGTTTCGTTTTACACTGGTCTCATGGTGTCACAGTCTTCTGTCATCTGCCACCAGTGGAAAATCCCCCTCTAACAATAAGAATCAAAGGTAAGGAATTACTAGAGGCAGGGAACAATGGGAGTAGAAAGGGAAATGAGAGACGAATGTTAGCAAATGTGGCTTCAGGTACTTTAAGCGCGGTGCTGTGCATATTTCCTTGGAAGAGAGCCTCTGAGGTCCAGATCTTGTTGAATTCATGAGCAAGTGGTAGCCAGGTGAGAGTGTAGAGCTCTCCATTCTGCATAAAAACAAGCACCCAACTGCTTCAATAAGGCCTGGATTAGCATCACACACACATATGGCAATGTGCATCCTACCTCTGTGCCAACTAAGGTCACATTCACACCATACATTTTAAATACATGGCTTCTCCCAAGAATCCTGGGAACTGAAGTCTGTTAAGGGTGCTGGGAATTGTAGCTCTGTAAGGGATAAAGTAGAATTCCTGAAGGTCATAATCTTTAAATGTGTACTTGGATGTGACCTTTGCGTATGGAAGGCTTCTTATGCGTGCAGATTTACTATGTCAGATGGGTGTGATTGTAGGCTCCTCGCTTTTGTCTTGCTAGGGCAAGTGCTTTGCTCTGCAAACCAGAATTCCCAGTGCCCTTGAATTGATCCCTGCAAGATGATGACTGTCAGGAGGCGACCAGAGTAATGATGGGTTGAATCTCAAGTGAACATGGCTGTGCATAGGATTGCAAATGTATATTTTTGGTTCACATGGGGGAACAAGGAATAAAGAGTTAAGCTACTGAATATGTGGCCGGCTTGCACCAAAACTGTTTATAAGACAACTGATCCTGACCACATACTGCAAGTTATAAAAGGCAGAACCTGTGACTGACAAGCACAGGAAGCTCGCCAGCAATCCTTTCCCATTACAGATGTTTTCTGTTTTCCAAGCATCACCTGAAATACAACCTGCCACACTGGCAGCCTGAAGTGAATTGAACCTGGTGTCTTTCCTTCATTCACCACTCAGGTGCTGTCTCTGGTGACAGATGGAATCAGATGGCCCAAGACATATGGGGCAAGTGCTTGGTCGATCACAAGAGATTTCACAGTGAACCCAATGGAGGCTAAGGCTCTGAAAAAACTCAATATGGAGGCAAATTGGCCGAAATATTGAGAAATTTTGAAACAAGAAGGAGATAGATTAAAACTGCAGAGCTTTGACAAACTAAAAAATAAAGTACGAGATTGGCTTCATTATTATCAAATAAGGGAGGTTTATAACTTGGACAAGAAAATTGGTTTTCGGTGGAAAAATCAAAATTGGAAACAGAATTGTTAGATCCTAAAACTAAGAATTTGTCAAGAATGTATAACTTGCTGTTGAAATGGAATACACAGGATGAAATGGTTAAATCTGTTATGATTAAATGGGCACAAGATGTTGGACATAACATTATGATGGCTGACTGGGGAAAGTTATGGACCACAGGTATGAAGTTTACGGCATGTAATGCCTTAAGAGAGAATATAATGCAAATGATTTACAGGTGGTACTTGACGCCAGTCAAGCTTGCAAAAATTTATCATTTGCCCGATAATAAATGTTGGAAATGTAAAGAGATTGAAGGTACATTCTTTCACCTTTGGTGGACATGCCCAAAGATTAAGACCTTCTGGGAGATGATCTATAATGAAATGAAAAAGGTATTTAAATATACCTTCCAGAAGAAACCAGAGGCCTTTCTCTTGGGTCGGCCAATTGGTGCGAAAGGAGGATAGAACTTTTTTTATGTACGCCACAACAGCAGCAAAAATACTCATTGCAAAGTATTGGAAAACACAAGATCTACCCACCCGGGAAGAATGGCAGATGAAGGTGATGGAATACATGGAACTGGCTGAGATGACTGGCAGAATCCGGGACCAAGGAGAAGAGTCGGTGGAAGAAGATTGGAAAAAAATTAAAGTTTATCTTCAAAAATATTGTAAAATTAAGGATTGTTAGAAAGATGTTGGAAAAAGAAAATTATGTGGTTTTGGCAGAAATGACATAAAAGGATTAAGTAAAAATGAATTGGTGAAAGAGAGAACGTAAAATTATAGTATATTAAGACAAATTATTAAGATAAAAACAAGGTTGGAAGGATTTGCTGAAATAACAATTTGAATTAGAATACAAAAATGGGAGGTGTGAGGAGGTCAAGGAAATAAGTAAAGGAAAGAAAGCTATGTAAAGGTTCGATTTGTTCTTTTTTAATTGATTGTATTTTTTCTGTCTTTTTTATTTTTATTTTTTCTCTTTTTTCTTTTTGTAACCTTTAAAATTTGAATAAATATTATTTAAAAAAAGAGAGAGAGAGAGAGAGAGATTTCACAGTGAAGATGCCTTCCCAGGTTCATCCAGGTCCTTTTATATACAGTAACAGCCTGCAGGGAAAAACATACAAGCCCCAATATAGCACCAAGATGTGGCGATCTCCCTGCACATTCTCCCCCTGGTCCAAGATGTCCTCTAAATCAATGGCTTTTTACTCTGAGGATGGCGAGTCAGCACCCTGGGTCAAGACAAAACATGATGGTCTGCCTGAAGTTAGTCACTGAAGGGAACACAAAACATATTGTGATGCTCACAACTGAAATTCAAGGTGAAGGAGGCTTTCAGGTAGGAAAACAAATGCAATCATGCAATTCCTAGAAGATAATACTTGCACACCTGTGTTAATGGGTGTGGACCTTTTGGGAGGGGTCACAGTGGTGGCTTTGTGTTCAGAAAGGCTGAGGTTTAATCTTCAGGTTCAATCTGCCTTGCATTCTGAGGTTGGACTGGAATGTCCTCCATCCTGGAGAGGTGCTGCCAGTCAGTGTAGATGGGCCAGGGGTCTGACCTGGTATAAGGCAGCTTCCTGTGTTCCTATTTAATCAACACTTTCTTAAGAACCATCAGGACTGGAATCTTAGCTTTGTTTTTAAGAAAAGCAATGCAGGAAGCACATCAGGTTAAGGAATGAAGGAGGATTTCCTGTCTTCAGGCCAGAGAGCTCTGAAATTCTTCCCCAAGGAGTGAAATCTGGAGGAATTTATTTGGAGAAAAAGGCTGAAAAGGCCTCACTGTGTGCTTCCAAATTTTGCTGGAGCTAGCTGATTGCTTGGAGCTGTCTGTGGTCCTGCAACATCAGAGCAGCATCGCTTTGCTGCCTCCTCCTTGGGATCAGGCATTGGACCAGACCATAACAAGAGGGCCTTCTGTGTGATGGCCCCCTGCTTATAGAAGCCCCTCTCTTTGGAAATGTGCCTGCCCTCTCAACTGATGATCTTTTGTTGATGGTTCAAGACATATCTCGTCACATAGGGATTTTGGGGTGGAGGGTAGATTGTATAAGGGTTTAATAATGCCCACTACTGGCCTGTATTCATTTTTTGTACTGAGATTTTAACTATTTGTTATGTATGTTATATTGTGGTTGTGCATCGCCCTGGAATCTTGAGGAATGAAGGACATTTTATTCTAAAAATAAAATAACTAAATGGAACAAATCTTTGGCCACGATAAAAGGAAAGTGTACTTTCTGACTTGAACATATCCAGAAGGCACAACCCTTTGCTCTCTCCCTTTCTAATGCTTTGCTCCCCGAAACTAATTGCTCCCTTCAAAGAGCAATTATTTGCTTTTAAACTCCAGCCATGCATGATTATGGGGAGGAACATTCCATGCCCAAGTGACAGATTCTATTTGCCAAATGGAAACTGCTGTCCCGGCAGTTGATAAATTAAAGGATCAGAAGCAAATAGCCAAGCCAAGGTTTATAAATTACACACCCACCATGCACATACAGAGACACCCCACAACCCTCACTCACTTTTGTCTTCTGCTACTTGTACTGCGAGGGATATAGTATGCAGAAAAGAGGTCAGCTAAAGAACTGAACCCTCAGTGGTTCAGCAATGTTCTGCCCTATTTAATGCAAAATAAATTTTAGAGGTAAGACTAGAGAGGGGTGACAGTGTGACAGTACAACGGTAGTGTGCATGGAAAAGCCTTCAGGTTCAATCCCTGGCAGGGCCAACCCCTACCATTGGGCAGAGTGGGGCATCTCCCTTAGGCAGGAAGGAACTAACCTTCTGACCTTGGGTGGAGGACACTATCCTATCACCAAACAGGGTTGATATAAGGTTCAGCTGCCAAACTGGTCGTATCCTGCACATGGAATAGGAGGCACCATCTTATCCTTTACCTCAGGCAGCAAGATGTCTTGGGCTAGTCCTGATCCCTGGCATCTTCAATTTAAAAGTAGCCAGGGATGGGCAAGATTTTTTTTTATCCCTGAGCCTCTAGAGAGATGTACCCAAACAGATTGCACATGGGCAAAAGAAGCCCCAACTGCCCTATACCATTGGCATACTTTGTTTCATAGGTTTTATAGCCCTTCTCATGCTCAGGCAGTGGCGAGATGGGGGGCAGAGGAGAGGTGGCAGTACAGCACACTAGTGCATATCTTCTTTTTTTAAAAAGCACTGGTTATTTGTATCATTTATTCCAAATGATTAACCACTGTGGAGAGTTCATCTGATTTTCCTTCACTTGTTCCAATTCACATGCCATTGAAAAAGTTTCCCATACACTGATACCTAGATATTTAAATCCTCAGTGAAGGTCCTCAATGGAAGTCATTTTCGACATCCGAAAAATAGATTTACAACTGACATACATTTTTATTCGTATGGGGATTTTTTTCCACTTGAAATTGACATTAAATCAAAAGGATTAAAATACAACTACTGCTACGACTACGATTACAATGATGAAGTTGGTGAGAATCCCATTGAGGGGCCCCTTGGGTTGATACCTGATAAAAGAAACCCCTAGATTCCCCAGAAGAGGACGTGAAGCTGCCTCAAGTCCTTTAGGGCACTGGCAACAAAGGCTTCCTCTGTTTAAATCTTAGTCTTAGAACCCATTCACCTTATTATTTTTATGGCATTTACAGGATGCTCAAGAACAACAATTCATTCCCCCAAGAAGTAGTGATAGCCACCGACTTCGGTGGCTTGGAAAGAGGATATGACAAATTCATGGGGGGCAAGGCAATAATAGCCTTGTGACTACTTGCCACAGTGGCTATGTTCTGTCCCCACCATCAAAGCCAGTTATGCCTCTGAATACACGTTGCTGAAAACTTCAGGAAGGGAGAGCACAGGTAGACAGCTCCTCCTTGTGGGTTTCCCATAGGTATCTGGTGGGCCACTGTGAGCACAAGATGTTGAACTTGATGGTCTTTGGTCTGATTCAGCAGGCATCTCCTTAAGTTCTTAACAGTTCTATGGGCTGCTTATGCACAATGTCTCCCTGGGAATTCTATAATGCTTCCTGAAAGAAGTGTGTGTTCTCATCTAAGGAATGCTTTCTGCTGTGGAAGTGACTTGCCTTGTAATTTCGAAAAAGAAAAGGTAAAAAATACTGCTGACCTTTGGTCTGCCCTGTTCTGACTCCCTCTGTCTGATACAGTCATGTTAGTGAGCCTGCTGGAACTTGATTCGTTAAGAGAAGGATGGCGGATCAGTATCAGCAACATTCATCATTGCCTGGGAGCAACTTGAAAAGGGCAGAGAGGAGTTGACTCGCCACTGGGAACATCCTTGTTACAGCTCAATTTTGGTGCAGCTTGCACAGAAGGGAATAGACTGCTCAGGTGCACAGAGGAGAGGGAAGCAGAGCACTCCTCTTGGAACTGCTGATATTCTTCCACATATAGCAGCCAGTGCTTACCCTTTTCCAGGAGATCTGCTTGGTTATCTGTGATTAGAAAGAAAAAAACAGTAACCCTACACTAAGACTGAGAGACAGGATTCTGTGACATGTATAAATAATGCACATTTGCTGGTTTTCTCCTCTTTTCCAATCTTCCTTTCCTTTTCCTCTGCATCTTTTAGTCTGGTTTTGCTAGTCATGACAGGGGGCAGGAGCTGTGGGGTCTATAGCCAGAGAACCATAGTTCCCTGGACCCAGCATCCCCATGTGGGCTGATGTAGTGTATGGATGGGGAACCTCTGGCCAAGAGGTCAAATGTGACTGCCTCTAGATATTGTTGAACTACAACTCCCATCATTCCTGGCCATTGGCTGTGGTTGTGGGGGCTGATAGGATTTGTAGCTCAGCAACATCTGAAGGGCCAAAAGTTCCTCACAACTGATGTAGACAAGCTAGATGGATGGTGGATCTGACACAGCTCCCTATGTTGCCCTAGTTTTTCAGAATTACTATTGTGGCTTAGACTTTAGCATCAAAAAAGGCATCAAATAAAAATTCAGCTGGATCCATTTTTTTTCTTTTTAGGAAAAGAAAACAGAGCCATTGTGGTGGTATGGTTAGAGCTAAGATTGGAACACCAGAGACCTGGATTCAAATCCCCTCAGCTATGAAACTTACTGGATAACCTTTGGGTAGTCACCACCTCCCATCCTTACCTATGTCACAGGATTGTTAATTAATAATAAGAATTTTATTATTTATACCCCATCCATCTGGCTAGGTTGCTGCAGCCACTCTGGGTGGCTTCCAACACATATAAAAACATCAAACATTAAAAACTTCCCGATACAGGGCTGCCTTCAGATGTCTTCTACAAGTTATATATCTCCCTGACATCTGAAGAGAAGGTATTCCATAAGAGAGTGCCACTACCAAAAAGGCCCTCTGCTTGGTTCCCTGTAGCCTCACTTCTTGCAGTGAGGGAACCATGAGCTGGACCTCAGTGTCAGGGGTGAATTATGGGGGTGGAGACACTCCTTCAGGTATACTGGGCCAAAGCCATTTAGGGCTTTAAAGTTCAGCCCTAACACTTTGAATTGTGTTTGGAAATGTACTGGGAGCCAATGTAGGTCTTTAAGGACCGGTGTCTTGGTGGCCACTCCTAGTCACCAGTCTAGCTGCCACATTCTGGATTAGTTGTAATTTCCGGGTCACCTTCAAAGGTAGCCCCACGTAGAGCACATTGCAGTAGTCCAAGCGGGAGATAACTAGAGCATGCACCACTCTGGCGAGGCAGTCCACGGGCAGTTAGGGTCTCAGTCTGCGTACCAGATGGAGCTGATAAACAGCTGCCCTGGACACAGAACTGACCTGCACCTCCATGGACAGCTGTGAGTCCAAAATGACTCCCAGGCTGCACACCTGGTCCTTCAGAGGTACAGTTACCCCATTCAGGACCAGGGAGTCCTCCACAACTACCCACCGCTTATCTCCCCAATACAGTACTTGTTGTGAGGATGAATCTACCATATATATCACCTTGAGTTTCTTAGAGGCAAGGTAGGAAATACATGAGAGAGGCAGAATGAAGGGAAAATGCATAGTGGAAAGGAAAGTGAATACTACAGCCTTGCAACAAAAGGACCAATGCCAAATTAATATCTCTGTGCGATGGCTTCAAAGATAGCCAAGAGACTAGAGAGGTTTGATTCCATGCCCTCAGTTCTAATTTACCAGAGACTTATACATACAACAGGAGTTTTTTTCATGAAGCTTCCTACCCTCTGGAACAGCCTCCTTTTGGAGATTAGGTGGCACTACTGGTTGTTGTCTTTCACCATCAATTAAAGACTTGCCTTTTTGCCCAGGTGCCTCAAAGAGAGAGCAATATTTGCTTAAGAGAGAGCTGTCGTTTGCAAAAATGCGAGGTTAATATAGATCTAAAAAATCTACACCACTTGTGAAGGGAGATGACACATTCTAATAAGATTCTGAAATCCCAGTCTTATAAATATTAATAAGGCAAAGGGCTTTTCAACACATTCCAATTTTGTTGTTATCATTATGAAGTTTCATTCATATAAACTGTCTTGCAGGTTTGTTCCTCTGTCTTGCTTGTAGGAGAAACAGACACAGAGTGAAATTTGGAGTCATGCCTCCTACCCTCTTGTCTATCAACCCTCTTGTGCCCATTGTGTGTCTGATTAAAAAAAAAAGGTATTGCAGCTCACTTTCACTGTCTGGATGATGCCAATCAGGCTAAAAGCTTGCAGCTATCTCAAGCAAGTGTGCTACTGAACCTCTGACAACTGCAGCCCACTCTCCCCTCCCTTCTGCTCCCTTACCACCCACCCCAAAACACAATGCCTAGCTTTTAGAAATGCATAAGGCTGCAGTGTTCCACCACATTTTGCAGGTGGGATTCACTTGCAAATCAGCAAATCATGTTACACTTGGAAGCAGTGGTGTGTGGTCAGTGGACTAGGGGCTTTAGGCTAGGTCCCTAAATGTTCTCCAAAGCCCCAGAAGCTTCTGCCCAGCTTAGGGTCTGATGGGGTCCAAGAGCCATCTCACCATCCCAAAGCCCACCTAGCTTTGGGAAGGGGGGGCTCCAGCATCCTGTCAGAGAACTGGCTCCTCCTCCCCAAAGCCTGGGAAGCTTCTGCCTGGCTTAGGGAGGGGGCGGTGTGATGCTCATGTGTGTGACATTGCCCTCCTAAGTGCCCTTGCAATCTGGTGCTCTACCTGTTCCCCTCTGAAAATCTTTGCTGCATGCCACTGCTTCTAAGGTTTATTTGGGGCTCTTTCACAACAATCTCAATTCCCCCCGCCCCCGACTTTTTAAAGAAAGTGATGGGGGAAATATACTGGAAAGGGCAAAGAACAATTGCTTGATGCAACATTGTACAAGCTCCTCACAAAAAAGCCAGAACGAATGCTTGATAAACAGTGGGCACTGTGTAACCTCCCTGCAAACATTGCACAAACAAATCAGGATGGATGCTCAATAAAAAGGTCATCCAGAAGTGATCTAAGAATAAGAACAGTGAACAGTAGCTATTTGCAGGCCTGTTCAGAGGGAGGGGGCAGCCTGGTATACTTGCCCTGGGCCTTGGAGGGCTAAGCTGGCTGGGTGGCCCTGCCAGGAACTGGCTGATTTATTGTTTAAGTTTATAACTTTATTCTAACAAGACTCCCACCCCGAGCCTCAGACAAGCTCTGCACGGGCCTACCTTTTCACATAGTACCTAGTGAACTTATGTGCAATACATGGTGATGACTGCTAGCTAAGATGGCTTTCAAAAATGACTGGACAAATGTATAGAGGATAGGCATGAGAAAAGGGAAGCTGAGCCACTCCATCTGCTCGGCTGGGAGACCAGATCCACTGGGGCCACCCCTCCCTCAATTTTCATCTAGAGAGCACATTACATAATCTGGGAAGCGTGACCTGGCAAAGCATTATATCTTCATGGCTGAAATCTCATGTTGCATCTGAAAAAAATCAGCAAATGCATGAAATGGGTTAAACACTTTGGTGTACTTAAAATCCTTTCAAAAATACTGATAATGTACTTGTTCTTTTTAAAATAGGAACTTGTCTGGAGCAGAACACACAATAAAATATGCATTCTCTGCTACTAGAGGCTGGCAGGTTGCTAAAATGGATTTCTCATTACACTATGACTTCATGGTGGATAGCAAGGACGCTGTATTCCTGCTCTCAATGTATTTACTTCTGAAGATTCCTAGAGAGATGAATTAGATTGGTTCATGAGTACTTACACAGAAATGGGGTGGGGGTGGGGTGGAGTGGGGTGGAGAAGAAGGATTCCTTGAACTGCTTTCAGCAAATTCAAATATTGCATTTCTTCTGCTATCCTAAATAAGAGCAGACACATCATTGTAATTATGTATAAAAAGAGAGTGTGGCTCGATGACTCTCCTCTTTATGAAGGAATAATGGAATATTACTTACAGATGTGTCCTTGATCACAAACTGTTTTCAATGGCAATTGGCAGAAAAATAGAATGTCCTTGCTTTGGAGGCCACTGAGAGAAGATTCTTGAACAATATTGCTAATGCTCCCCCAAAGTTGTCTTCCCAATAGCTGCATTACACCAGGGGTTGCCAGTCTTTCTTGGTCTGTCAGTCTTTTTGAGTGATTTGTTGTGGGCACCATCATCTCCTGGTCAGTTTTCTACCCTGGACATAAAAGTAAGTGTGTGCACTAGGGGTGGGTTTTTTTTGTTTGCATTATAATGAGGAGCCACCTCCTTTGTACAAACTGAAACATGGTTAATGT